>NC_135277.1:2734621-3037651 GCF_051311805.1 Agelaius phoeniceus
CTTCTTAAATAAGCAATAATTAATAAAGCCAGCCTGTAGCTTCACTATTCCCTATAACATTTATATCAATTCCATGCAGTGTTTGGCTGCATTATGTAGAGAGCAGGGAATGGCAGTGAGCACAACTGGAATTAATTTGTCCTGCTCCCCTACTTTGCTCAGGCTGGGCCCCAGCACCACAACATCACCCAGAGCTGTGTCCTTAATAAATAAACCCTTCCCTGACACTCAGACCCAGGTGTCCTCCCACTGCCACTGCCCTAAGGAGCAGTGACATGGCAATCCTACAGGCATCAGCATCCTGGCAAACACTGCCAGCCTGGATTTCATGCAGTTCTACCTTCCCAGGCTCTCCATTACCCCCAGGGGGAGACTGATGATGGAGACAAATGCCCAGTTCTCCATGGTTCTCCTCCCTGGAGCTAGAAGGGAGAGCTGGCAGGGCTTGAGACAGAGTGAGTGCTGGTGGGCTCGGGATGGGATTCCCAAGCAAAGGCTGAGTGAGCCTCATTCCACACAACAGGGTGAGAAGAAGGGCAGAGAAGTGTGAAGGAGCAGGTGTCCTCCCCCAGGGGTCCTTATGGTGACACTGCCCTAGAGGTCTGGCCCTCCATGAGGCTGCAGGAGGGCCTGTGGAGGCAGAGGGAAGTGTGCAGGACACAGCACAAAGGGCTGGGCTGTGCCATCTCATTCTGACCTTTTTCTCCGAGTACTGGAACATTTCCATGGCTTCCTCCACCTGCCCTTCCTCATAGCCCTGCTTCAGCAGCCGATCACAGGCACCCAGGTAGCTCAGGAACTGCAGAGGAAGACAGAGAGGTTAATCCAGCCTTGCAGGCATGGGGAGCAAGGCCAGTCAGGAGCCCCCTGCCTCCTCCCAGGGACACACCAGGGGGGCACATGAGCCACCATCATCTTGCCAGTTCCCACCTAATGCTCAGCCAGGGTGGTCTGACTGTCTGTCTGTCTGTCAGAAGGATTTCCAGTGGGAGACAACATCTTGGTCCCCCTTCACCCTCCCAGGGTGGGAATGGGAACAAGGAGGAAACTAAACATGTGAACACTTGAGATGCAGAGCAATGGCCTCCAGGGTGAGGCAGGGCCTGTCTCGGTGGGATGACTTCACTCAGCTGACCCCACATCCCTTTGATGTGCTGGGGTTCAGGCACCCGTGGGTTTGCTCCAGGGTCCAAGAGCAGAGCCCACCCCAGGGGAGACCTGTGTGCTGTCATTACTGAGAGTAAACAGTTATTTTTGGCTTTCCTCGTTGTTCTTGGAGTGCTGACAGCACAATTCCCAGCAGCATCTTTTAAATACCGCGAGAATCACTCACTGTCCAAAAACATATGGGACAGGCAATAATAAATGAGCTATACAATAGCAGGGGGAATAAAAACATCCCACAGGTCTTTCCAAAGCTTCTTCATCCAAGGAGAAGCTGATTAATTTCTCCCCAGATTCAACAGCACACAGACCTCCACCTTCCCCAGCACAGCCAGAGACAAGGAGAAGGACTCAGTGAAAGGCCATAAAACATAGGAAAAAGACAAAAAAGTCTTTCAAGCATTGAGTTGATCTATTTTGGCTGAACAGTCGGGTAGGGATTTTCAGAAATGTCAGCCTTAAGGAGCCCAGTAACTCAGAAAGGAGACAGTCACTGGTCATTGGCATTCCTCACCTCATGTTATTTCCCTTGTTACCAGGCTAATGACAACCCCAGATCATTGCTGCATTTTCTTCCCCTGTTGTGGCAGAACAGCCACTCACCCACAGTATAACACGGACAGTCCTGGCAGCCTGGTCAAGCCCAGCATGAAATCAGTGCCTTTGTCAACTCAATGTTTTTTATCACTAAAAATATTATATATATGTATCCTCAAGACTAAACAAGAAGAGTTTTTTTAACAGTGACCAGCTGCTGCCTTTGTCATGTCTCAGCTCACATGTACATTGAGGGCTCCATGGACCAATGATGCATTTTGAATTGATCAATGATCATTGATCAAAATGCAATGGTGCTTTTTTGGCCATGACATCCTACATGATGAACCTCTGGCATGCTAGGACAACTAATCCTACTTGAGCCTTTCAGAGTTCTTCCACCAAAATCAGGAAAGCATTGCTTCTAAAGAAGGCTACAGAAGGCCTTGCCTTCTCTACCAGAGTGGGCTCTGCCAGTTTCTCTTGACACTGCAAGGAAGTTGAGCAATTTTTGGATACTATCTGGTACTTCCATCAATCCTCACAGTTGAAGTCATTGTCACATATCAGAATCTCAGGCATCACCAGCAAGCAATAAAGAGCACAGGTCTTTTTGACTTCAACTGGAACATATTTTCCAGGAAGATTTAAACTAATTTGGTAGTTTAGTACTTGTAAAAAATGCATGACAGGTCAGGCTTTATCTTGGCTGCATTGGGCATAAATAGGAAAGATGGGAACTGCTGGTGAAGAAGGCATGGGATAGAAGGCAGACCTTGTCTTTTGGTGCAGTAATCTCTTCTCAAGGGAGTGGGAGTCCTGGTGTTTATACAGAAGGGAGCAGGCTATACCCATTTCCACCCTTAATAAGATGCACTGTTTCTTCATTTTGAAGCCAGCAGTTGCTACAGGACACCCTTGCACGGCTCTATGAAACAACATGGGCTGGGCTCTGCCCATCTCTCTGTGCCCAGATGAAACCTCTATGGATTGAAGACATAAAGCTTCTCTTCCCACCTCAGCTCACCTGAAACTCCAGCGAGCTCTGGGGGGCCGGGGTGAGTAAGGAGGGAACCGGAAGCTGCAGGATGACTCAGCCACAGAGCAGCTCTGACCAGGCTGGCCCATGCAGCCAGGGAAGCTCCCGGGGGAATGGGAAGGAGACTGGCAGCTGGCAGCAGCTGCTTGATGCTCTGCCTGCTCATGCCCTGCCAGGATCTGCTCCTGCTCCCTGGCCTGACAGCCCCATGGAAATTCCCCTTGCTCAGCTGTAATTAAGACCTTCTCTCTTTGCAAGAACTACTTGGATAATTTAGCCCTAAAATCCTCTGCTAGGATGGGCAGGTCCAGCCCCAAGTTTGCCAAGGGAGTCAAACCCAGCAGCTTCCCTCATGTCACGGATGCTCTGAGCCCACCTGGACCTTTCTGACATTCATCTGGACAAACAGAGACATTGGGAGTGAGGATGCAGCACAGCAGGCAGGGATGTACTCACATACCAGGGGTAGGAAGAGGCTGCATGTTATGTTTCAATAAATTTCAGGTTATTATAGAGGATTCCTTGGGAAAAGAGCTCTGGGACTCTGCTGCAATGTTTGCATGGATTCTGTGCTTGCTACAACACAGGAAAGTTGTGTTTTGGAGAGAGCCCAACCAAATCTCCAAGGTATTCCTACAGTCCTATTCTGACAGGATGAGCCATGGCAATAATCACACGAATCCAACAGCTAGGAAAAATGATGTGCAAAAAGTTCCCATATATGGGGGCAAAATTTGTACCTCAAAAGGACATGATGCTTCACACAACAGATTGAACAGATAACAAAGCCAGCCATGCTTATGCGCTGAAAAGCTGAGGGCGGCTCATTGCTATTTTATTACAGCAAAAGTGAAATCTCATGGAAAATCCTGTCAGCTGTGGTCTGACACCAAAGTGGAAAGGCAAGGCCATCAAAAATCTACCCCAAAGAAGACAGCCATTCCTTTCTCCATGAAAATCAAGTTTTCCTTTAGTGAAAGTTTCTCACAGTGCTGTGCCAGCTCCACCAACCTGACTTAAGCTTTGCCTTCCTGTCTTCTGGAGGGTGAGGATGGCTTTCTGGGTGGGGTAGCCCAGGGCTATGACGGGCTCGATGAGGTCTCTCTCCTCTTGGCTCAGTGCAGAGAGCAGGTCAGCTGAGGAATCTGGCTGGGATCTGTGGCAGCTGAGAGGTCGTCCAGGCATGGAGGCAGGGGGGAGGCAAGTGTAGGGGCTGAGGGACTGCAAGGAAAAAAACAGATGGTGTTATTGCTCCAGGTCATGGAATGAGGTGAAACAACCCAGGCTAAGGCAATGCTTCTGAATGCTGGTGGTTACCTTGCTCTCTCCAGAAGAGGAAAATTCCCATACAAGGAACATCAAATGAGCATCAAATGAGAATGGACTTAATTAAATCCAGGGTCAGCTACAGATACAGAAGAGTGCTCAGTGTGGGTGTTGTACAAATACACACGGGCATTTAATCTCTCCTTAATTACTCCATGTCAAATGCAGCTGCATATAAATAACCTGGTCATTCAAGTGTCTGATGGTTTTATTGCAGGTTTTCAGTAATTCATCTCCTACACCTCTCAAGCAGCTGGATTATATTCAATTTCTTAAAAGCAGGGTGCAATTCAGATCTAAGTTGACAGAGTACTACTTACTCCATCCTTTCACATCACTGTCTCTACCACTAAATGATCTGTATTTCTAGTAGGAAGTCCAAAGTTTCCTAGAAAAGACATAATGACTGTAAGGGGACATTTCCCTATAAACCCTGCTTATATCTGTTAGAATGGGATCATGTAGCAAAAAGAGGACAACCCCTCCATATTTCACTCTTTTCTTAGTGTTTCAATTGAAAATCAGATTAGACCTCACTTCAGAAAAACACAGATGTTTTGGACAGAGCAAGTAAATGTGCACCCAGAAAGCTTCTTTCAACCTCAGTGACAAAATCAAATCCTTTCTTCACTTCTTGTGAAAACTTCAGCAATTCCTCAGGGGTCCAGTGTTTCCAAAGCCCCATTCTGCTTCCTTTTTGCTGGCCAGCCCGCACCAAATGTGACCAATCCATACCCTCCACCTCCCTCCTCTCCCAGTGATGAACCAGAGGAAGCTTCTCACCGGTACTGTGGGCTTGTGCTGCTTGATGGGAGGGATTGGTGTGGCTGTGTCTGGAGGAGTTGGCACAACAGTCCCCTGCTGGGACACATCTGGATCTGGCCCGTACTTGACGCTGCCGTTGGTGCCAGGGCACTGGGGCAGCAGCCGTGGCACCAGGATCCCCCTGTTCCCTGTGGCAGCTCTGTTCAAAGGATGCACCAAAGCAGCCAGCTTCCTCCTGGCGGCTTCCAGCTCGTTCTTCATGTTGTTAAATATCACCATGGATCTTCTCTGCTTGCTGGGGTCTGGGCTGGCTGGGCTGTGGACATTGTTCTCTGGCGAGGGCTCCAACAAGCCGGGCGATGTCTTTGGTCGGGTCTGGTAGAAGCCGGGGCGTGAGGACACACTTCTCGCAGAGCTTCTCCTCCTGGAGAGGTGTGATTCGTCCTTGTCATTCTCTTCCCAAGAGGTGGAGGAGTACTCATCATCCGAGTACTCCCCCTCCTCTGAGTGCCAGGTGTCACTCTCGGTGTCGGACAGGGCCGCCCTGCCCCTGGCGTGCCCGTAGGAGCTGTCGGCAGCGCTCAGGCTGATGGAGCGCCGCACCGCCCCGTCCCGACCCCGCCCTCCGTAGCTGTCGGCAGGGTCCACCAGCAGCAGCCAGCACGGGGGAGCTGTGGGGACGACTTCGGAGGTGACTCGATGGCGGGAGGTCTGCTGCTGAGAGGCCACCTCCACCCAGTACAGCACCTTCCTTTCCAGTGAGAAGTCGTGCTGCAGAAGAGTGAGAGGCAGCTGGTGAGGACATGTGAAACCAGACCAGGTGGCACGGAGCAAACCATGCACTCCACGAGGCATCTTAAGGGCTGCAGTCTTCCCATATCAGCTCCTATTTCCCTGAGCATTAGAGCTGGCTGTAGGATTGGGCACGGCCAGCCACATCTCTGCAGGGAATCCCTAAATTTATATTTGAAAAAAGTCTTATCTATGAAGTCATTACTATTGTGTGTTGCGTTTACAGTTCTTTGGAAAAGTATTTTATGCTTGGAGGTGTTTGTGTCACTTTGACTGTGGAAGGCAGGAGTGTGCAGACATCCCAATTTTAGGCAGCTGCAGAGAGGCACCGCATCCAGCCACAGGCTGCCCCCAGAATGGTGGCAGAGTTTGTTTGTGACCCTCATTAGCAGCGCTTGGCACAGCCACTTCAGGGGCTCAGAAGCCACCAAGAGGGGAGATGCCACCTCTGGCAGAAGCAGAACCAGCCATGGGATTATCTAGTGGCGCCAGGGTCTCAGCTGCTCCCCAAACAGAGTTGTCATTTCCACATAGTTCAGCTTAAAATATAAGTGTGTTTGTGACTGAAATCTGAGGGTTTTCCTGGAACAAACAAGCCTTGCCCGTCCCAGAGCTCTCCAAACAAGGTCTCCTCCTGACAGGCAGGCAAGTACATTCACAGCCCAGGAATGCTGTTTTTACTGTTCTTGCCACTTGGGTCAGCTGTGGACCCAAATCAGCCTCCCCAAGGAAAACACCCTCACGTCCCTCCATAAGGATCAGCCTGGACCAGCAGCACAATGGTTTGGCCTCAGAGGGGAGCATCAAATCATCACTAAATAGGGAGAAACACGGGGTGTGTGTATATATATATAAACACTATTTATATGCTTCCAGCACAGGTAGTATTGCCTGCTTATAGCTAGTAGATTTATTGGTATAGATTTAATAAATATTATTAATAAACAAAACAGTGATAACTCCAAAGTAGAAAACAACCCCAGAGCAGAGCCTGAAGTTTGTCCTCCTATCCCAGAAAAACCTAACCTTCCTTTTTAGAAAGGATTTTTAGAAAGCACCCCCAAACCAACCTCCAACCATCATCACTGCCACACACCACAAATCATCCTCACCTCCTCCCAATATTGCTGCAAACCAGCCAGTGAAGAGGAGATCAGTTAGGAGGTTTCCCTTCCCTTCTTTCATGAGAACACTGCTGATTTCTTTCAGCATCCCCAGCAGGTTCTGGGTGTGGACTCACCATGGTGCTCATGAGGATGTCGGTGCAGTCAGGGAGCTCAATGTCCGGGGCAGTGACTAAAGGGATTTCTCCCTCTGAGTCCCCACTGAGGCTCATGGCTGTCCGGAAGGGAACTTCATCCAGGTAGCTCATTGCTGCTGCCTGATTTCTTGCTGCTGGAGGAAGGGAAACAGAAACTGTAAGAACATCTCTTAAGCTGGCTGGAAGGAGAGAAAGATGAGCTGTTTCAAGTGCCAGCTGGGTAAAAACAGATTGGCAAAATCTTATTTACTGACACCAGGAAGCTTTGTCTGAACTAACCTTTGCTATTCTCAGCTTGAGTCAGAAGGACTTGACCAAGCTTATGGCTTCCTTTGGCAGAGATCCTGAGCATTTTTCTCCTCCATCTCTCCCATCCCTCTCCCTCTGTTGCCATTGCATGCTCCTTTTCCCTGAGCATCTTTTCCACTTACAGAGGGAGAAAGCACAGCCAAGGAGGACACCTTGCAGGTCTCCCCTGTCTGCACAACCTGTGGTGACAGAGCTCATGCACATGGCCTCGTGCTGCTGAGCCATCACACAGAGCATCCCGAGGGAGCTGGGGTGAGGGCATTCCTTCAGGCACTGCAGCAGCTTACTGGGAGCCAGGCAAGGACACTGCAGCAGGCAAGCTTGGGAATCAGGAGGATGTCAAACAAGCAATTTTTAAGATTAGCTTTTAGGAACCATGCATTCATTTTAAGTGTGGTGATGGTTTTAGATCAGGAATTGCAGGGGAGAGAAAAATTGCTGGTGGATTGGGAATGCTGTCAGGAAAATATTACTTCAAGTATCTCCATCAGGTCTCTACAAATGTCTCAACTTACTAAAAAGCCATTACTTGCTACATGAAGCCTCGAGCTTTCAGCTTCCCAGTGATGACAGTGTGTAAACTCACTTCTTTTATAGATTATAAACTGTTAGGGGCTGGTAGCCAGTCTTCCACTGAGTTCTGGTACTGGCAGCATGTGCCTGCTCATCCCAAAGTCCTCAGCACTCATCCTCAGGTCACACAGTAAATATGTATGTGGCATCTCTAAGTGCTTTTCCCAACTATTTTTTTGCTTTAAAAACAAACAGTTTCTATGACAACAAGGATAAACATTCCACTAAAAGGAAATACGCAGAAGAATATACACAAGGATGACAAAACTGCCTGTTTAAAGCAAAAATAAGAGTCTGTTATGGGAGATGGGGTTCAGGGAAGTTTTCTGTATTGGCAAAGGACTCACAAAGAGCTTCCAGGCCAGAGAAAGTGACACACACAATCAACATGCACAATCACCCAGCCAGTGATATCAGAATGACAACAGGCTGTCACTTTGCCTGCTCACGCCAGGAGCCTTTAATGCCCCTGCACAAGCAGAGCCCCTAAGGAGCTTTGTGCTCCTGCACATGTCCTGCCACTAACATGCAACACAGGCAACGTGTTGGGATCCCACGTGGAGCCAGGCCACCTGCTCAGCTTAAGAGGGCTCAGCCTAAGGGACAATCCACGTCAGCACTGACAAAGGTGATGCCTGAAAACATCTGCAAGCAAAGCCACCTTCCCTCAGCTTTCTGCTACTCCCTGAACAGCTCCTGCATGCAGGGAGGACTGACATTCCCTGCAGCTTGGGCTGTAAACTGGCTCTCCCCAAAATCCCAGGGTGCTGAGGTGTCCCAGGATCTGTCACCCAGAATGGCTCCACTCAGGTTCAAATTTTCAGGGATGGTGATGGGTAGGTAGTGTGTGTGTCTGAAGCCAGAATGAAGAAAATATGAGAACATTATGGTATTGCACCTCTCTGTATTTCACTGCATGAATACTGTGCTTTAAGAGAGGCTCACACAAGTGTTAATTCCCAAAACCACAGTTTAGAAAACAAGAACTTTGGGGCAGGAGCAATCACAACAAAAATGATACTAGAAAAGGATAAAATAGGGTCAAGTCATAAACACCAACTCCCACCAGAAGGGAACTCTACAAGGGCTCTGACCTCATGTTCTCCAGAGGAGCCCTGCATATTTTCATGTCAAAGACACTGGCCAGTGCATGAACCAGCTCATATCAGGAAAAGGATGTGCCTAAACAGCAGGAGAAACCCAAACTGCACCAGGACCAGGGGAGGAATAGGATACAAATGAATCTTGGAAACTCACAGCCAACATCTCCTTCTGAGCTACACTTAAGTTTTAAAAATTTAAAAACAGTGGGAAATATTATACTCAGAAAAATGGGAATTAAGTCTGAACATGCACTTTTTAAATTAATACCATGTGTCCATGCATTTGATGAGTTGAGATTTTAAACATTCCTCCCCATCTGTGGCTTCAACAACTTCCTCACTAAAGCTATGAAACATTTCAATGCAGATGTCATTAGACAGGAGCAAATACACAGAACATACCCAAAGGGGGATCCTCCCCTGGCATTTTCAAGCCCTGTTTATTAGCAATATGAAGCTGTCCTTACCATCAGATGAACTCATGGAGCTCTCTCCTCGCAGGGCAGGGAGAACAGGGCTGCTGCTTTGCTGCCTCCTTATCTACTGCTCAGCTCCTTAAATTCCTGCAGTGTCAGACAAGCAGCTGACTTGGACAGCTTTAAGATAATCGTAGCTTAAGCAGCTGGCCTGTTCCATCAGACATGCTGATGGGATAAGGAGCCTAATTGTTTAAGCAGAGCATCCTCTGGTCACTAAGCTGCCCGAACTGAAAGTGTGGGGTTTGTATTGCTTTTATGCAGTTGTTTTTATTTTTATATTTGATCTTGTGCGTTTTCATCAGGGAAGGCTCCCCAGGATCTGACTCAGCCTTGGGTCTGGAGTAATGAGATGCTGGAAGTGACATCAGGGATGGGAGGATGTAGGGAAGAGCAAATCAGAACACCCAACTGCAGAGAACTTCATGGCAATCTGTATTTTGGGGTGCTACAGGTGGGCAAGAACTGCAAACTTCTGCACTCATGTTCTGTCAGGAACTACCAGTTCGTGTCTCTTGCTGACGGAAACCAGTGCAAAGGTTCAGCCAGGACACTACTGACATTACACCAAAGGCCCAGGCACTGAATTTAGGCAATGACACATGTGAATTACGCACTGCTGTGACGCCAAGAGGCAAAGCACTGGAGAGATTAACTCAATTCCCACACACTGGGCCTAGCAGGAATAAGGACTGCAGCTCTGGAAAGCTGCCACAGCAATCTGTGCAGAACAGCAAAGCTCCAAATCCATATGGCCCGTCACAAGTTCAAGCAAACTGTCCAGAACATGGAAAGCTTTGACATCAGGTGTCACCTCTGTCACCTTGCAGGAAGGAGAAGTTCCTTCACACAAACCTTTTCCCGACAATTCTCTCCTTGTTGGAGTTGTATTTGATGCAAAGTACTCAAACAAATATCTTCCCTTGCGTGAAAATATTTTAAACAAAAATCCATTTTTCTCTATTTGTTCTGTACAAACAAAAAACAACTTAAAAAATAAAGCTGTGGGTTTTGATCAAATATTATAGACATATACAAAAATATCTATATAGTCAAAACACAGTACGTTAGACTGCAGATTTTATTGGGTGTTTTCCAGCAGGCTTATTCATCAAATTTGTATTTATTCACATGGCTGGCTGACCTATTTCACCACAAATGGGAATTTTTTCCATGTTTTGGTATCAGCTTTAGTCCACAAAAGTACAATGTCAACAGCTGCTTTAATCAACCTTGAAAAACCCTGTCTTGTTTGTACTTCAGAATTTGTTTAAACTTGTAATAGGTTTGTCTCTACACCCAAAAATACAGGAACTATTTTGACAGTGATGCTTGACATGCTTCATTTAAGAAGAAAAACATGTTTACTAATGATCTCTTCTTTTTTTAAAAATTTCTTCTTTTCTGAAGCTTTCATTATCCTTTATAAAGATAAAAGCCACTAAAAATATGATGTTAATACTGGCACAAATACCACCATCAGCAATGTTCCTTTATTAAGATTGAGATTTAACGAGAACTCGCAGCTGGATTGTAATTCCACACCACGAGAGGCCTGGCAGCTCTGGGCTTGCTCAGCTATCTCCCTGCACAGTCAATCAGCAAAAACAATTTTTAAACTTTTTTTCAAGACGTTCCAGTAAAGACTTTGCAGTACCTGGCTGCCGAAAGAGAGGACAAGACTTCCTCTTTGGGCCCTCTCATATTTACACGTAGTTGTAGTGAAGCAATCCTCCAACAGTGAAATAATTTATTGCTAAATTATCTGACAGCAGTGGCCCAGGTGTCACTGGTGGGGAGACTCGGGAGAACCCATCCTGGAGGGATGCAGCTTCCTTCGGGGTGGTCAGCTGGCACCAAGTACTGATCCCATTCATGCCTTTAACAGAGAGAGCATTGTTTGAGGAGAGCTGGGATTAATTTGGTGGTAAGATTTATTATACAACCACAAAGATGTCACTGATCAATCCAAACCCCACAATACTTGTACTCCTTAACTTGTTTTTCAAAAGACAAATGTGAAAATCTGATGTTCTGGTGTTAAATGGAATGGTTATGCATGAAGTGCACTCTGCCTCACACAGGCATCTGTTGGATATGACTCAAGCAAAAAACTTGAAAAAAATAGAACAATCCATTGCATAACCATATTTGGAAGCTGACAAACCAAAAGGGGCACTGAATTTACAATTGCAAAAAACAGTGTTTGCCATCTCTGATGATAAAATACTTTCTTTGGTTTTACCTGATCTGGATTAGAGCTGCCACAGAATGTTCAGCTTGTAAGTAGTAGTCTCTGAAAGGCTGCAGCAGATGGGCGAGTGGGAATTCAGCTGTGAAAACACAGACACAGAAATTGTTCAATAATCCAGAAAAGCCTTCCATTCTAGTGAGTTTCAGAAGCCCAGAATTTGCAAAATCATTTGCTACTGCCCAGCTGTAATCTGCCATCAGGTCCCCAGGTAATATATGAAACTGAACTGTTTACATGTTACACATTTCCTGGTCTGTACCACAGCTGTCAGAGGAAAGCCAAGACTAGCAAAACTTCCTGACTCCACCATCTAAAAAAGGGAACATATGGACACTGAATCTTTACAGATTACCTGAGTCACACTTATCAAAGCACCAGACTAAATCATCTATGCTTCTGGAAGTCTTCAATCTATTCTGTTTATTCTCACTTCAGTTTAATCTACAACTCTTCTTGCAAAACAACATGAAACCAGCTTGAGATGTGCTGCAGTCCATGCTGAAGAGCTCAACAGTTCCTCTTACACCACAGGTGTTAACAGCACTATGTTTATCCCCCACTCAGACCATAAATTATTACAGTGGATGACTCCTTTCTCAACTAGATCTGTGCCTGCATTTCAAATCCAGTGTCTGTGAGACGGGGATGTGATGTGGAAAAACAATGTTAAGAACAGGAGGCAGAATTTACCTGGATCCCCAAACAGCTTAGAATCCATTTCCAGTTTCTGCTGTAGTAGTTTTTCCCTTTCCTTCTTCTGTTTCTTTTCCATTTCCCTTTTCCTTTCCTCCTCCTGTTCTCCCTCCAGCATAACCCTTAATGCTCTTTCCTCAGCTTCATACAGTTCTGTGCGAGTTTTGAGCAACGTTTTGAGACTCTCCACCTGATTTTCAAATGCTTCATCTGCTGAAGGAGGTGGACAAACACCTGAACACAAAGAGAAGAGATTTTAAGTTTTCAGATTCAGATGGGGGTTTGATACCAGACTTGAAAGCAGAGCTGGGAAAATCTCAGAGGAATATGAATTTAACCTTGTCAACAGACGGAATTCTTACTGGAATAATCATTCTTCCAGAAAGAACTTGGAAACGTACAAACACCACAAATGAATTCAGTACTTTGTACCTATTCTTGTCATTAAAATCACAATGAAGACACAGCTTTTTGAAACTGTGCCTTGCTAGTCAGCACAGGGCACCCTCATCTTATTTCCTGTGTGTGCAATTAGAAAAGTTTAGACCAATCTCCTAACGAACCTTTCCTGGCAGCAGCTTCTTTCCTCAGCTTCCGAAGCTTTTCCAACCCGCGCAGGACGTCTGTCATCCTCTTTGTATCTGCTTGTTTCTTCCGGACTTCGGACAGGACACTGTCAGCAGCAGCCTTCAGCTCTTGCTCCTAGGAAAGGAAGGAAAAAAACAGATGAGATCTGTGAAATATCCCTCAAAGACACAAATCAAATGGTATTTTCAGAGATTAGCAAAGCACTGGAGAGCAGAGTGACTTTGCAGTAACAGCAACAAGTCATGCCAACTATCCAGTCTTGCCTTTTTATGAAAAAAAAGGCTAAAATACCACAGACTTCAGAAAAAAAATGCTGTGGAACTCATAAATTTGGGCCAAATCACAGAATCATGGAGTTGTTAAGGTTGGAAAAGATCATCAAGTCCATCTGTCAACTCAGCAACACCACCATGTTCACCACAAAACCATGTCCTCAAGCGCCACATGCACACACTTTTGAACACTTCCTAGATGATTTATGAATTATGAAAGCCTGAGAACCTTCACCCACAGAAATTTAGGGTAAATATTTGACAATAAACAGAAACCATCCTGATTCCACAGTTCTGCAATTAAGACCATTAACCTGCCACAGTCTGACCACAAACCCTTCCTCAGCAGCTGCTCTGGACCATCCCAGCAGCAGACCAGAAGAAAGGGAGTTCTTTAGCCAAAAACAAACAGAAAGGTGCCTACAGCACTTCCCAACCACTCTAATTTGAGGTGGTATTTTTTGCTTTGGAGATGTTTTACTTCCCCAGAAGATCAAAAAGCTTGTAAACTACAAGCTTTAGAAGGATGAAAACAGGAGGGAAGGCTGATGGATACTGAAACAGCACTGACCATCACAGGGTAGCTGTGTGGACAGGCTGACACTTGAGACCAGAGAGGAAAAGCTCCAGGAGTTCAGAAACAACTTAAGGCCTAAAACATGAGGATGGCAAAACCAAGATCCCCAACAAGACTTCTAAGCAAGAAGCAGGGCTGCAGGCCTTGGAAACAGCACATCTCTCCGTATGCTGAAGTCATGCAGCACCTCAGTGGCACCCACTGAAGCAAGGGGGTCAAAGCCAGGTGTGGGAAAGGCACAGCCCACCGTGACCCCACTACCGGCAGGTCACCCCTGCCCCACCGCGCTGCCCTGGAGCCCCGGGGAGAGGGCTGGGGACATAGACACTGGGGACCATACCCGATTCTTTTCCTCCACCTCCTGGATGCACTTAGCCCGCCACTGGTCGATCTTGGCCTCCCGCTCGGCGGCCCGGGCCGCCTCCTCCTCCTTGGCCGCCCTGGCTTCGAGCTTCCTCCGCTGCAGGCGCAGCCTCCTCTTCCTCGCTCTCTCGGCCTTCCTGCGCAGGGCCTCGCCGTAGCCGGGCTCCCGCAGGGGCCGCACGACCTCCCGCAGCTCCCGCAGCGCCGCCTCCGCCTCCTCCCGCGCCCGGGCCCAGCCCGGCTCATCGCCCTGGTCCTCGCTGCGCCTCAGGGCCCCGCAGAGCGCGGTCACCCGGGCCACCCGCGCCAGCGCCGCCACCGCCACGGCCCGGGCGCTGCTGGGGCTGGCGGCGGCAGGCGGCGGCGGCGGCGGGGGAGCGGCGCGGCGGCGACCCAGGAACTGCGAGAGCCACAGCTCATCCTGCTGCCGCTGCACCGCCTCCTCCTCGGCCGCTGCCCGCGGCGGGGCCGCCGCTAAGTAAGGGACGCCCGGCGGGAAGCGCGGTGCCCCCTCACCCGCAGTCGGCGGCGGCGGCAAGAAGAAAGGCGGGGGTGCCACCGGCCCTACCGCGAAGGGCGCGGGGCGGACGGAGGGGCCAGGGAAAGGCGGCGGGAAGGCGCGGAAGGGCGGCGGGAGGCGCGGGGGGAACGGCGGCGGCTGAGCCATGATCCCGCCGCAGCCCTCAGCGCGCCGCCATGACAGCGCCTCAGCGCCCCCTCAGCACCGCGCAACGCGCCCCAACCTCAGCACCGCGCCTCAGCGCCCCCTGGCGGCCCGGAGGACCCGCCCCGCCCGCATTACATTTCTAAAACTAAAACTTGAAATATGCGTCAGGGATGACAACTCTCCACTGCTTGAATATTCGCTTTTATTCAAACGCCAGAGGTGAAGTACAAACTGTAGTTACACGGCATTTTTATTTCCTTAAAAACAGTTCTTGGTTACAGAATTCCAAACAACTTTCAAAACTAAGTTGTTGAACAGTTTCACCTAAAATGTGGTGGTTTTTTCTATCTGTTTAAAAAAGGATTTGAATTAAAGGATTCAGAATTAAAAGCTGTTATGTTTTTTCACTCTACAAAAAGGAAAGTGAGGATGCAGTTACAGATAGTTCACCACAAATTCCCATTTCGAGGGGACCAAGCTTCTAGAAATATCCTCAACTCCAAACACAGCTTTTTCTGAACCATTAATGGGTCATTTAACTTGAAAAGAATCTGTAATCCCACGGGAAGTATCTGTTGCACCTGGCTACAATTGCATGTCACACTGCTGCTAGGGAAGAACACAAATATTACATAAAATTTACATGACAAAAATTAATGACAAAAATAGGGTCAATAGATTTTCAGTACTTTTTCCTGTCCTAAAACAGCCACTAGACTAAAAAGAAGGATGAAAGTTTTATTTAAATAGCGTGAATTAAAGTTTTAGGGAAACTCAAGTCCACGTTTTCACCGAAGGACAAAACAAAGTTTTAAGTGACAATTTTAATTCCTGAAATAAATCAAAAACATACAGGTCCTTTAGTGTTTTTACAAAGACTTTCCTAAAGGATTGAATTAATTTTGGTGGAGAACAGAAGAGGGAGGATTGCTTGCTGTGAGACTAAAATCAAAGACAAACCCACAAGATGCAATACTAGCATTTGAGAATATAACTTAAAAAGCACTGTCATGTGAACAATCACTACTGATTACAGCAAAAATATTATACATTTACTTCTTTCATCTCTTAACATTATAAGATAGGTTGGGCAAATACTTGGCACCAAAAAATTGATGCATGATAGTTCCAATACGTTAAACAAAATGTACTATATTAGAACATTAATATTTAAAAATTTCTGGCAACTTCTCATCCAAATTTAGATGGTTTTACTGCTTGCTAGGAATCTTGTTTACCCCTCTGGAAAACCAGACTTCACCTTCTTTCACAGTATCCAAGGTGATTAAAACTCCCAATGGAGACGTGAAGGGTATCATTGGATATTCAAATGACTGTAACAAACCAGTGTGACATTTTAGCAGAATCTCCCAGCAGTGTCACAAAGCGTGTCCCCTTTTTCCAAAAGGGCTTCCTCCCCCACCAATGTAACAAGCCACTCCAGTGCCCGCTGGGTTTCACACACCAGCAGGACTCTAACACTGACCTGAACAGAACCCCCTGTGACCCGTACCAGGAGCTAAGATAGTTTACTCACCCTCTACTAATTATTAATTTTGATTTCCCACTTGTAGAGTAACATTATTGTTAAATCTAACTATTGGCAGCACCTGCGCTGCTGGTTTAGTTTCTGGCAAGGGCAGTGCAGGTGCTGCTGCATTTGCTATACATTTTAATTGAACAAGTGTAATATACAATTCATAGTTGAACATTATGCCATCCCAGTCCACACTCTGTCCATCAAATCAAGGTGATGCTGCAGTAAAATACACGATCTGATTTAGCTAATGAAGTTCCTCATCAGGAATTGTATCCGAGACAGATCTGGTGCCTTTGGGGCCAGGCTGGAGCCAGAGGCAATCGCAAGGAAAGAACCGAGTGAGCTTTCTGCAGGTCAGGGTTCTGACAGTGTTTAATGGTTTGCAGCATCTGCCTGTCGAGGCCAGCCTTCGTCCTCCACTCCAGAGTCATACTCCTCTTCTGATGAGTCCTTGGTGGGAGCCCTAGGATTGGAAGGAATGATCAGAGACCTTAGACACAGAGGGAAAAAACAAGAGGCACTTTCCATAGCTTCTGACAAACATGTCACATGCACAGAGCCCCGTGACAAAGTTCTGACCTTCTGATCTGGAAATGCTGCTGTGCACGTTTGCAGTGCCACCAGCACACAGGCTCATTAGCTGAATTCAATTAGCCTTCTGACTTTCAGTAAGTT
Source organism: Agelaius phoeniceus (assembly GCF_051311805.1). Lineage (NCBI taxonomy): Eukaryota > Metazoa > Chordata > Aves > Passeriformes > Icteridae > Agelaius > Agelaius phoeniceus. The sequence continues at coordinate 2,751,596 of NC_135277.1, forward strand.
GTTTGATTTAATCGATAAATTTAGTATTTCTGGTGCTATACAAAATCACTTCAAGCAACCATCAATGTAATACTTTTCACTCCCTCCAACAATACAAGGCTGAGCCAAGCTTCAGCACATACAAGGTGCTGGAATGAGCACTTGAGTGGAGAAAGCCACTCAAACAACATTGTCAGTGACAGAAACCAAGACACAGCTCCTAAATTTCAGACCTGAAATTTGGGAATTAATTTTTTAACTAGTTTTAACCTGACCCATTCTCTCTCAATTCCATCCTTCATTCATGGAAATTGTTGGATTTTTTTTTTTTAATGCAGATTTATCCAGTGTTTTCAACATTCCACATCATTACCATACTCTTTACAACATTAAATTGATTATTTTAACAAGAGTTCAGCAAATCAATAGATGTGCCTTTGTGGTTCTCCACTGCTGCAAGAGTAATGTAGAAAATTGTTGCAGACTGGAGCTTGTATAAAAACCCCACATCTGTGGTAAAAAGTACGAAAAAAGAAACAGTTTCATTTCAAAAATTTCAGTACAATCACAACTGAATTTCAAATTTTTACTGTTACCTTAAAATTTACTTCCATTTCTACAGGTATACACACACAAAAGTAACTTCACATATGTTTATTTTAAAATTTCTGCTTAAAAACTAAAGCAATACAAATTCAAAGTCTCTAGGACAGAACAGGCACTAATTCAGCTGTGTACAATATACAGAGCATGGAATCTTTTTTAGGTTGTGTGCATGGATTTGTGCTTATTCCATCAGAATACCTGTCTAGTTGTATTACTGGTCTGTTCTGCTACTTCTGTTACCGTTTTACCTAATGTATCCTGGCTCTTTTTTGCCTTCTACAACATCTTTGTCAACTTCCACACATACGATGTCAGAATTGGGCACTTCAAACATGGGCTCCAGCAGCAGCTTTTCCTGCAAGAAAATAGAGGGGAAATATTTACATAGAAGAGGGCATACAGAAACAAGTGATTTTCAGAGAGTCTTCTTGGAAGAACTCTGAATACTCACAGCTTTAGAAAGACTTACTGCATCCATGTAAGGGCCAGAACTAAGTGTGGCTGTCACTGGAAATGGTCAAGATTAGGTCCATACACACAAATCCAGGAAGCTTCATTTGTTGTTTATAAGACTTACTTTACTCACCATTATAGATCGAAGACCTCTGGCACCAGTTTTTCTGTCCAGGGCCAGTCTGGCTATAGCCTTCAATGCATCTTCAGTTACATTTAATTCACACTACACAGAGAGAAATGGGAAGTTAGTTAATAATTTCATTTGTAACCCAGCGTGGTGAGTACAAGCATGACTAAAACCACTGTATTTATAAAAATGAACACCAAAGAGTCATCAACTGAAAACTCAAACCTTATCCATGCTGAACAGTGCCTGGTACTGAGGAACCACAGCGTTCCGTGGCTCCGTAAGGATCCGCACCAGGGTTTTCTCATCCAGGCTGTGCAGGGGAACCACGACAGGCAAACGTCCCACAAATTCAGGAATCATGCCAAACTCGATGAGGTCCCTGGCTTCCACGTGGCGCAGCAAACGATCCTTCTCCTCAATATCCTCCTGTGGGTCAGACTCTCCACTGATATTGGCAAGATCAGCTGCTGCTGCAGCCCTTCTGCCTTTCCCCATGTTAGATGGTGTCCCAAATCCTAGGTACTGCAAAAACAAACATGTGCTGCTTAGAGAACTGTAATAACTGAGTTTTCTTGACGTAAATAAATCACTTTCCATGAATATTAAAATTCTGCAGTGACTGATTATTGTCACAGACACATTTCATGAAAAATCCTTTCCTCAGGATTTTTTCTCCTGAGAAGCTGAGACGCCTCAGGAACAAAATGTAACCAATGGTTATCTGCTGCTGTGGAATGCAACAGGTGCATCTGGGATTGGGCTCATGTGGTTGTTTCTAATTAATGGCCAATCACAGTCCAGCTGTCTCAGACTGTCTCAGTCACAAGCCTTTGTTATCCTTCTTTTTCTATTCTTAGCTAGCCTTCTGATGAAATCCTTTCTTCTACTCTTTTAGTATAGTTTTAATAAAATATATATCATAAAATAATAAATCAAGCCTTCTGAAACATGGATTCAACATTCTTGTCTCTTCCCTCATCCGAAGACCCCTGTGAACACCACCACAGATTATGTCATTACGTACTAATTTGAGCTCAAGAAACTATTTAAAGTAAAATTAGACTCCTTGCATACAATCAGTTTCTTAAAAGATTGAATTTCCTCAGTGAAGGATTAATACATTGGTAAAAGAGCAATTTTTTCTTAGAAGACAGAAGGTTATCAACATGTTCTGGTCATTTTACAAGTATCAGTTACACTTCACAAGTGAAGCAAATGCAGGCAAGTTTGCTTACGTGGGAAGCTGCATGAATTAACATGAACAATAACTTGAATTTCAGTCACTCCTTTAGTGTTAGAGACAGGGAGCACCTTTTGTCAGAATGCTGCAGCCAGAACCCTGTTCCCAGACATTAATCTACAAAACAGTGAACTGCAGGACAAGGTATTTTAAGATGCTGATGGTTTTTAGCATCACTTGCTGAAATAAAGAAATTTAGTGTTTACAAATACAGCAAGACCTGTAAAAGTCAGTATTGCAAACAGCAATCAAGATGATGATCTTTCAGCCTGGATACAGCCTGATGTACTCACTTTTTCATTTTTCCTCCTGCTGATAATTCTGTCAAGACCATTAAAAGCACCAGAAGCTACAAACAGAATGTTTGTTGTGTCAACCTGCACGGTTTCTCCACGTAGTTTCCGAGAATTCTTTTCTGGAACGTTTACTATTGTGCCTTCAAGTAATTTTAACAAGCCCTAAAAAGGAAAGAAGAAATAAGCAATAAAAAATTTCCCTTCCATAGCACCATGATATGTTCAATTTCACAAATATATTTTTTGCTCCCTTATGCCTTTATAGTAACAGTAAGTGTCCAAAAAAGTCAGTTTTCCCTATGGGACAATCCCACTCAAGGACAAAAACATTCCTTTAATGTGGTTCTCATGCACATTATGCATATAATGATTAGCTGCTTTAAGAGTTTTGTTTAAATGGGAATTGCTACTTGTCCATGTCTTCATTATGAACTGGCTGGCTGAATGCTGCAAAGACATTTTTGAACTGAAATGCTTCCATGAGGACATCTCAAACTGCTTTGGAGATTCTGTTTTTTAATGAAGTCAAGAGGAAGGATGTGTCTTTTGAAGGTGAATAATTAAGGAACTGAAGAACTATGACTCCATTCCCATGCCCTTTGACATGACAGGATCCCATGTCCTGTTCACTCAGGAAGTAAAATCACTCCATGGAAATATTTACCTGTTGAACACCTTCTCCCCCAACATCCCGTAACTGATGGATACCAGGAACACTGCCAATCTTATCTACTTCATCCAGAAAAACAATTCCTGCAGTTACAGAAAATGGGATTAAAGACAACCCTACTTTTAAAGAGAAGCAAGAGTTTACAGAGAATTATAAGATTTGAGGGTGCAGCAGTCTGTTCTACTTCCTGACTGCAAAAACCTGTAATTTTGTCCAGTTGTGGACCAAAAAAAAATACACGTTGAGCTCTTTTCAAGTTTATTCTATCTGATTTACACTTTGTGTACATGCAGCAGGACAGCAATTTCAGGAATACTGTTGGTCTCAAAAGCTTAGAGCACTTGAACAAAATGAACAGTGTCTGTACCACACATGAGAAGTTTACCTTGCTGTGCTTTCTCTATGTTGTAGTTGGCATCTTGCAGGAGTTTGGCGATGACAGATTCAATGTCTTCCCCAACGTAGCCAGCTTGAGTCAAGGTGGTGCAATCACAGATAGCAAAAGGGACATCCAGGCATTTAGCCAGAGTCTGAGCCAGCAGGGTTTTACCTGGTAAAATAAAAGTTGCATGTTAGAACTGCCGCACATTTCTCTTTTAGGACACAAATCCAAGTACTTCCACAGGGACTTCTAACAAGGCTGTGTAGTGACAGGACAAGGGGGAATGGCTTTAAACTGAAAGAGGGTGGGTTTAGATGAGATATTGGGAAGAAATCCTTGGCTGTGAGGGTGGGCAGGCCCTGGCACAGGGTGCCCAGAGAAGCTGTGGCTGCCCCATCCCTGGAAGTGTCCAAGGCCAGGCTGCACAGAGCTTGGAGCAACCTTGGATAGTGGAAGTTGTCCCTGCACATGGCAGGGGTGGAACAAGGGGAGCTTTAAGGTACCCTCCAACCCAAACCATTCAAGGATTTACCAGAGGATCCTCATTACTCTTATTAAACATTCTGAGTCATACCAGCATCTTAATATAAGAATATTTTCCAAGGGAGGTAGCTTTCATAAGCAGTGGTTTTTACATTGGCAGGCTGTATTTCTGGTTTTAGTTTAATAATACACATTTAAGGCAGCTTGAAATGCATACAGTACCACAAAATGTCACACAATATAAAAACCATAATGCATGTACTTGCAGAGTTTAAAGATTAAATAAATCAGTAGTCCTTTGCAGACACTCAGGGTGCAGTGCAAAGTCCAATTGCTCCTGCTTTGAAGTTGGGAAGAAACAGAATTAAAATATTGTTTAGTGAATGTTCTCCCAAAAAGTCTGCAAAATGCCATCACTTCAGCACAAACACTCCCAAGTCTTATGAACATACAAAATAATCTCTCTTTCCAACCCCCTGCAACTAATCTGTCCCAGAGGTGAAACAGCACTCACTGCAGCATCTCAGCTTGCCAGCTAAAGCAGTGAAACTATAACTGCCACTTTTTGGTCAAAGTGGCATCTTTTATTCAGTCAAGAAATAAAGGTATTAAAAAAAAGAAAAAAAGAAAACCACACAACTACAGCTCATTCCCTTTTAAGGCCACTAGCTCAGCATGTTAACATGGCATGAAAACACTGGAATCCAAATTTGAAATTTACAGTTTAGTTTTTTTATAAACCAAATCTGAATTACCACAGAAGAGGGAAATCACCCATTAACAACAAATTCCATTAAAAATAGGACACCTATAGAAACATGCAGCAGTGTACCTGATCCAGTTGGTCCAAGCAGCAAAATATTACTTTTTTCAAGTTTAATGTCATCATTGGCTGAATCTAGTACTTCTCCTCCCCGTTTTTCCTGAGGTATCTGCTGGTTCATCTGTTGCTGCATTGATGCTCCCAAAGCATTACCATGAGGACTGATTCCAGCAATCTGCAGGAGTTCTGGAGAGAACAATAACAGCACTGTTTGAGCACCAATGAGGTCTGTCACTACTTTAAACACACAGTAACAGCAAGGTTCTTCTGCAAACCTAGAATTCTCTCTGTACAGAAGCTTACAGAGAGGAAAGCAACAGAATTACAGCACAATTATTGCACAAACAGGAGTTCCAACCACACTTTTGCAGAGGCATACAGGAAAAGAATTTCCAATAGCACAGTGGATTACCTAAAAGCATTCCTCTACATTAAAAAGCAAGATAAATTTTCAGTCCTTACAAATTTACTCACTTTTACTAATATTTCTTATATATTTTTTTTAACATATGAGAAGAAATAAACCCAAGCTGTTGATTTCCATGACAAAAAAAGTACAAGCACTGGACTTCAAGCACCCAACATTTCAAACTAGCAGTCACTAAAGACTCTTCTCCATGTCATAAAGTAGGTATTGCAGAGGAGGACATGAGGAGAGGGTTCACTTACTTGTAAATCTGTACTCATCCTCCCGTCTTCTGATTTCTAATTCTAAGAGAGAGGATGAAAACAGTCATAAAAAAGTAAGTCTATAAAAGCTTATAAATTCTCCACCTCTTGCCCTCTTCTGAATACATCTTATCACTGTCTATGAATGAATTTCTGACAAGAAATCCCCACAAGAGCTATTTTTTATTGCTGTCAAAATTAACCCGAAACCCAAATTGCATGTTTTTGAAATGCCAGCAAGCTATCTACTTCTAAAAACAACAACAATCTATTACCTCTAATTAGATTTTCACTTTAAAGCCAATTATAGAAGGGAAAAAATAGAATAACAACTTTGGTTCGAAGAGGCTTCCTTAAACTCTCCCTGAGCGTTACAATGTTCCATGTTATAAGGCAGAACTCTGAAATATGTAAACATTCACTGTCAGTCTCTGTGGGTATGGACCATGTTATCTCCCTGAGGAGGGTCAGGAAATGCCTGGTGCCAGGTACACAACTGCTCTCTTACCATTACCAGAACAGTGCTACCAATGTTCCCTCCTCATCTGAAAGACTTGTCTTAATTCAAAAAAATGAAGATTTCTGTGGTAACTTTTGCAAGACAGAGCAAAACACCTTTTAAAAAAACCACCAAAGGTACACTTGGAGTCAGAGATGGTAACTTAATCCTACTTCTAAAAATAAATTAGATCAACATAGCTACACACTTACTCAGCAACAAAAGTACAGCCAAGAGTAACTCCATCTACACCAGCTAGATATGGAACAATACTGTGGTGCCCAGCAGATGCTGCCAGCAGGAGCAAGGGAAGTTAGAAATCTAAGTACTCATCAATTTACCTATGCAAAATATCACCTTCCTGATCTGCATTGTTGCTTGCAGATTCAGCAGCAGATTTACCGCTAAGTAGTAAATGAGATTAGAGAGAAAAAAACAGGAGACTCACTCTAGAAAGTTAAAGGAGAATACCCCATAATATGTATCAGCAAAAAAGGCTAAGCACTTCATATGGAAAGCACCATAAACCTTCTGATTACCATGTAAATAAATCACACAAGTTCACAGTGAAAATTATATTAAGTAGAAATTCTTATAATTTCAATTATAGAACATCTAGTGTCAGGGTAAAACCTTTCTTAGATTTCTCAAGTTAGGGCCCTGAAATGGTAATTTATTTGACCAGAAAAATACCAAATATCATACAAACCTCTTGGTGTTAAAGAAGTCTGTTTCTCAACTTCTGCTTGCTGTCTCAGGTTAGATGGGATATTATTGTAGATTCTCTTGTAATGATTATACACAGCAACTGAAAGCACCTTCTTGGCAAAACACTGACCAACAACGTATTTGTCGAGGTAGTTGTAAATCTGAAAAACAGATTAACCTTAGTAACACTTCTAAATCATCTTGCAGCAGAAAAGGAAAAATAGTATATTGTGCCAAAGATAGACTTTGGTCTGAATCATTACCTGAGAAACAGAAATTAACATCTAAAATACAAAATATATTCCTATTGATAAGTTCACTTGAAAAAAACTGATGCTTACACAATTATATTGTGTTAATATATAAGTCCATTGCTTATTTTCACCCAAATTTTAAAGAGGAACAGAAATATTAAGAACATTTTTTTTCTTAAAAGAGGCCTATCAAGGAGCTGTGTGGAGTAACCATTACAGTCCACCAAAAAGTGAGAAACATAAAAGGCTCCCTCCCTAATCTCCAGAGGCAAACCAAGTGACTTCAGAAGGACCATGGCCACAAATTAATCTGCTACAGCTCTCACCCAAACACACACCAAATAAAAGGCCCTGTAGCTACACAAAGAAGCTGCTAAAATAAATATCCAGAATGCAAGCCACAGTGAGAAAGAAAAGTTACTACAGTTGGTGAGGGCTGAGGTCAGCCTCAAGGACACAGGAGAAAATGAAATCACAAGACAAAGAGAGGAAAACAAGCTCCAATACCTTTATTGGATCTACTTGTTCCCTTTATCAGTGCTCTGCTGGGTCACACAGCTCACAAAGGTTTAATCTTGAGCTAATCATCTTTATTGTTTGTGGCTCTGTCCCAGCAGCCCATTACACACCTGCTGCAGATTAAGGGAAGCATTTCTCCATGCTGCAGCAGGAGGGGACTCTGGGTGGAATTAAGAACGTACCTTTTTCGGTGGAGGTGGTGGCTTCTGCTGGAATGCCAATTTCACAGCTTCTGCTGCTGACTCAGGCTCTTTAATGATGCTCTTTTTTGTGTCTGCCTCTGACAGGACAACAAAAAAGTGGTGACACTTTTCACACTTCACAAAACGGGTGGAAGCTGCAGAAAAAGTCAAACAAATCAGTGAGAGGAATTGCTCATCACACAGGACAAGCACCTGTAAGACAGCACAGCCTCCCTGCATTTACACAACACTTCTCCCTCGCTCACCTCAGAGCACTTAAAAGCTACTATTGGCCTATGAAATTTGACACAGAAGGAACACAATTTGCCCCCCCCAAAAATCATAATGCTGGGCAGCAACCAGACAATGGATTAAACACAAAACTCCTTTTGATACTTTTCCAGGAGCATCACATTCACTTCTGAGAGAGACAAAATTAATGAAGGCTTTAGCTGTGGAGGAAATGTTCCCAACTCTCAAACTGACAGCAAAATAAAATATTGTGGTTAGGCACAGACTGAAGTGCAGGGAAGCAGTGTAGAATATCAAAGACAGCATTACAGGAGGGCTCTGGCAGCTGCTGCTCTCTGCATCCCTCTGGCTTTGGAACACTGAGGAAGCACAGGGGGAGTCACCCAAAGGGCTCATCCCAACAAGAGGCAGCTGTGGTATGCAACAAACCATCAAGGACTTTGATGTTTTGCAAGATCTTCTGCTTATTTATTTTTACTGTCAAGACTAGGACAAATTTCTTTCAAATTCCAAAAGCTAAACCCTCCTACTGCTGACTTTGTGAACTGTGTCTTAAGAAATCTGCAAAGGTTGGTTTCATAAGCCTGAAAATGGGAACCTGCATTGCTCTTCTTTTTGTCTGGCAAAGCAAAGTTGAAATAATAAAAACAGACAGTAGAGAAGAATAATAAAAGTAATTCAGAATAGATTCTTTCTGGCCATATTACTATGCTACTAAATGCAAATCACAAGCAGTGAGATAGATTTAAAGAAAATATAGTAGTAAATGAATTTAATTAAAAGTAAAGTAACTGTAGAAAAACGAGGCCATGAAAAGTTCCATGTCAGAACTTCTGAACTCGTAAAAAGTTTTTAGAAAATGGCTTGAACACTGTAGCACCAGCTGACTGTAACAACACCCTCTAGCAATAAACAAGCTGCTTATTTATAACTTGTTGTCTCCCACAGGACTGGCATCAGCAAAAGAGGAGTGGGTGGGGTTTTTCTTTCCATTAATCCCACCTTATACCTGGATAAGCACGACCAACAGATTACTTTAAGAATGTAGCAACTAATACTGTGACCAACACAGCTTTATTAACTTTACTTCAAAGAAATTCTGGGTAACAGGTTAGAAGTTCTCCTGACAACTTTCCAAATTACTGTTATCTGCCTCATGGGAACGTGATGGAAATCCACTTGCACAAACCCATTCCTCTTATGTAACGATTATTTAGCAACAATATTGTAGGGAAAAAAACAACCCAGCCTTTCTCCCAGGGCTCACTCAAAACACCTCTGATATTTGTGATGACCACAGTGCCATGAGGCTGTTCTCCTCCCTTATGCAAGGCTTATTTAGGATAGAATAGCCATGAGAATGGTTGGTCCCTTTACAGATCCACAGGAATGATTTTAAAACCCCAGAAAACAAGGAGTGGACTGTAAGAGTACTATGGGGCATCTTTTAAAACTTCACTAAAAAAAAAAGAAAAAAAGAGTACACAATTGAGTTGCAGGCAACTTTGTTAATCCTAAATACTGACAAGTTTTCGTATGTGATTTTAGCAAGCACATAAAAGCACAACAAAAAATATCCATGTCAAATTACCCCCCTGTCATTAAGGTGTCTGCAAATATTTACAGTGTGCCAAAATGCAAGTCAAGTTTTTTTTTTAATCAGACAACATTGCCACAGGGACTGCATTAGCAAAGGCACTTAAAAGTCTGTGTGAGCTGACCTTGCCAAAAAGGAATGGCAGGTTTTTACAAAACATACAGGAAACAGAAACAATCAGAGGCTTAAAATGAAAAAGAGTTGTAGGATTGAGACAATGGGCTGCTATCAAATTGCTTTAAGGTAAAAAATAAACCCCAAACCAGGAAAAAGAAAGCAGGGAAGCTTCTGAGAATGTACAATAGCAGGGAAGTGCTGCTTTGGAGGGTGGAGTAACCTGATGGCATCAGGTGGAGACAGTAAAAGCAGCATCCAGAGAAGGCTTCTTATGTCAATCAGCTTTACAGCTATTGGATTTCACTCCACATCTGAGGATCAAGTCTTATTTCACTGATCACAAACTCTCCTTACAGACTTTCACAACCCAAAACAATAATACAGGAACTGCTGAGAAAGGAGGGCAAAGCAAAATGACTTTTTGTTTGCCTCATATTTTCCCTTCATTGTTAATTACTGGAAAACCATTGCCAAGCAAATATTTCTGCAAGATATGCAGATACAAAGAGAAGCTCCATCAAAAACAAACTCCACTGAAAAACCAGCCTGTCACACTGCCACTCACTGGCAATTAATTTTCTAATGAACATGGCTTTTATTTAGTATTTTGCTTCCCTACTTCTCTCAAAATGACTGAAAATCTAATATTTAAACTGAAACAAATGCTAATTGCATGTTTTCCTTTGGTTTTAGATATTTATTTAAGGCTCTGCAGGTTGTTAATTCTAACCAGAACTGTGCAAATTCATCATTTTTCCTGACTAAGCAACAACAAAAAAAATCAAGTTACAGTAGGCTTAATACCACTTGCAACCCATTCATTTTGGGGAGAATGGGACAGATTTATTTTTCTTAGTTTTTGGATTCTTTTTTCAAATAAATCTTAAGATAATTAGAACTTCTGTTTTCCAGCTGCCTTACAGGGTGTGGTTGGGAAGCAGTTTGCTCAAATAAACAGACTAAACCAGAATAACACAGGTCCACAAAAAACTCCACCAGGACTCACAGGACCTTTGGAAAAAAGTGGGTTTCCAGTCCCCAGCTGTTTAAAGAGCCTGTGTTATTCTGATGCTGCAACTCAAGTGGGTTCACTATTGGGAATTTTAAATTGCATTGATCAAGGTATGTTCTCCCATAGTGTTGGTATGAATAAATCAATAAATCCTGTTCCCAAGGGAAGTTTCCAGGCATGCTTAAGTGTTCCCAGCAACACTGACAAAGCCCCAAATCACATCTCTGCTTTCCAGGGATCGTTCTGGGACAATGCTTGAATGGTATTTCCAGACAAAAGCACAAACTGCAGCACCAAGGGAAACACATCAGTGAAATGAGAGAGTTTCAAAAACATCTCTGCCTGCTCATGAATCATAAGAAGGTAAATGAGATTAAAAATCCTTCTAGCTTCCAACCACACCTAGTCCAGGGTGAGACCACACTGAACATAGACAGGATCAGGTTTCCAGTTCCATGAACTAGTGCCAGCTTTTGCAGAATACCTTGTTGCCTATAGTTTCAAACAAACTGGAAAAACAACCCTATTTCTGGGGAGAAAAAGGACTGAGGATTGATCCTTTCTCTAAAGAAATCTATTGTTATTATTATAGAACTGCCCTGTGATTTATTGTGACATTTGATCATTTTAAATACTATTTTAAATGAGTAGCAGCAGATCACAGCACATCCACTCATTATTTCTGCCAGCTGTTCTATTAACAACTGCTGAACACATTTATGCTGACCTTGTCTTAAGCCTCTTAGTGCACAAGTCTGATTATGACTTGATACTTCCTCCTTGAGCCCCACCACCTAACAGTGGGTATTTGCTTTCTGACAAAAGTTCTTGTTTTCTAAGCTGGTCTCATTAGTGCTGAAATAAGGTATGAAATATCTTCAAGACTGATAGAACCTAAAGAATTAATGTCATTAATTTGGATTATACTTAAAAAAAAATAAGATAGGAGCAGTTGCTTCTGGAGAACAAGGATTTTGGATTTTCTAGTTGGACTTCCCAGCCTGCTATTTGGAATGTATTATAGCTCTGACTTTGCCATGGAAGACTGTTCCAGTAAGCCATCTGTCAGATACTAATTCCTCTGCTGGATAAGCACTTTGGTTATAGTACATGCAGGATTAAAGTTATATTATTTAGGAAAGAAAGGACAGACATTACAAATGCACATATATAAAGTATATACTTATATAATAGAGATATGAAAGTATCTGCAGTTCAAATGGTATTAAGTATAAAATGCCATGAACTATTTTCAAAATGCATATTCCCAGATGTAATGTGAATTCCACTACCACATCCCCACACACATCATGGGAATTACACAAACGTACCCACAGAGACAATAAATGCTGGTGACACCAACAAGGCCAAACTAAGCATAAAAAAATTTCTGACACCGTGTAATTAGGCAGGCTACCACTTCACTATCAGGACTGTGTTAAATCACAAAGTCACATCTGTGCCTATTTAAAACAAGGAAGTTTTAAGGAAAACTTACACACAAAGGTCTCCACGTGTGTGCACAAGTCCCCACACTTTGGGCAGCGCAGTTGGTTCCCTCCTTTCCCAGAGCTTCCAGAGCTTGACTTTTTACCACCACCCTCACCAACAGATTTCTAAAAGAGATTTCCAGACAATTAGCCCCAAACAATGGAGCTGGTACAGTAAGCATTTAGCAGTGTGCTTCTGGAATCAAATAATTTGAATTTTGCAATAGCTGAATGACAAAATTGTCAGGCTTCTCAGGATTTTCTAAAGGCTTTGGAAACATAGAAGAATGTGCCATAAACACTTAGAAGTGTTTTACATTTCCAAATTATTTACAAATACATCTGCATTTCCCAGGTCTGCCAGTCTTGGATGCCCATGGAAGAGGTATCCCACATCTGCATTAGAGCTGATGACTGGCACTAGAACAATAACAAGCTGTGTCAACAGTGTTTTAATAATGTATTTTAATGTTTTAATGACAGACTAGAAAACAAATCATATTTAGAGAGTATTTTATTATCATCTCAACTGCGTGGATTCTAAGGGTTTCTGAAGCCACAGCTCCTCTCACTTCCTTGGCAGGGGTAGCAATCTGTGCTAAAACATGCATTTCAAAGTGCTTGGAAATACTGCATTTTTTATTTGTATCTGTATCTATGCCTTCATACTCTGCTTAATACAAGTTATTATATTTTAGGAAGCAACAAAAATCTCTCTTCCCATTTCTAAGGCAGTTCTTAATTTTTTAAACCTGTCTTGCCTACTGATTTCTCCTTACAACCCTTTTCAAGAAAAGAACATTATTAATTTCTTTTATCTTCTTTACCTATTTTTAAAAAAGTTTAATTGCACCTTCAGAACAGACCCGTGCCACCTGGACAGTTCCTCAGGTTCACAACACACCATACTAAGGCAAAGTAATTGCCTGTGAACTCTCAAAATGTTATTTGCTGACTCAAGAGCAGTTTTATTCTCAGGTAATCATTTATCTGAAGAAGCTGTTTATTAACTATAATTACAGAGAATGGCTAGGATAAAAATAGACTACAACAGACTAACAAGAGGTGAGCTCATGTCCTCACTGACTTGTCTTACTTAAGACAAACCAGTTCTAAACCCAGAAACATTTAAAATGTAATTTTAAAAAGTCTACTTGGGAGCACCAGGCTTTTGAAGGAGAATAGCTCTGATTACAACTCTTTCCTGAAGTCCTGTTCTTGATTTATGATACCCAATAAAGTTTTCAAGTTTACACTGGGCAAAGAGTTTTATAAAACTGGGAAAAGCATTATGGGATGTTGACAACGTTTATCTCCTAACAAATTCACAATACAATTTGTTTTTTCTTCACTGCCAGTTGCAGCAATTTGAGGGATTAGAAATGTCAGGAGTTGGCCAAAATTTCAAGATTAATTTTAAGTAAAAAAAAATTTTAAAAAGGGACATTTTACATAACTTATTGAAACCCCCACTTGGTGGAAATTACCTTGCTTCCATCTCCAGAACCATCCTTGCTTGCACCATCCTTTGAAGCAAAATATGCTGGTGTTTCTGAAAAGTTTCTAAGAGGAATTCGTTTTAGAGAACAAGTTTCAAAAGTCCCAAGTTTTCCTAAAACAGGGATGCGTGTACGACCACAAGTAATACCTAAAAAAAAAACAAAACAAAAGAAAAAAAGCAAGTTAAATACTAAAATACTCCTGCTTTAATTCCATTGCCACCAAATCTCAGAACTGATTTACTTTAAGTGGAGCTAAAAGGTTTTGGCAACAGAATTCAGCTCTGAACAGATTTTAATTATCCAAAATAAATGATCTTTCCCACCCTAATGTTCACCTTGTTGAAAGCTACCTTGGTTGTCCAAAAAAGACCCCAAAATACTTTAAGGCCCTCTAACATCAGACAACTAAGAGTCCTGTTGTGGCATGAAACAGGGAACATCCCAGTTATGAAACTGATCCTTAGAATGATAAACACAATCAACTCAGAGCCTTTATTGTGAAATAATTCAACCCCCTGAGAGAAACCTTTGAAGAGTCTCTTTATTATGCAAAAATCAGGTGTTTCAGACTCAATGACTGCATGGCTGGACCTGGGAACTCCACTAAAAATGAGTTTCCAGGAATGTGAGGCACCTCTTGGCAACAGGAATTGTGCTGAGGAAAACGGAGCAGCTGTGTCCTATTTGGCACTCACCGACGGCAGGCAGCGGCAAACTCAGCACAATCTTAACTTTGCTGAAATCCCCTACTGCCAACATGAAAAAAACCCTCCCTGAGAAACTGAGCAGCCTTTCCTCCTCTTGCAACACGCACAGGATTGCATTTCATGGCAGGGGATGACGTGAGCTAACATATGTTGTGCTTGTGATTTCAACATCAACAACAGCCTGGAATCCACATCTCTCATCTCTCGCATTCAAAGTGGCAAATTTCTCACTTGGCTTGGTTTTGATAAGGACTCTGAGCTTTACTGACAGCTGAGCTATACAGCAACAATGGCAACTACAGACCTGCTGACAACACACAGTTTTATTGTTATAGGGATCAGAGAATCCTATGGAAAGTCCAGAAACTCTTCAAAAAAATAAGAAAAAGTAAGAATGGCAAGAGAAGCACAGCTCTTTTGTTGTGAAAGAGGAAACAACAGCAACCAAGAGACGGGAGCTGAGCTGAAACTTCACCTTGTTACTATAATAAGAAGGAGAAAAATAAAGAAGAGGAACCTAAATTTACCAGGAAAACTCTTACAGGCTCTGCAAAGTCACAATGAAGATGACAGTGTCAAATGAGATTTGAGGCTGGTTTATTAACTTACATGCTGCTTAAGAGTCCCTAACCTGAAGATGACTTGTCCTATTTTTAACATGACTAAAAATTAATCTTTTCAAAATCTCTTAGCAGCATTGCTTCTGTCTGTAAACGTGAGGGAGGAATAACAATCAATGAGCTTCCCCATTTCAAATTCCTCTGCCGAGTGCCACTGCAACACATTTTAGATTACACAGGGTAAGCTACAAAAACGTCACAGAAAACTTGAAAACACTGGCTGGCTCTCAGAAGCAGTTGTGCCTTTCAGTGAATGTGCAGAGAACTCTGAGAAGCCCGTGTGCCAAGTGCACTTGTCAGTGAGGAACAAGCTGTGGAGAGTGTTTACAATGCAATAGCTGTGCTGAGCAGCTCCCTGTCTTGGAGCCCCACTCCTCAGAGATGGTTCCTTTACTGAGATTTGCTTTAGAAACTGAGAAAAAAACACTTAAAAATCAAACAATGACCACCTCTCCTCCCTTGAGTAAAACCTGGAGTCACACAAGTGACACAGGAGGATTTGGCCTGTGGAGAAAGGCTGAGGCACTAACACCAAAGCTGAAACATTTCAGTCCTCATTTTAATTCAGAGTGCTCTTGTGAGACAGAAAATGCACTGAGAACTGTATGGGATGAACTATGAAACCTTACACAGCACTGAGCTGTGAAAACTAAATCAGGGGAAAAAAATCTTATTACAGCTACATCAGCTTGTGGCTAAGCATGAGAAGCCACACGTGCTTATCGTGAGGTCTGAGCGGTGTTTTTGCACAAAATATCATTGTATAATTACACAATGAAGCAATAAGAAAGTTATCACCACGACTTCCTTGGGTCAATAAACCCAGAGGGAGACTTCCAGGGGAAATCAACACTCCAGCTCAATGCCTGGCAGCTGCCACTGACAGATCCAGACTCTGATAAATGCTCCAAAACGTAACAGCTGGCAGGATGTGCTCACACACACCTGGCAGGGTGTGCTCACACACACCTGGCAGGGTGGCTCAGGTGATTGTTTTTGGAGCACTGACTTCAAAGGACGTGTCCCTAACTGCTGGCAGCCATGGAACCGATCCAGGCTGCTCGGATTTGTGAGTTAAGAAACGATGGGAAGCTCCTTAACACCTTATTAACCTTTAATTGATACTTGACAGAATAAATACTGACTTTTGGGGCAAGCCTGGGGGATCTTGGGGGCATCTACTGTGCAGGAAAGTGACAGGGAACTGTGACAAACTGTAACTGTCCCACATAACACTCCATTGATTACACTGATCTGTGCACTCTGAACTCTCTCAAGTTTGCACTAACCAGCAACAGCAAACAAAGCACCTGGCAGATGACACAGTTTAACATAAAAGACACACAAAAGTAAGATACATTTATTTTTAAACAACCTTCATTGAAAGCTGATGGATAAACAATTGTATTGATCTATCTGCATTTTATTCTCATTTCCTCTTTTACATAATCCTTTTGAATCTTAGATCTGACCAAAAAACCCACAATTTTTAAAAAAGATAATTCTGCAATGAATTCCAAACAGTACTTGCTTTAAAGTTGATTGTTTCAGACAGGTTGCATAAGGCCAGACAGACTGGATTTGAAAGCACAGGTTAGAACCTTTCAGCACAGCTGATATTTGAGATACAAATGTAAAGGCACCTACAAAGAGTTAACTCACCTCTTAAGGGCAGTAAATGATCTCTGACTCATCAGGCTATTGCTGAGGGTAGAGTAATTGAAAATATTGTTGCAAATGTGGCAACAGAGAAATTTTTCAGCACAATTTGGGGGTGCTCTACCTTTCACCCAAAGCAGAACATGGTTTGTCTGCTCTCAGCACCCCCAAGAATACCATGAAAAGGGTAAACGAGGAGAAACAGTAAAAAAGTAACAACCTCCCACAGCCCTCAACTTCCAGCGAGCTGCTGGCACAGTCTCGTCCTTCTACCAAGTTGGAAATAATGAATCTTGCTACCTAAGCCCATCTTTACGAGAAATATTTCAAGTTTAGGCTACCACAAAGGTAGGCTTTGAACTAATTAAGGCAATTATGCCATTTTTTAAGCCAATTAAACACATTTACTGGCACTGCAGAGTAGCACACACTGGCCGGCAGCTGCTGAGCATCACCACTGCTGAAATAAACTCTATTCTCGCATTACATTTCCCCACAGCGAGGGCAAATTCCCCGAAACTTCCCAGCACATAACGCTGCCCTCACCGCGACCCGCACCGCGCGGGTGCCACCAGCAAACGGCTCAAAGGAGGGAAAAGGGGAAAGGCCGCCGTGCCCCGCCGCTGTCACAGCGCGATAAGGGCAGCGCCGGGGCTCCCCTCAGGCCCGCGGCCGGAGGGCCCGACCCCGCCGGGCCCGGGGAGGGAAGGCCGGGGCCGGAGCGCGGTTACCTCTGCGGGCGGAAGGCAGCGTGGAGCCGAAGAGGCGAGCGGCAGCGGCGCAGCTGTGGCAGGCGGACATGGTGCAGCGGCCGCGGGCCCGGCCCGCTCCCCCCGCTGCCGACAAGGCCTCGCTGGCGACGGTCCGGCCCCGCCCGCCCCGGTAACGCCCCCGTGACGGCACCGCGCGTCACCGCGGGACTGCAGATCCCGGGGGGCATCGCGCCGCGGCGCGCCCCGCTGAACGCACTCTCCACGCAGGATATTATGGGAAGTGTAGTCCCAGCGGTGAATGGGTGCGTGGGCGCCGCGTGGCATTGAGGGAAATGTAGTCTGTGGTCAGCAGCGCCCTCGACTGTCTCGGTCTGTCCTGTCCTGGGCACACCCTCCAGGTGTGTTTATTCCCGGTGATTCCGCCCTTTAATTCCTCTTTCCAAATACGATATAAGAGGAATATTTCCCTTAGATCACAGAAATTGAGTTTTTAAAAAGCTTTTCGTGAAAAGATCAGGCTGAGACAAGAGCAGAAAAACTTCAGGCAAACTGAAGTGATTTTGAGAGCGAATAGAAAATAATGCCGCTTGTTGTAGGGTGGTCTTCAGTCAGGGAAGAGTACTGTACAAATCTATATTATCTAATGAAGTGTATCCTTTAGGCATGCCTTATAGAGAACACATCTATAATTGCAGGTAATTATAGGTCTGTTTCTTTCAGCTCACCTTCAACTCCTATTTATTACATACCAATTAAACGGGGCTAATTGACTCCACCTGTTCATTAGATGAATGACTCAGTATCACCTGTCGCTCTGCTCAATTAATCTGAGCTGCCCCGCAACGAACAGATTGCCTGAGAAGCTGCGGCCCATCCCTGGAAGTGTTCAAGGCCAGATTAGACGGGGCTTGGAGCAACGTGATCTAGTAGTCCCTGACCGTGGTGAGGTGGAACAAAACGAGTCTTAATAAGTCCCTTCCACCGCAAATTATTACATGAATTAACACAGCGGGCACGTGACTTCCGCCTCAGTAGCGATGGCGCCCGCCTCGCTCACTTCCGCCTCGGTAGCGATGGCGGCGAGCTGTTTCCGCCCTGCCCACGCCCCGCCCCAGGTCACGTGGGCGGCACGGCGCAGCACCCGGAAGTGGCGGCCGGCGGGTGCCCCCGGCTGGGCGCGCGGGGCGGGAGGGGCAGAGCGGCGGCGGCGGCCCCGGTGCTCCCGGTTCTGCTGCTCCCAGTCCTCGTCCCCGGGCCCTGCCAGCCGGTGAGCGCCCAGCAGCGATGGGAACGGCGGGGGTCTCGCTGTGGAGACGGGCCTGCCCCCGATCTCAGCGCCCCGCACCGGGGAGGGAGCTCTGAGGGGCCGGGTGGACGCTGAGGCGAGCGGGGCGATCTCTGCTCCTCGGGACGGGCTCCGCTCCCCTCGGGACAGCATCAACCCGGTGGGGACGGGGCACTGAGCGGGGCGGGGATGTTTTGGGCTCGGGAGCGGGGTCGTTCGAGCCCTGAGGGAGGGAAGGGAGAGGGTCGGGACGCGGCCCGCAGAGAGCCCAGAGCCCCCCTGGGGTCTCTCAGGGGAAGGGGCTGCCTCTGCCTGTGCTGCAGAGGGGAAAGCCCGAGCTGAGCGTGTCGGGGTTTGTCCCCTTCTCCCTGCACAGCTGTGGAGCCAAGTGTGGCTGAGGAGGGGGAAGGAGCAGGGGCTGGGGGCAGCGTGGGGCAGGGCTGGTGGGAGCAGTGCTGGGGGACAGGGGAAGGTGCTGCTGCCACATCCCAGTTACCCATAAATCTTCTTTCTCATTGTCTTTTAAAATCAATAATGAATGGAGTATGTCATTAGTGTAGTGGAATAACTCACAGGGAGACTATTACCAAGCACTCTGAGCACATCCAAGATTCTTCCAGATGAATTGTTTTTAAAATGTTGAAGTTCCTCATGTTGTTTGGTTTTACAAAAAATTTACAAAAAAACCCACAATTTCAGTGAGAGGGTAGTGTCTAATGTAAGTTTCCTTTTGCCTGGAAAGAAAGGCAGCCCTTAGGAGTGGCAATCACAGCTGCTCCAGAAGAAAGCTGGTGGAATTTAGCCCAGGTGTTACTGACCAATGGCTCCCTTCCATGAGTGGTAACAGGTGAACTGGGAAGTTCAAAATTTGGGTTTCAGGTGGACTCTCAACTCGCCGTGGTGCCAGACAAGGTGCAGGGCCAGCACAAAGTCCACCTGCACGGTGCCTTTTCCTTACCAGCTGTAGTGGCACAGCTCTGTGCTCCCAGCCCCAGCAATGAGCTGAAGGACTGGGGTGGCAGAAGCAGAGGGATGATCACAGCAGGAGGAGGCTGCCAACCCTCTCTGGCAAGCAGAGCTAACAGCAGGAAGAGTCTCCCTCTCTGGTGCCTCTGTGTCCCTGCGGGGCCCTGACTGCGACTTCTGCTTCTTGGCCCTGCCAGTGTAACAGTGCAAGATAATGTGTGTTTTAAGGCATTTCCTGTCATTTGTCTGCCCCAGTTTTGTGACTCTGTTGTTTGCTGAAGAGCTTTTAGGAAGCCATTGATGTGTGGTTATGGGAAGGAATTAGTGTGAGCTGTGGTTTCCTCGCTCCAGTGACTGCAGACCCCAGCCCAGGAAAGCATCCTTGCACCTGCTCTGCTTTGCAGGTTCTTGGAATAGATACTTTTTACCCTAACTGTAATTTTACCTGCTGCCAAACTTTGATAGAGAGAGCAGTACAGTTGGTGCAAACACCAGAGTGAAACCACACAAAATTTAAACAGCAGCCACAGCTGAACATCCCACCTCAAGCCTTTGAACATGGGAAGGTGGTGCTCTGTGGAAGGTGTGTTTTTGAAATTTAGAAAGTACTATCCCTTTTAAAATTAATATGTCCTGCTCTTGGAAGATGGCAAGTGAAGACTGAAAGATGAGGCAATTGTAGCTCACTTAATCCAGCTGTAACCCCATAAACTGGTTAAGCTGTCCACCAGCAGCTCTCCTGCAGGGACAAATGAATTGCAGTGACTCACAGAACACAACAAAGTCTTATTTTATGAAGAATTAAGAAACAAAACCTATTGATTTAGACTTGGCAACAGTTAAGTAACAAGAGCAAAAGTTTCTTTGTTTTTCTATGCACAGTGCTGTGTGTGAATGCATGAAAATAATCTCCCAAGGCAGCTGGCTTTCAGGGTGAAGCTATTGAATCTGCAAACTTCAGAAGTGTTTGATGCCATTTGTTGTATAAATGGAAGCTAATGGTCTCTTGATGCTTAAAAAAACAAACCCAAACAGTTAAATCTTGGAGCTACCTCAGTGTTTATTACTAATTAATGGAGTATTATAAGATACTCATTATGTATGCTTGGACATTCTGGCTGGGGAGTGAATTAGTGGCATTCCTGTGTGGATCCAACTCAGAATCAATTTGTGCTGTATTAATTGGTGTGCTTCAAGGATTTCTTCATTGGTAACTCCTGACAAGAGCCTGCTTCTGTGTGGATAGAATTAAAATTTCAAGGATTTTCTGTAAATTAAGCCTCGGATCAGGTGATGTTCCTGATGTGCTCTGGGACTCGTTTGGGTCAGTTATACTCAGATGGAAAAACGTGACCTGAATACTGAGTAGGTTCATGAAATAATGTCTGTGGTGTGAATTCCTGAGTGAATTGTATGAATATTTATTAGCTATAAACTTGGAGTGCCTTATCAATTTAAAAGAAACCAAGAAGATGCTTTAGGTTTTGAAGGCACTTACAGCCTGCAATACAATTAACTTTCTCTGCAGCTGTCACATGGGAATGCTGCTACAGAAGCATCATCATTTCATAATTAGGTTGGTGCAGTAAGGCAGTCAGGTGACTGCCTCTTGGGAGAATAATTGCATGCTTTGATGAAAACTGAGCAAAAGTGAACTTGGTGTAAGTCAGAGGTAGTGCCATCAACTGATAAGAGCAAATCAGCCTGCACTGCTTTATTTACATAGCACAGCTTTTGAGAGCTGCCCATGGTGAAACTGTGCTATTGATTTCTCATTCTCTCTCTTTTTCAGGCTGACTCAAACTGAGTTTTTTCTAAACATCATGGGAGAGATTAAAGTCTCTCCTGACTATAACTGGTTCAGAAGCACAGTTCCTCTTAAAAAGGTATGTACATCTAGTGGGTGAAATATCTCCTCTCATGTTTTAGGGGTAGAGACTCGGTGTGGTTAATGCAGAGCAGTTGTGTCTGTGCTACTGAGCTGCTTTATCTCCTGAACTGTTGTCCCACGTGTCATGTGAGTGCATGAAAGCACAGCCTTCATCTTCACATGCTTCTTGGAGGTCCCTTCTGCCTGTGCTGGGGAGCAGACTCTCAGCTGTGAGCCATGGCCGTGGTACCTGCCATCCCAGTGCCATCCCAGTGCCATCCCAGTGCCATCCCAGTGCCAGCCCTGCTGAGGAGGGGCCTCCAAGGGATTGCTGTGTGCTGGGCATCACCTGCGTGGCCTCTCAGAGCTGCCTGAGGGCACTGGACAGAGCTGCCAGAGCCACCCCCACTGTTCCTGACCCCTGTCCTCAGGCCAATGTCCAAAGGCACCTCCCCAGCAGTCAGGCAGGCTCCTGAGAGTGGCAATGTCCTTAACCATGGGGGAAAAACCCAGACAGTTTCTTCTGCTTAGTCACACTGCCCAACCACTTTCTCTTCTTCCTTGGATTTCCCCACTGCCTTTCACTGAGCCCCAGGAGAATGTTTGAGGTGTGCAGGGCTCCAGCTTGTGCTCTCTGTGTGCCGAGTGGCAGAGGGCATGCAGTGCAGTGTGTAACTCCTGACCCATAAAGCACTGTGTGCCTTCTGCAGGTCAGGCTTGCAGGGCTGTGGTCACAGGGTGAGCTGCAGCAGCCCAGGCTGTGCCAGACAGAGGGACAGCCCTGCCTTTGCACCCTGCTGCTGTAGCACAGTCACTGCTGTGGCTCTGCAGGCTGAGCAGCAGTGTCCTGTCCAGCCTCAGGTGTGTTATAGTTTGATTTTGGGCTAAGCTGACTCTGCTGTGGTTCCCTTATCTGGATGACTGTGTGGGCTGCAGAAGCACCTTTAGGGAAGGGCTGCAGGATTCTCATTAATTTTTGCCAGTTTGTGTCCTGCAGATAAGAAAGGTGCATTGCTGCTGACCCCACATGCTCTGTTGCTGCCTTCAGGCAGAGCCTCACTGGGTCACCAAAGCCAGGGCCAGCAGAAAGATGTGAGGGTGCACTGAGGCTCTGCTTGGTAGGATGCAAGGTGGTGAATGGGAGGAGCTGGAGGTTTTGGTTCCAAGGAAACATGGTTCTGCTGCAGCTCAGTGCCAGCAGCCACAGCCTTCAGCTGCTGCCAGTGCTCAGGGTTTCATAACTGGGGATGTGTGTAAGCTGAAGCTGATGGTGACCTGCTGACCTTCAGCCTCAGGAATGCCTTACCCTCCTGAGTGCTTCTGTCTCCTCAAGAGGCAAATGATGCCACGGGGCTGAATGTGGGGTATGAAGAAATAAACAAACTAGTCCTGGTTATTGGAGAAAGAATTTTTAAAAAGCTCAATTTGAAAATGTACTTATTCTCTGAAGCAGTCTTTGGGAATACATTTGCCTGCACTATCCCCCCAGAAGTGCATGTGCAGTACAGAGGAGGGACTGCTCTCAGATCAACCTAAGGAAGCAGAGCCGGAGCTGAGCAGTTTGAGAATCTGCTGAGATGTTTCTCCTGACAGGCACAGGAAATGCACAGCTCCATCCTCCTTCCTGCCCTGGTCAGATATAGGAAGTACAGCACAGAAAATAACATTTTTTAACCTAATCTGCTTTGCCTGTGTGCCTCTATTTGCATACACCACTTACTCTTATCTGAGTCCTTCCTAAAAGTTTTCATCGAGGGACACCCTGGCCCTGCTAAAAAGTTCTGCTCTTTGTTTTGAGGCAGTGCAGGTTTTACCTTCTGTGTGAACTGTAGCTGATCTTGATCCATCAACCAGAACAAGGAAAAGGTTGGTGACCTCCCAAGTCAGGAGTTAACCACACTGCTGCCTACACAGCTCAGGAGCTGGAGTTAAACTGTCCAGCATGTGGCTGGAAATCAACCAGAGCAAGTGCTTAAACCATTGATTCACTGTCTGGGCTCAAGGAAAGAAGCATTGTCTGTCTGCCACAGCTCTCTTGGCATGAGCTAACGTTGGTGTTGTTTTTTCAAAGACTATGGTGTGCCTTTGGAAACACTCCTAAAGGTAAATTTGGTAGTAGCCACCCTGAATGGATCCAGCATTGCTGATGGAATTACAGCTGAGAACAGCAAGGCCTGGAGCCCAGGGGTTGTGTGCAAGGAGTTGTTGTGGTGGGGATTGGGAGGGCTTTTGTACAAGGTTTATGTTTAAATGGTTTCAGTGGTCTGGAGGCTCTGGTATGCAATCTGTCTTTTTTTATAAAGACTTTAGAAAACAATGTTGCCATGTGATTCCTCACATGCTCCCAGAGCCTGAAATACTGGCTTTATTAGGAGCAGATTTGTTAGTCAAGCAAATCTGATTTGTGATACACTGTTCTCCTCTGATTGCTGAGAGGCTTAACTGCTGGGTTGGAAAAGCAAATTGTGCTTGCATATTACTGTTCAAAAAGCTGTAAAATCTTGATATAGAGGAGATGCTTTCTGGCTACTTGACTCAGGCTTTCCCAAGAGGTTTGTGCTTGTTGATCTGGTACAAGATGCAGCTTCTGCTGGGTTGTGGAGTTGAAAGAACATCTAGAGTATAGAAAGCAGTTTCTGGTAGAACAGGCCTTGTCAAAACAAGTCAGGCTTTGGTGCTGCTAGAAAAGAAGACCCAATTCTTAACACTTCTGAAGGCACTAATTTTGCTAGGACTTGTGGTACTGTATGAGGAGCTGTTCATTAAGGATGGCACCTCATGTGTGAGTAATCTCCCTCAGCCAGCTGTGTGTCCTGGGCAATCCAGAAGCTCCTGAGATGCTGCCAGGTGATGGAAGCATTTTCCCCTCCAGGTCAGCCCTGCAGTGCTGCCCTGGGAGCTGTGTGTGTCTCTGTTTCTGGCAGGCAGCTCTAAGTGTTTCAGATCAATAATTTGTGGTGCTAGCTGCTTAATTCCACAGGCCTGTGTGGTTTCAGACCTGTAACATCTTCTGTCTGGGGATGCAAATATCAATGGTTGTTTAAAAAGCTGTCCCTGGGGCAGTGCTGGCTCTTCCAGCCTCCAGCTGCTGCTCTTGGTACCCTGAACTGATCTCTTGGGTCTCTCCTGAGCATGTGGCTCCTTTCCTGAGGTGCAGTTCATTATCCAGCTTATGTCACAATGCACAAAATATTCTGTCTGATGGTGTATGGCCACAGTTCTGTTCCAGCTGTATCCACATTGTCATTCCAGTTAGAAAACAGCCTGAAAGCTACTCTAAAGAAGAGTAAAAGAAAGTCTTGAGTATTGTAACATTTACTAGAAGTTGGAAATTTCTAGAAGCCATCCTGGAAGCTGGCTGAAGAACCTCACCTGTCTTGTGTTTCTCCTCCCCTCTGTGCCTCTCTTTGCAGATTATAGTGGATGATGATGACAGCAAAGTCTGGTCACTGTATGATGCAGGGCCAAGGAGCATTCGCTGCCCACTCATATTTCTCCCTCCTGTGAGTGGGACTGCAGATGTGTTTTTCCAGCAAATTCTGGCACTGACTGGATGGGGCTACAGAGTTATTGCTGTGAGTATTCTCAGTCCTGTGTCAAAGGTGCTGTACTTGTGCTTGTTGCTCTGATTAGAGGTTGGATAATGAACTTTTTCGTTTTGACTTAGGGAATCCACCAAAAAACTTT
Organism: Agelaius phoeniceus; assembly: GCF_051311805.1. Lineage (NCBI taxonomy): Eukaryota > Metazoa > Chordata > Aves > Passeriformes > Icteridae > Agelaius > Agelaius phoeniceus. Next base: position 2,776,969 of record NC_135277.1, read on the forward strand.
GTGCTAAGTTGCACTACAGAGTAGTTAGCATATGGATCCAGGCTGGAATCTGCTATATGTCCACAGCAGCATTTACCAAAACTTTGTTGACTTCTCAGCCTGCTTTTCTCCTTGTGTGTCCTGGACACAAGTACTTTTTGCCTCCAGCTGCATCTTTGTTAGCCCTGAGGCAAACACATGAGTTAGTTCAGGGTTTCCATGTTTTCCTTTGGGAATGTGGATAACATGGTTCTTAGACTATATAATAGCTGCAGATTCACTCCTTAAATCCTACCAGCCTGCTCTTCTGGGGCTTCTCAGCTCCTGAGCTGAAGTGATTTGTACAATATATTAACCAGCCTGGCTTTAGGAGTACCACTGTCTTTTGCAGCAGTTAATGACTTCAGTGTCTGTTACATGCTACAAAATCACTGAAGAGCCATTCCAGCCTCTCCTGCCTCTGATCCCAGAGTGAGGCAATGCTGCACTTTCCCCAGCAAACTCTGCTCGGTGGCACTTTGTGTGTTTTTGTGTAACTGAGGGGGAGGTGTTGGCACCCTCAGGCTCTGGGGACCTTGAAGAGGAACTTCATAACATGGGAGAGGCACAGCACTGTCTTGAAACCTTTAATGTGAGAACTGGTACAACTTTGAAGCAGATTGATCTCAGTTTTTTCTAACTTTGTGCTATTTTAGTTGCAGTATCCAGTGTACTGGGATCACCTTGAGTTCTGTGATGGATTCAGGAAACTCTTAGACCACCTTCAGCTGGATAAAGTGAGTGCTCGAGACAAGGCAGTGGACAAATTGTTGCAATAAAAACCTGATGTTTGAAACAGTCCCATTTAAGAGCCAGTGAAAAAAATAGGATACAAAAATACGGCCTGTAAATAAAGAGGCTGTGTTGCAATCTCACATTTGAAACTAGTTTATTTTTGAAGGTGAATGCCCTTGGAAATTGTAATACTTGGCCTAAATTCAACTCTATTCCAGGCCTATTAAATTGTATGGGTTAACTTCATTTTTTGTGAGATCCTGTGGAAGTTATCCTTCCTAACTCATATAGTACAGAACACCACAGTTGAGTCTCTTGGGCTGGAATAGCTGTAGAGAACAAAGTGAAATGTTTGGTTTTTTTCTTAAGCTTGATGAACACAAAGAAATTAGCACTGTGAATCTTTAGGAAACATTTCCTTTTGTTAGCATTTATCCCATTTATATTGCACATAAAACCAGGAGATGAATGGAACAGTGATTCTTTCAGAAAATGGGTTATAAGGACAAAGTAAACTTGAATGACCTATTTTTGTAATGAAACACTCTGCTCAGAGGTCATATTTCATCATCTGTTTGGGTTTTTTTTCCCTTGCATTAGGTTCACCTTTTTGGCGCTTCTCTGGGAGGCTTCTTGGCTCAGAAGTTTGCTGAATACACACACAAATCTCCCAGAGTTCAATCTCTGATCCTGTGTAATGCCTTTAGTGACACTTCTATTTTCAATCAGACATGGACAGCAAACAGGTAAAGCAGACAGACAAGCAAGCAGACTCATGCATTAATCTTTTTACAGTGAAATGTCACATTGATTAGTTGGATATGTGTCTAACCTGATTGCAGCCTGGGGAGGCAGGTGTGGGATGGAATACTTGTGACTTTTAAAAGTACACCGCAAGGAGAATGGAAATGTTAACAATTCAGAGTGTGGAATTAGACAAATTGTTCTGTGATCCTCTGTGGATGTGTGGTCAGATTTAAGAACTCTGCCTGTTGTCTAACAAAACCATTTAGAGCAAGAAGAGTGTTGTTCACCATATTTAAAGTATACTTTTGCCACGTAACTAGAAGTTTCTTCAAGGATTTAATTTGAAGTTAAAACGCAAAGCCTCTGCAAGGAAAGAAAGCATTTACAATACAGCATCTTGATGCTAAGTCCTTGGTGCTTGAAGATATTGTTCCATCTTATTTCTGTTTTAGCTTTTGGCTGATGCCTGCTTTTATGCTGAAAAAAATTGTCCTTGGGAATTTTGCATCTGGTCCTCTAGATCCTGAGATGGCCGATGGGATTGATTTCATGGTGGACAGGGTAGGTGTGCTCTGGTGGCTGTGGTGTCACTCTGTAGTTACTGAGTGGGAGGTTGGAGATATTTCTGCTGCTTTCTTCATTCACTGACCCAGGAGGGAGGAGTGGGAAGTGGATCTTTAGCAATGTTGACTGTCACAGCTCCAGCAGTTTAACTGATTCACTGACCTTCTACCTTAGTTCTGTTTTATTTGTGTCAATCAAGAGGAGTTAAGGAACTGAGGTGGAAAAGGAGAAAATGCTGGGATAGATCTGTAGGCCGTGCTCTGGGGGCAGGAACAACTAATGGAATGTGGTTTAGGCATTTGTCTCCAGCAGAATAACACTAAATTGGAATTACAACCCTCATCCCTTTAAAACTATCTTCTCTTTGGCTGTATTATTAATATTGCATTGACTTCCTGCAGTGAAATATGTTGTTAATCAGTGTTTCTCTCTACTGCAAGCTGGAGAGCCTGGGCCAGAGCGAGCTGGCCTCAAGACTCACCCTCAACTGCCAGAACTCCTATGTAGAACCTCACAAAATCCGAGACATCCCTGTAACCATTATGGATGTAAGTGAATCTCAATTTTTTAGTTAAACACTATTTCCTCCCTTTGGCAGGTGGAGCCACACTATTCAGTCAGCAACTTAGCAAGCATTTGCAGCATGTAACTTCCTATTTAGGGAAGCCTTCTGCTGACTGGGCAACACTGTGACTTTTCTGTGCTGCATTATGAATTAGATATTCTGTGCCATATGTTTCAATATTACAGTATTGGCTTGCTCGCTGTCAGTGCCCAGGTTTGCTTGTTTTGTTTCATTAACACCATTCCACAAAGAAGCTGAGGGTCTCCTCTAGGAGCAGCATGCAGCCAATCTGATGTAACAACAAAATCTGAGTTTCAGAACTCACTGCTGGGACTTGTTGCACAGGTGTTCGACCAAAGCGCGCTTTCAACGGAAGCAAAAGAAGAAATGTATAAGCTTTACCCTAATGCCAGAAGAGCTCACCTCAAAACAGGAGGCAACTTCCCCTACCTCTGCAGGAGTGCTGAGGTCAACTTGTATATTCAAGTGAGTTCCTGAATTCAATCTACAAACGTGTTTAGCCACAACAGCACAGGGAAACTCCTGTTGAGCTTCTTTTGTACTTAACTTCCCTGTGTGCTCTGTGTTGCTGGTACCAAAGGGCAGGGCTGGGAGCAGCTGTGTCCATGCTGGGCCAGCTTTGGGGGTTTTCTGTCTCTGAACTCCTGTACTCCAGAGCCATGGTTTCACCCTCACAAAAGTTATTCAGAAGGAATGTTTCTATTTTACCAAAGCACTGTGCTCCTACACCTGTCTCTGTGTTATTTCCCGTGCCCAACAGATCCATTTGCTGCAGTTCCACGGCACCCGGTACGCAGCCATTGATCCCTCCATGGTGAGTGCAGAAGAGCTGGAAGTCCAGAAGATCAGCCTTCACACCAGCAACGAGCACGAGGAGCAGTAGGCTTGGGAGTGCCAGTGGAACAGAGGCATTGCTTTGGTGGTCTTCCTGTGTACAATCAGCTGATCCCACTCTGCCTTTCCCTTGTGTTAGCCGATTATCACTGTGTGATTCCAACAGGATCAACAGTCGGTGAAATACCCGTGGACAGCAACCTCCAGCAGTGTAATGGGATAGATCTGTTTAATTTTTAGTCTTTGGATTCAAGGAAGCATCTTAGAAGACTACACTTTTAAAAATAAAAGACATTTTTTCTACCAAAGTCTTCACTGTATCATGTTCTTAAGCAGAACGGTATTTCTTTTTATATTTTTCACTTGGCTGTATATATTACCACATGCAGATTGTGTACTTATAAGCTGACCTATATTTTTGTTGAATATTTGATTTAAAAGATGTTTAAGTGTCAATATTGCCATCACTTATGTGCTTCGTACATTGTGTTGTAAGTTAGTTTGTTTCTATATGAAATAAAGCATTTGAATTTTTAACTTTCTTGCTGCATAAAAATGGTTTTCAATAAAACTTCACTTTCAGCAACTGTCTCTTGTTTTGACTCCAAGCAAACAGCAGCTGAACTCACTGCAGACCTGGTTTGCCTCTACAAACACTTCTGGAAATGAAGAAAACCACCACCACCTGCTTGAATTCCTCTCAAGCTTTAACTATAAGGTTGTACTGGTTTAGCTCTAAGAAAAAATGCTGTAGTGGTTTTTTTAAATAAAGATGACAAGATATAACTTGTAATTTTAAAGGATAAAATGTAGATTTATTGAAATACAGACATTATTTTCCCCTTGAGATGCTGTAAAAAATAAATATGAAGGATTACATGACAAATGAAAAGATGTTTTGTAAAGGTCAGAGTCACCTATTTGACTTATAAACATACATGTTAATGTACATTTATAAACAGCATATGTTAATATTCTTCTCAAACTTTTTGTGAAGAGTCAAAGCATTAAAGACCACAACCCCTCAGGTTCCAAAAGGACCAAAGCGTGGCTTTGATTTTTGTTTAAGTTCTCTTATTGTGGCAATGTATGGACGTGCCTAAGACATGAGACACCTCCACAAATAAGGTAAGTAAAGAACATTCCTGAGAACAAAGCCTTTGCCCCCATTAACTTAAAAACTTAACAGTTGAAAATTTATATACAAAACTGTGCTGTAGACAGGTTACAGTAGAACTGTAATATTTCCTGATGCAGTATGACAAGTAAGGCTTGCTCACCAAACTCATTGCAGTGCCCAGACCGTTTGAAATTGCTGATAAAAATCTCCCTTCTGTGTAGAGACGTTTTTGACCATGAGCATTTGTTTTACCCTTGTCATTTCCTGTCCAGAAGGGTGCAGCAGTGCCAGCAGTTGGTGACAAGAAGCCCTTAGGTTGCATCTGCCTTCTCTCAGCAGCAGAGGAGTGTTTCTGTGAGCTGAGGATGCTCCTGGTGTTACATTGCTGTGCATTTCCGTGGAGACGTGGAGTCTGCATTTGCTTTTTTCCTGATGCTTTCTGTAAGAGAGAATGATCTGCTGCACAGAACAATAAAGCCATGGCAGGATCTGTTCATTTATCAAACCTAAGAGAAAGAGATTACATGTAATGGAAGCAAGGGGGCAGAGCAGGTGCTTTCAGCTCATGTGAGTTGGCTTCACTGAAGTTTTCCTCTGTGTATTTGTCTAAGCACAGAATTTGGGTAAATTAATTCAAACAATGCTCAGTGTGCGTTATTTGAAGGAAGACAAAAGTATTACCTGCTAAATCTCTTCTCCCAATCCCCACCAGGCCTTCATAGAGTCCCTTGATTGGATTTTCTCCTGCAGTGATCACACCATGGAGCCAGATCAGCAACATTCTGTGCCCGTGTTCCCTGTAGCTTTTAGTGCCTGGATCAAAGCACAGATGAAATCCCACACTCAGAGTGCACGGCCCTGATCAGAGCAGATTTCTGCCCTGGTGGGTGTGCACACCCCTCCCTCCTCTCTGGATTTTACTAGGAGGCTGTAAAACATGGTTGTGATGGGATTGCTGGATTTATGTGGAACTTAATGGAGTGGCTATGGCTGAGCTTGGGTTTGTTGCACAGCCTTTCATGGCAACACAGTTCCTGCCTTCGGAGCACAGCTTGGCCCCTTGCTCACATCATCCAAACTACAGAGTTCTTGAAACAGTCAGAACTAGCAGTGATCTGTTCTGACCCTCAGACCCTGCTTCTGCTAATGTATTTCTTAAATTCTAAAGAATTCACTTCACTGCCTTCTTGCTACTCAAAAAAGTAAAACCAGCAAGTTCCTTCTGTTCTACAGAACAAGAATTGTAGCAAGAACTCACAGGCCTGCCAAATGTCTCCTAAGGAGTGAGCAAAGAACCACTAATTCCCCTGCTTGCATGCCTTATTCCTAGACAAATTACAGTGTGTAGGTAATTCCACATTCAGTAAAACCAGAATTTTTAGCCTAATCTTTTGGTTGCTTCAAATAAACTAACTGGTTTTCTTCATGCTTTGCTCTTACTGCGGCTTTATCTCCTAGAAGCAAAGTCCAAGAAAAGAAAGGAAAATACCTGGGAAGCTTTTTTATACCTGTCCATTGTTGCTCAATGGCCCTGATGTGGTCATCCGTGAATTTCCAGTAATGTGCCAGCTTCTTCCATTCCCCGGGTTTGAGGTACTTAGTGGCTAATCTCCACATGACTGAGCGGATGTGCTGTGTTTCCAGCCTGTGATCCTGCTTAAAGGTCAAGTGCTTTGCCACCCACGAGCCGGAGTCCCTGTTCAGGTTGTCCTGCAGAGCCAGAACAGAGGTGCTGCAGCAGTGCCTGTGCTTCCCACATGCTCAGCTCTGTGGTCCCTGTGAGTTCTTTCTGGTACAGCTCGTGTTTTTACTCCCTTTTATTCTCATTTCACTCTGTGCTCATCGGGGTTAAAATGCCATTAATGGCCACTTCGCTGTGGAAGCCCATGAGGATCACGATTTGCATTTCTACATTTTCTTTCATCTAGGGTTTGGGGCAGAATCATTTAATTAAATCTGCTTCCCTGGATCATCAGCTGTGCTCACAGCCAGGCTGCAGAGGCTGCATGACATTCTCTAGGGCTGCAATGGGAAGCCAGTGCAAGGGCCTGATCCACTGAGCATGACCCTGAAGCTGCACCTGAGCCACAGGCACGTGCTCTCCTTTCCTTCCCTTGCTTCCTCCTCTGGAGCACTGCCATGGGAGGACAACCAAACTCTGAAGAACGTGCAAGGGATGTGACATTGGACTGTACTTTCAGCTCACTCTGCTCAGCTTGGTTTGGGCACAGGCTCGGGGTAGGCAGCGTTTCAGAGGGGAGACTGGGGCTGAGAGGCTGCACTTTGAGGGAGAAGTTGTTTCTAAGACTCCAACAAGAGCTGTCTCCTTCCAGTGCTGAAAAACTCTCAAAATCCCATTTTGGTGACCTGAGGCCAAGCATTTTTTCACTCAAGTCCTTCAGTTTCTCCTTCTGGGAAAAGGAACTAATTCTATCCCTTTGGGAGCAGCTGTTAAATAATTTTTGGAAACCCCTATTCCCAGCAGTGCCACCTGGGATTTCTAACAGCAGAGGCCTTTTTAAATAAGGAAAACCTTAAGTAGATGCTGTTGGCATGGTGAGGATTTGTGTTTTTCTTAAGTAAGGGGATGAAAATAGAGGTCAGGCTGTCAAGGGATGTCCTGTATTTCTTTTTCTTTGACAGCTGGTATGTGGAGTGTCAATGGAGAGGAGAAAGCACAGGGGCTGTTGTGTAAGCTGCTCACCTTCTCCCATTTGTAAAATCGATCAGCTTTGATAATCATGTCCACCAAGATGATGTGATTGCCTCGGGCAGCAACATCCAGAGATGTTTTCCCTTGCTGAAATTAGAAAGGAAAAATGAGCTGGAAAAGACTTTACACCTTAGGATGTACAATCTCCATGGCCACCCAGCATCTGCAGCAGCTGGCACATGGACTACTGAGTAATGCACCCCCCAGGACCTGTTCTCCACCTGTGAACTTCAGATGTGAGCTGCTGTCAAGCTCCTGCATTCAGAGCATGGGGAGTGGTTTTCCAGGCTCTGCAGCATCACCTCTGTTGCTGCTGCCTATTTTGCAGGAGCCACTGGAAAAGCTTCACCCACCAACTGGAAAAGCTGCAACCCACCAACATGAGAGCAACCATCAGAGAACCAGCTCAGCTCTGCAGTCCAAGGTATTTTATAGCCTTTTGCACAGCAGGTTTGCTGACACATGAAACCAAAATGATTTATACAACCTCATTAACTTTACAGGCTCCAGATACACATGATTAAAAATGGTCTCCTAGGAGAAGCACAGGCTGATGAGACTATGGAAATGTGGCTATGTTCCTTTCATGAATATGATTTTGAATTGAGCAGGGGGAGATTTGTATTTCTATCTAAGATCAGAAGGCAGAAAAGAACAAGATTTGAAAGTTGCATGAAGCAAAGCGAGCCAGCCCAGGCACCAGGCATAACAGGAAGAACAGTTCTAGCCTCAGATGTGAGCAGAAACCCAATTTCATACTGAAAAATGTGAATGTGTCCCCTGTGCTGAATGTCACTGCAGTTCCACAGAGTGCTGAAAGGTGACAAACATTCACCACAGCTGAAGGCCAGTTCAGCCAGGTGCCTTCAGGTCTGCACTTGCTCTTACCCACTGCAAATGGCATTTTAAAAACACTATTTTAATCCCTGCCCAAGGGCCTCCAGCATTTTTGGGCACGTGGTACATTTTCAGGGCTCTTGAAATTCATTCTGTTGATTTTATTAGATGCCAAAAGCCCCAGGACTGTGCCAGATCTATACCAAACAGATCCTTTCAACCTAGTAGAATATGTGTGCTGTAATTTTTCAGGTATATTACTTACCTTTATTTGAGGAAATCTTTGATATTATTGTTCATGATAGTACAAGTAGAAGGAACTAAAACAACTTTGAGAAAGAAAGCATTGTTCATTGTGTTATCTATTTTCTACCTAAGAACCAGTCACTTATTTCCTGGAAAACGGATTTCACACATCAAAATAACCTACTCAGTTGTGTTTTAAGGGCTTATCCCTGGAAATACCTAAATTTTAATATTACTAGCCTTCCTTGAAAATTATGAAAAGCATTAGCAAAGACCATCTATGTATATTTTCCCTCCATACTCCCACAGAACCTGTTTCACCCATGGAGACCTTTACCTTGTCTGTCAGCTTCAGATTAACTCCTGCAATGAGAATCATCTCAGCAATGTCCTGCCTGCCGTGCTCTGCAGCGATGTGGAGTGAGGTCTGCTGCCTCTGCAGAAGGAGGGAGAAAAGGACTACATTTCAGAGAAGGACAAGTGTGAGGCTGGGAGGGCAGAACATTACCAGGAGGAGCTTGGGACTGTTTAATGGAAACCACTAAAACTGAGCATAAAATGTGTCAATTTTACAGTATCATCAGTAGAGAACATTGCTACAAATATGAAGATTAATCAAAACAAGCTACACAAAGCCCCTCATTCAGAAAATTACAGTTTGGTGAGACAACCAGCTAGCTCCAGGCTTGCCTCCAATTCTCAGCCCTCTAAACATTTTGCAGAATATATTCCATCTTGAAATTTCTCCTACCTGCTTCCAGCAAGGATGAGAGAGCCTGCCTAGACTATGCAATGTTGCAGGGGCACAGCACTGCCCTCATGTTGAACACCATCAAGTGATTACCTCACTGCAACAATTAGAATCATTTCACAGGTTTCACATTTCCTAAGCTGCACTTCCAGGTTCTCCACATTTTAAAGCACTCCTCTTTAATCCTGTCCCCAAGGTGATAAAATCCCCCATGAAACTGGTTCACATTTCAAACACAAAGAACAGGAGCTGCAGTCTTACATTATCTGGAATGTCAAGGTCACACTCTGCACTGATGAAGAGCTTCACCATGGCTGGGAAGTTCTGCAGGACTGCAATGTGCATTGCTGATGCATTTTGCTGTGGAAAGAAGATCCTGCACTTAGGGAGAGCTTAGCTCATAGCACTGAAAGGACCATGCTGTGCCCAGCATGTGCTGTTCTATCACAGCTGCCAGTTTGCACTGGGGGCTGATGGGGATACTGCACCAGTCCTTCCAGAGTTGCTTTGTGCTCTCGGGCAGCTCCACAAACTGGCTTTACCTTATTTGTAGTGGTAAGAGCATTGAGAGGGACTCACATGATTGAGAGCATCCGTGTGGATTCCTGCATCCATGAGGATCCTGGCTATCTCCTCATAGCCATGCAGTGCTGCATAATGAAGGCAGTTCATCTTTTTCTGAAAGGGAACTCAGAAGAGAGGAGTGTTACTCAGGGATTCTTCCCAAAGGCTGCAGTTGTTACAGACTACCCACAAAGAGCTCCCTGCTCCCTCCTGCAAGAGTCCCATGGCCCAGCACTGACAAATTCATGGAGATTGTCTCCAGCCAAACCAGTCCTAGGGAGCTTCACCTGCCTCTTTGTACACAACCACATTTACCTTCCTCTAAACTCCCTGTGCTATTCCTGAATGCAGGGCTCCACATGACCTCTCTCTATGGGTGACCTGGGAAACCACAGGAAGGTGTGGGCATAAATCCACAAAGTAGGGTTTGGGAATGGAATCACCTCCATGGAGCTAACCTGGGTTTGGGCATTGACATCAGCACCCACTTCCACGAGCAGCTTCACACAGTGGCTGTGTCCCCCCTCAGCAGCCAGGTGCAGAGCCGTGAGTCCTTCCTGCACAAGGCAAGAAAGGACACAAGCAGCAAGGCTGAGACAGAGCAGAAGAACAAGTCACAGACTCTACCCCATCTTCTGAATCCATGACATGTTACAGTAACAGTTCTGAGGGCCAGGATCTCCAGTTGATCATTACAAAAATAGAAGACACAATTATCTGCCCTGGACCATACCAGAGTACTGCTCTGTCCTGAATGTCACTGGCTGTGGGCCACAAGACAGACATTGTGCTCACCATCTTTCCTCCCCTCCAGCCCGTCAATAAACCAAAAAGGATTTCACACAGACAGCAAAGACAAGCCATTTTCCTGGAATAGCCCAGAGATAGAACTTGAAACCTGTGACCCTCTATCACTGGTTTTCCCTTCCAAGGGTTGCAGCCCATTTCATTACAAGAAAACAGAAGCAAGCAAGCAGAATTCCTAAGTGATTTCATCTGGTTCTATTATTGCTCTTTGCAGAAAGGGCAGCTCATGTGGGGGTAGACAAATGCTGCCAGTTGCCACAGAAGGTGGCTCCCCCCTTCCTTCAGATCTTAATCACAATCAAATACACTTTTCAAAGACAGTAACCAAATAAGACTAAAAAAAATGCTGATAAACTTAATTGGGAGTGTGCCCTGGAATAAATAACAGTGATACTAAGCCAATATTTGCTATCTAAGTCATTAACTGTGTTCCAGCCACATAATTTTCCAGAGCCGATCTGTCAAAAGAGAGATCTCAAACAGAAGGTCCATATGTTCAGTGACTAAGTCAATACTTCAAAGCATGGTGAAGTTCAGTTTAAAACACACTCAATAACCATTTAGGCACTTGAATGTACAAGGGTCAGGGAGAGAAAGGGAGATTAAATGGAGTGATAAGGTAGGTGTGCAGATACAGCAGGAAGAGAAGGCAACACTTTAGAGCCGGAAATTGGTCCAAGACGGATGTCGCCTTTCACTGGTACTCTGCAAGTGTGACCTGCCTTTACCCACACAGGCTTTAGATAAAATCAGCTATTTTCTAGACCTCTCCTGTCAATACTGGCTTTTCAGCCTGATGGCTGTGGCAGGAGAGTATTTCTAGGGGGGAAAAGGGCAAAACTGATGTGGTTTTGATTTAATTTAAGTGTACTTACTGAGTTTTTTTCATCAAGGTCCACTCCGACATCTATAATCTTCTCTAGCACAGAGAGGTGTCCATTTTTAGCAGCTAAATGCAACGCTGTATTTTCTTCCTGAAAGTAAACATTACTTTATAAACATATGTCTCACAGGACTGCGTGTTCATATACCACAATCTTGCACAGAGTATATCCAGTGTGGCTGAAAAGGCAGTTGTAACCAGTAGCACAAATATGAAGCAATTTTCCTACAGTTGCAGCAGCAAGGGAAGAACCCCTCCTACCTTAAACTAGAGCATGGTCCACCAGCCTTGCTGTGTATCCTGCCTGAAAAGTCCTGGAGAGAAACCATTAACTAAGCAACAAAATGTTCCCTGGTTTTCACATCCCCTAATCCTTGGAGTTCCCCTCCCTGGCATGTGGTTTTGTGCCCATACCTTGTCTTTGGCACTGTGAGAACAGCCCAGTCGAATGAGGAACTCCACCACCTCCAGCTGTCCGTGCTCTGCGGCCAGGTGAAATGCTGTCCTGTCCATCTTTGGGAGGAAACAGAGAAACACTGTCCAAAAGGCTCAGAAAGCACAGAATCAGATCATCTGCTGCAAGAAGCTTGACCAGAGCCAGAATCCCCATCATCCCTAAGCTCACTCTGCAGGAAGACTTCTGGGAGTAGTGTCTGACTCTGACTGTCTTCCCAAGACTAAGAGCAACATTCCTGCTAAACTCAGCACAGCAATACCACACTTCATAAAACAGAGCTGTGAAAAGCCTTTCTACCTTGTCTGTCTCATCCACACACATGTCCTCCAAGTCCTCCATGATGAACTCCATGACCTGGATGTGACCCCTCTGAGCTGCACAGTGAAGCAGGTTCCTGCCATTCTGGAGAGGAGACAAAGGACTGCTCATTCAACAAGTCCAAGACTGTGGGACAGTCAGTCTCTTTGAGCAAACTGTGCCTGTTAGCAAGGGCCCATTTCATCCTCCCTGCACCTCCAGGACTAAAATTCCTTGTGCTGCAGACAGCAAGTTATGACTGAAATATTAATCCCCTTTTTCCCAGACAAGGTCTGTTTTAGAATACAAGGACTGCTGATTCACTAAACCATTTCCCATTTCTGTAACACCTTCCACATCAGCACTGCACAAACATGAGGTGAGGAAGCTGTTTTCATCTCCAAAGCTCCAATTATTACACCTGCTTCAGGGATAAGTCAGAGTGCAGATGGCAGTCCCCAGAGCAGATGCTGTCACATACAACCGAGCTCACAGGTAAACCTCTCTCTGTCCCTGTCTAGAGCCAAGTGATGGATCCACACGGGGAGACCCTCACCCTATTGACACGGTTAATCTTGGCCCCAGCATTGACAAGGATCTGCAGGACATGGAGGTGGCCAAACCAGGCAGACAGGAGAAGAGCATTCATTCCAAACTGAGCAAAAAAGAAAGATACTTACAGTTAAACTGCAGCCATCACCATCCCCACCCTGGAGGGAAGCTGTCCTCTTAGCTTAATGAAGTTTTTCAAATCTATTTGTTTCTCACTAGTATATTTTTTTAGTTGCACTTTCTCCAATTATTATTATTCCTGTCACAGATGTTCACAGCAGCTGAGCAGAGACCTGCTTCTTGGCAGCTACTACCTATTTAATGGTGTGTATTAGCCTGGCTGTATGGGGGAGAGAAAACTTTCTGTCACTGTCATCCTACAAGCCCCACCAACACAATCAGAAGAAGCCAAGCATCCCCATGCTCTATGGAAAACTTTACAGATTCTACCAGCCTATTCCAAGTCCCTGTGCATGCAAGGAAAAGGCCAAAATACAGAGCACAGACACATGTGCCAACAAGGCTTGCTCCAGCCCCTTGCCCAGCAGGTGCAGCGTGCCACCCTGTGTGACCCACCCAGGGCTAAGGTGCAGTGTGTAACTGCTGGCCTAGCACCCAGTCCCTGGCACTGCCCCAGCACCAAACACGTGTGCAGCACATGCAAGGCAGAGTGGCCTCTGTACACTGTCCTCGTCATCCACAGGGGCGTCGTGATCCAGGAGCAGCCGCACAGCATCCACGCTCCCGGCTCCCGCAGCCCAGTGCAGGGCAGTCCGCTCTGCCTGCAAGCAAGGACAGAGGCAGGGATGGCTGAGTGTGCAGAGCGTGGGTATCCACCAGCCCTTCTGAAGGCCAAAATATCCTTGGCCATGTCTACAGCCAGAATTTCTCACACTGTGCAGTTTTCTTTGGACCCAGCCCTCTGTCTCTGCTCTCCTGTTGGGCAGACAGGTGTCAGTCACCTTCTGCTCAGGAGCTGCAGTTCTGGACTGTAATGACAGCACAGAGTGAAGAACACTGCTGACAATAAATGGACAGATTGAAACACTAGAGATGGGGGAAATCCTGTATCTCCATGAACCTACTAGCCAACAAGGAAAGATCTGCATCAGAAACAGAGTTTGTCCCACAGTCTTACTGTACAGAGACAGCAAAATCAGAGCCTTTCATGGCAATCATGTCTATCTGGCAACTGCAGCTTTCCAGTGTGGCCAGGATGATAGTGCTGGGGGTCTCAGTGTGTTGTGAAAACTGCTTGGTTGCTACAGGCCCTATTTGGCACTGGGTGTTGTATTTTAAAGCTTTGACAAATCAAGCAGTTAATGAGAAGAGTAGCATTAAGGAGCTGCAGTTCTGAAACACGCCCTCAGCACTTCCTGCAGCTTGGAGGTGGAAAAACCCAGGACTTACATTGTTTTTGGCTTTGATGTCAACTCCTCTCCTGATGAGCTCCTCCATCCTGGCTGTATCATTTCGCTTCGCCGCATCATGGAACTCCTTCTCTGACTGAAGCACTGCAGCAAAGCAGAAGAGTGAGCATTAACTGTGCTGGCAAGGAGCATGGAGCAGCATGCTCCAACAAACCTCTCCTTCATCTCACCGGCCCCCGTGGCTTCAGGGAAGGATGACTGCAGAAAGATTCTTCCAGCAAGAATCCCAGCCCTACAGATGTTGGCATGTTTGCTGGATTTGTATCCTACCACTGTCTCTCCTTCCCTGTGCCACATCAATGCTCTTCCAGTCCTACCCACTTCTCTTCTAATTCAGTGTCTCTCTGCATGGATTTGCTCCAGCTGCAAAACCTTTTGATCCATGAGGTCCATATCCTCTGGGCACCCTCTGAGGGCCAGAGTCAGTGTGAAGGCTCTGAGATGACACAGACCCTTTCCTCCATCCTTCCACCTACCTGCCACTGCTCTACAAGGAGGCCTTAACACATGGTCCCCTCCAGGCAACCTGAACCAGCCAAGCAGCACAAAACTGCCAGCTTGGCCTGTGATCAGTGTTGCATCTCTTAATAAACCGTGGCAGCTCTGCACATAATTTACCATGACTGGCAGTACTTGTCCTGCACAGTTAGGCACAATTTAAGAGTGTTTACTCCCCATGCTGGGCCTTGCCCCAGCAATCTTCTCCTTCATCAAATAAACCTTCCTGCCAAGAAACAAGAGCAAGGCTGTGACTGCCACAGCCCGACAGGGAGGCTCTGAAGACTTTTGGCAAGGCTGGTGTCAGTGTTTGTTGGACTCAGTCTCTGTCCTAGTGCTTTTGGGGAATTCTTTCAAGAAGTGCTTGAGTCAGACCTTTGGCCTGTCACATCCTACTGGAGAGCTGGCCTAGAGGCTCTGCTCTCCTCTACGCTTCTCCAAAACCCAGGCTGCAGCTTGAGGGGCTCAATGGCAATTCAGTTTGTTCCAACATATCAACTGCATATTAAACACATGCCATACAAAAGGCATCAAAACATATTATTGTTCCCATTCCACCACACTGAGGGAGAAAACCAGGAGACTTGTTGCCTAAATAGCACAATTAATCTCTTTGGAGGGCACAGAAGAAAGGCATCCCTGCCCTGGACTCTTAGAGCAACAGAGGTATAACCTTATCCTCCAGTTTCCATTCCCCTTGCCTTCAAACAAAAGAACTTTTGCTCAAGAAAAACACAAATAACACAAATTTTAACACTAGACAGGATCATTCAACAGTATATTTGTCCACTTAACACCAGACATGGTCATCTGAGAGTGTGTATTCAAGAGTGCTGGACCTGCTGCTACAATGAAGGCAGTAGGATTTGGACACTGATTTCTGCAAGAAACAGGATTTCCTATACTGTATATTAAGACTCTCTTATCATCTTGTCAGCTGTGTTAACAGGATTGCATTTCACCCTGCATGGACCCTTCATTTGAGAGGAAATATCAAGAGAACTTGTGAAAAACACTGAGATTTTGTTAATTATTAACACCAATGGCCACACACATACCACCTCCTTGTACATGCTTATCTCCCTTCAGTGGAATAAATCCTATGTTTCAATTAAGCAAATGCTGCTGACCCTACTCTCCAGGTGACAGAAATGTTTTCTTACATTTTATGGACACACAAAGCATCATTTTCAAGAAATGCCAAACCACCTTGGTTATTCTTTGGATAGCTATGAAGATGCAGTAACAAATCTGGCATTGCTAAGGCTGTAAAAGCCGCAATTCATTTATTTTCAGCAACACACGAATAACAGTTTGATGGTCTGAGTTTCCTACTTAAGATCCACAGCAGCTCTGTAAGTGTAAATGCATTCCTCATCATGGCATGCACCTGTCCAGCAGCAACATTTCAGTGGATATTTAGCAGTGTTCCTTCTCTTTCAAGCTCAGATTCCAGGGTACTTCATAGCTTACTGAATAGGAATTCAGTTATCACAAGCAGCGTGGAAAACATTTTTAAATTATTTACCTTCAATGCAATGCACCAACTCACAGGCAGTTTATTATGCAAGAGATGTAGAAAAGCAACAAAGGAGGAGAAAGACGTGCAAAGAAACGTGCAAAACCCATCCACCGAGCCCTGCCTGGGGCTGCAGGACACAAAGACAACTTGGGATGGGGACCGAGGGACCAAGGAGGCCAAAAACCCCAAGTGCGGGGTACCAGAGTTATGTGCAGCATCTCAGCGGTGCAGGATGCTTTTGGACAACAGCGCCCTGATTCACGGGTAGGTTTAACCACTTGCTTTGTTTCCCAGCGGATTTTCAGGTGTCCGGTTCTATCTTAGGGCATCCCGGCTCTGCCCCTCAGCCCCGCCGGCTCCCGCCCGCCCCTCAGGGCGCACGAATCGCCCCTCAGGGCGCTGCGCCACCCGCCCCGCTCGGGCAGCCCCCGCCCCGGCCCCACTCACGGGTGTCGCCTTCCGACGCCAAGTCGTCCCCCATGTCGCGACACAGCGGCCCCGCCGCCGCCGCCGCCGCCTCAGGGCGGGCTGAGGCGCGTCCCCGCCGCCACAGAGCGGGCTGACAGGCGCGTCCCCGCCTCCTCGCAGGCCACCTCGCCGCCACCGAGCTGCTCTTTTGCTGCTCTTTAAAGCAAAAGATCATAAAACAAGCCCACTTCTTGGCAAACACGGTATTTTCGGGCCGTTTGAGGAGGACTTGAGTGTGGACATCCAGCTGCCGCCATTTCGGCCAGGTGCCGCCCTTCACCCCAGCGCGGCTCTGCTGAGTGCTGCTGCTTCGAGGTGGTGGGTGGTTTAATTTAAGATTAATTTAATTCTGTTTCCAGAGCAATTTGGGAGGAGAGGGATTTCTAAGCAGTAGAAAATACGGGGGGTTCTTTTTTTTTCCCCTGAAAGCAGGGCTCAGGGGTTTATGTTTCCTGGGAATGAGGTGCTCTTGTTACCACATGTCCCTCAGCAGGTGCAGGAGGGGCAAAAGGGCTTTTCCCTCAGAGTTTTAGTGAATTCTCCAGTTTCAGCGTCTGGGCTGCTTTTATCTTTTATTTTGTTCTCCATTTTGATAGTATGATAAGGAAGAAACCGGGGTGAGCTGAGGTTTTGGGGATAATCAGATCTGTTTCTGTGGGTCCCCCACAGTACTCCTCCCCTGTCATACTGCTTCCATCTCTGGGCTCCCTAGCATAAGAAGGACATGGAGCAGCTGGAGTCAGTCCAGAGGAGGCCACAGAAATTCTCCAAGGGTTGGAACACCTCTGCTCTGGAGCCAGACTGGGAGAGCTGGAGGTGTTCAGCCTGGAGAAGAGAGAGCTCCGGGGAGACCTTATTTGAACCCCCATCCCTGGAAGCATCCAAGGCCAGGTTGGGTGGGGCTTGGAGCACCCTGGGATAGTGGAAGGTGTCCCTGCCCATGGAAGGTGGTGGAACTGGATGATCCTTAAGTCTCTTCCAGCCCACACCATTCTGTCATTCTTTGCTGCTGGTCTCAGGAGAGGAGAGATGACATCAGGTTTGTATCCCGTCCCTAGACCATGCTGGCCCACAGATGGTCTTTGTCAGGACTCCCTGGAGAAGTCCCTCTGGAGAAGTATCTCTCTCTGTACCGCTGATTTCGGCTGTGAGCTCACTCTGGTGCCTGTCACCACATGAGGGTGCCAGTGCTGTTCACCTGCCACGACTTCCTGCTCTAGCAGTAGAGTCCAGGGTGCAGATTGGGCTGTTCCCTGGGCTCGGGACAGTTTTGGGGTACATGCCAATCTCGGGGACCCTTGTGTGCATCCGTGCTGCTCCTGTGAGAGAGCGTGGGGCGTTTGGTGTGTTGGAAGATAGGGGGAGGCAGATAAGAAGAGACCCTCTGCTTCTCCAAACATGCCACTCTGTGCACACAGCTACACCAGAACTGTCTTCAGGGCAGGGAGACAGTGGTTTCCATTTCATTGAAACCCATCACCGGTGGATTCAGTAGCCAAGTGCTTGCTGATGCAGTTGGATCACTACGGCTTGGCCTGCCCAGCTGTGAAATGGGGAGGTAGACCCTAAGCTCTTGAGCAAATACAGAATGTGTGGAGGTTTATGGATAGCTGCTTCTCTCAGAGATTTGGATGTGTGTTTTGTTTGCCGTTTATTCAAATTGAAGTTAAAAAAAAAAAAGACACTGTCTCTGGTAGGAAAAGTGAACATAAGGTCTGTCTGGATAAAGGGGAAGCCCTTCTTTTGTACAATAGCTTAGCGGGTAGAGCATCCTCCCCGAGGAAAGGGGAAAGCTGGGCTTGATCCTTGTTTCTGCCGGAGGGGAGATGCAAACCTCGGGCCACACAAGACCCCAGAGAGCACCGTAAACAACAGGCTGCAGGCATGTCTGATGCGGAGAGTTTTTCTTGCTCTTTCCTGTTACTTTAAATAATTAATGATTTGATGGAGCAGGGAGTGGAGAAGGCAGGTGTCCTGTTTCCCTGGAGAGCAATCTGTGCACCCGGCAAGACGGAGTCTTGCCGCTTTCTCGATGAATATTTAAGTGTCTTCAGACAAACTGGAACGGCGCCAGCAGGAGTGACTGAGAAGGGCTGAGCCCTTCCCACTGGGTATCCTAGTGCCTGGGGGCTGGGGAAACAGCCCTGAATAGGGCAGGGAATAATCCCTGCTTGCACGGACTATGGAGGCACTGTGCATCCCAGCCTTAGATGGGACCTCCGGCTCTTGCTAGCCTTTTGTTATGCTGTAAGAGATCATTGGATGGAAAGCTGTCTGGATTTAAACTGCCACTGTTAATGTCATTGTCTTCCAGAGCTTGAATCAGCCAGGACTCATCACCCACGGCTCTCCTGCGGGTTAATGCTGATCTCGGAGGAGGAACAGCGCAGATGCACTGAGAGTTCGCATCTGTTTGTGAGCTTAGATGTTTCCAGCAGGCACAAAAAAAGGCGATGTAGGCAGTTCCTTCTGTCCTTCCCAAAGTGGTATGTGTTCGGGGGTGGAAGGGACCAAGACTTTCTGCTGATACTAAGTACAGAATGCTGCGACAATTTATTAACGACACTGAACATTCCCCTAGCGATCCATTTATTAGCTAACAGACCTAAAACAGCTCTTGGATTTTTCCACTAATGTTGTAGCACAAAGAATGACAGGGGAGGTGGTAATTTGACCCTTTTTTGCAAAATATTCCAGACATCGACCCCATCTTCAGGATGGTGTTAAAATCTTTGGCTTTATTTCACTTGAAGAATAATTTTAGCTGAGACAGCTTTGTGCTCTTTCTCACTTAGAAGTGAAGCTCTCTGTCAGAGAATTTTGTGCTCTTATTTTGCATGCATGGTTTTTAGGTACTGCTTTAGGATAATCATTATTTTTGATCACATTCAAAAATCATGAGCCAAGCTGGTTAAATCCATGTAATTTTAAAATGTGCCTCTGTTAGCTCCCTGGTTTAGTTGTATACAGTGTGATTTTCAAGCCAGTCAGATTTGCAGTTAGCCATGTAATACAGCCCACAAACCAGTATGTGTTTATGCAGAAACAGTTGCTTACCTAGAGGTTTAGCAAATTGGACTTTAATTTATAATCTTCCTTTGGAAACAAAACTGGAAGGTGACTCCTCCTGCCTGCAGCTGCCTGTAATTTGGGAAGCCAAGCTTCTGCTTCTCTGGAGCTGCCCACAGAAGGGGAGCCTGGCTTGAGGAACAAGGAACAGCTTCCATCCTTGGAGGATTATCTTTTTTGGCATATGCTGCCACAGACAGGAAATTGAATACTGCATGGGAGAGGGGATGACCACATTCCTCTTTCAGTGCTGACGGACTGTTTCTACGTGACAGGGTGTCAGACTTGCCTGTGTGCTGAGAGAGCAACCATGGGCTCTGCCTGGCAGCACCTGAACCAGATCTTTGGGCCCTGTGGTACGCAGCTGCCATTGATGAGGAATTGTGTTTGTGCTTCTTTATGTCCCTGCTGTGGGTATTCACAAGGGACCAACCATGCCAGTTCTGTGCTCTTTCAGATATGTCCCATTAGAATGGAATACACGTTACAGCTCTGGCTACATGGCTTCATGTGTGGCTCCAGCTTATTTATTTTTTGTCTGGGTTTGGCTTTTAGTTGTTCTGTAGACTAGGTTATTTTTGGTGCTTTCTTTGATAACTCTGTTCCTGTGACATGCTGCAGAGCCAGAACTCCTCTGGGAACATCCCAGAAATGCACACAAACATCAGCCCTGTAGCTTCTAACACTCAACATATGGAGCTTTCAGAAGGCCTGGACACCTAACGGGACTCCACAAACCCACTCTGGAAGCCTGAGAAGGGTTCCAGCAGTTTCCTCAAAGGCTGCATTCATTTCCTTGCAAGGCTTCCACAGAGGAACAGCTTGTTAGAGGGACCTGTGGAGCTTGGAAGCTTTGCCAATAATAATTCAGGCCCAATTCTGAAGTCAAATATTTAGCTAAACAGAGACTGTCTGATGAGTGGATTAAACACAGACTGCATCTGAGTGAGCTCGACATTTCAGGTTTTTGTCAGTGTCCATTTCACGAGCCTATAATTCCATTTTTCCTGTCTTCCCAGACTCGGCTCATGCTGTGTAGTGTTTCAGACAGCACAGAGTGAGGTATTTCAGCAGAGCTGTTGCTCCTAGCTCAGGAAGCAGCCTGAATCACAAAGTGATGTTCTTTGCTTTAGGCTTAGGAATAATCCAGTATTATGGGATTGGGAGGAAATCATGTTAGAGAAACTGAAGGGTTTGTTTGTTCGTTGGTAAGAAAAAGTCTCAAGGAACCAGGCAGAGATGTCCGACAGGGCTGGTGAGTGAGCCTTGCCAGTGCACTGCATGGTGCTGACACAGATAGCTCAGTCCATATTAACAGCAACTGGAAGTTTGAGCTGGTGATTTGGCACTTCCCTCTCCTGTCACTCTCACTTCCCAAAGCCGATAGGCCTTTAAATCCCTTGTAAAGATAAATGAGCTTAAGCTTCTATGCAGCTTTGAAAGTGAAGCTTACATGTAATTAGCGCTGTGGCAGGGGTTGTTCCTGACCACCAGGCCACTCCTGTTGATCTCTGGCCTCCACATGGAGTTTACTGACATATGGCCACTACATCTTCCAACTCGATATATTCTCCTTCCAGCTGTGGAGAATTGGGCTCCTGCAAGAATATGTGAGAGGCAAAAAAATACCTCCCCGGTGTCTTTTGTACCTGAATGATACCTGAGAAATAACTGTAGGAGAAAAAAATTGTTATTTCTGTGATGCTTGGCTGAGGGAGGTCTATATGCTGAATGATACCTGAGAAATAACTGTAGGAGAAAAAAATTGTTATTTCTGTGATGCTTGGCTGAGGGAGGTCTATATGAGCCCATTGTGTTCAGACTTAGTGCCTGAGGACCAGGTTTGGCCAGTAGTTTGGTCTTAAAATATCTACTGTGTGACCAAAAGCAAATGTAGCAGGAAAGGATCTAAAGGCAGAATAATCTTTCCTGAATTTAAGAAGAGAAATGGAGTGGTGGAGCTGGAGTCACTGCCCTCCCTCGTTTGAATGTGATGGTTAACTGAGCAAGTGTTTGGTTATGGGAGGTGGGAAGGGCTGCCTCGTATAAACCAAGCTATAATCGGGACACTGAATCCTAATCCCCTCACTGACATGCCTGCAGGCAATGTTTTTATTCTCACTTTGCTGCATGTGTAAAAAGAGGGAGGATCCTCTGCTTCCTGGGCCTCTGAGGATTGTCTGGCTCCTAAAGGCAATCTCTCCCTGTTCTTTTCAAGACAAAAGTGCAGCTGAAATGTAGGATCTTTTAACCATAAACCCAAAGTGCTGAAACCTACTTCCAGAGGCACAGCCCTGAGCTGCTCTTATGCCATGCTGAAGGACTCCGTGCAAAACTTGAAGTGAAACAGAAAATTGGGTTTGAGGATTTAATAAAAGCTAAGTGGAAGCAAAGGGTTGCTCAGTGATGCCATTGCTCCCTTCTAATCTGACCCCCATGCAGTCCAACAGGAGCAGGCAAGCACAGTGCAGCTTTGGAAGTGTTTCATTTCTGTCTCTCAGCAATTTTCTTCCAGAGCCCAAAACATCTGTCTCTGCCTCCAGCCACATGCAAGTGCACCGGGAGCGTTTTGTTCCAAGCCTAATGAGTAATTTTATGGTCTTGGAATTGGAGGCAGGGGGAGGGGGCTGGGACAGCAGCCTGAGTCTTGTGTTCTACAAGGAGCTCTGCTGATGTCACATTGTAGCTTGATGATTTTTACTTTACTGCAGCCCACCAGGCTTCCCTTTAAAGTTGTCTGCTGGAGTTGCTGGTGATCATGCTCTGGCATGGGCTTCTGCATTCCCAGGGCTTCTTCTCTGCTGGGCTCAACAAGCAACATGGAAAATAATGACAGCAGTGGAGAGGAGGTGGGGGAGCTCATCTGGGCGTCAGCTCCACTCTGCATGTGGAGAGAGCACACGTGAATGCAGAAAGCACACTTTGCCTATCCCGCCTCTGGCTTCAGTGCTCAGGAGGGATGAGGGAACAAACAACCCCAGGCAGATGTGTAATCACATCACTCAGGTGTTGAGCAGATGGTGCTGAGATGTGGTGATACACATGGGCAGAGAACAGGTACAGAATGAACTGAACCCAAATCGTCACTGATATCAGCAGCGTTTTTAAAGCACAACTCCAGCTTTCTCTTTGAGAAGAAACAGGGTTATCTGTAGAGAGAGATAATCTGTACACAGCACAGGAAACAGAAGGCAGATGTTGTCATATGTTTATCATATATTTCCACCAGGAGGTCTTTCTTTGGGACAGGCTTGCAGATCCTAGGCCCTGGAGCAGGACTTGCACATGGGAGGGACCATGCTGTGTTTATCCAGGTCAGATTATACAGAGCTCTTCCTCCACCTGCCCAAGCTCTCTTGGTCTGAAAAGCAAGTTTATATTCACTCACTGTGACTCAGCCATAGAGTCTGACTCATTTTCTTGCTGTTACTCATAGAAAAAAAGCCAAATGGCAACCAGTCTGTGCCTGTAGCCACCTGTAATTCTCCAGCTTTCTGCTGTTTTGCTCTGGATGAGTTTCTGTTTATCTACACTAACACACTTACCTTGCTGGAGCTTTTAATACTTCTTTCTACAGAGGAAGACTGATTAGAAAATAAGATTTTCTACCCCTAAAGCAAAGAGGAAGTGTGCTGAATCTCCATGGCTGCTTGTGGAGTTCCTAAAATAGGACTATTTCAAGTGGACACTTCACAAAGATAGTAGTAACAGGATGAGACCAAATGGAGCAACCACCAGGCAGAGCTGGGAGCAGCTGCAGAATTGCTGCAGCTCCTGAGCTGACCTCTGTGGTCTGGAGGAGGTTGCTGGTGGTCTGTCTCCTAAAGGTGCTCAGCACTAGGAGCTCCTGCTTCCAGCAGCAATGATGTGTTGGTCACCAGAAATCTGTCTCACCCACTCTCTGGGCTGGACCCCACTGCAATGGAAGGACTTGAGCTGCTTGGGGTTCTCTGGGCTGCCAGTCCTCAAAGAAAGGGATGGTGTTTTACTTTGTGTAAGCCTCTGTTGCACTGCCAGCTCAGGAGTCTCTGCTCATTTCAGACCTGGCTGTTGCTCACTTGCACATATTTTGTCCTCTCATCAGGGTGCAGGGAAACACCAGGCTCTGATTCCTTCTCTTGCAGTGTGATTGGCGGCTTATTCTGTGCCAGAGACAGAAGCATGAGTCAGAGTTGAAAACCTCACCCAAGAGAAGCTTTAGCTGTGAGGTGGGAATTGGTGCCTGCCACTACAGCTGGGCCAAACCCAGCCTTGTCCGTTTCAGCTTCATTCCATGTAAAAGCTGCACAAGAGAGCACAGTGCAAAGCTCTAGGTGGGTGGGCTGTCCTGAGGACAAGGAGGTATCCTGGGTATGGAGCAGGGCTGTGTTACAGCTAAGGCAGTTTCCTCTTGGTTATGGGAAGCTGAGGTTCAAGTCAACAGGCTGAATCTTCCAGGGGGGAGCTTGGCCTTAAACCTGGCTCTCCCTTCTCAGTGGCCTGCTGCTGGGTGGGAGGCCACCCACCATGGGGTTCTGCTCTTTCATCATTCTCCTGGATCCCATCTTAAGAGTTTTGATAAGAATTGTTCCACAAATTCTCAAACGAAAAGCTGGGGTTTTGGTTATTTTCTGGTGGAAAAATATTTAATTGGAAATATTCCTTGGCACGCTTTCAGCTGGTATGCTGCCTTCCCTTCTCTGAAAATATTGCTCATTTTGAGTGCAAATGCTTCTTATGAGGGTTTTGGGGTTTTTTTGATTGCAATCCCTCACTTGGGTTTCTTTTTGCCTCAAGCAGATGATGGGAGTTGGCCTCTTGTTACGTGGCACTGAAGTGACATCCTGGGGCTGCCTGCATGTCCTGCAGCCCTTCATGGCAGGGCATGGCTGAGCTCCCTGCAGTAGCTGTGGCATGCAGGGAGCAGGCACTGCCTTGTAGGGAGCAGGCACTGCCCTGCTGCTCCTGCCTGCCTGCTCTCAGTACCCGCCACCGCCCCCAGCTCTGGCAGCCGTGCCTGCAGAAAGCTCTGCGGGCAGTGGAAGTGAGCTGGTTTCTTCATGACAATGTAGTTATCCTTTTAAGGGAAAATTCCCTCGGGGAGCCAGCCCTCAATTACCTACTGCTCCAGTGCCTTCTTGCTGGAGGTGCCTTTAACACAGCTGAGTTACAGCCACAGGAACTCAGCTCAGTGCCCAACCACTTGGAAAAAAAATCATAATTAAACTCTGTTGGCCTCTGTTGGTTGCTGAATCTAGAAATTGGGGTCAGAACCCAGTGGCTGGCTCTCCTCATCAGTGCATTTGTGCAGAACCAATCTGTGGATGCTACATCTTCAAACCCAGATGCTTTCTATTCCCACGGTATTTCTGGCATGTGCAGACCCCTGTGTGCCTGTTCTTCCCTAAAGCAGTTAGTTGCAATATTTGGAGCTCTAGGTAGGACAGGACTGGTGATAATTAATCAATGCAGGTATCTGCTAAATGCCAGGGGACTGGGGTGGGCAGTGGCTGCGTTTCAATTTGCTGTTATTCACTGTGGTGAATGGGAAGAGTCCTCCAAGGGTTCTGATTTGGAGGCTGCAAAATCCCTTCTGTTCTGCTGACAGGTCTCACAGGCCATGGGAGGGATGTCTAGCCAGGATGGGGCTGCTGTGGATGTTGCCCTCTGCCTCTGTCTCAATGAGCAGAACAGGAGCTGTAGAGAAGAGCCTGGGCTCTTTCTATTCTATAGGAATGGTGGCCTTGGCTGCAAGCCCCCAGATTTACATCTCTTGTGTTTAGTGCTGAAAATACTTTGATTCCAAACAAGCAGCTTACTAGAAGAATATGACATTCTTAAATGCAGACTTTTCACAGGAATGAGACCAGACTCCTTACAGACGTTCTGAGGATTCCTTCTGATGTCTGTAAATTTACTGGGATTGTGTGGGCATTTTATCTCATTTAAAAAACCAACCCTGTACCTGTGCAGCTACTGTTGTCTTGAGACAAAATAAATGGACCACATCTCGTGGACTGCCTGGATCATCTCAGAATGAAACAATGCCCCTTTGAGGAGCAGAGGAGCCAGGCTGGAACCTTGTGCCTCATTTTGAATGAAATGGACAGGAATCCTACTTTGCCTAGATTGGACTGAAAAAGTTTTCACATCTTCTCAGCTTTCCCAAGGGCTTAAATTTTCTTCCCTTTAGCTAGAGCAAGGAAAAACATTTTAAAAAGTTTTAAAACTTTTGTGATAAAACAAGGAGCAATCACATGAGCTCCATCAAGATATGTAATTTCGTATTAAAAAAAATACTTGGGTTAGTTAAGAAATTGTAAGCCAAAGTGTTGCAATCATGTTTTTGAGCTGCAGAGCAAAATTGTCACCTTTTGAAATGTCAGCTTCTCAAAATTATTTTTTGTACAGTTTTTTAAACCAGCACACCTTTCCCTATCTTCAGTTCTCTGATAACAGCCTCGCATTGCTGTTTTGACCTGAAAATGTTTTGCCAGAAAATTCACCAGCAACTCCCAGAGGCCCTGATTCCACCCTAGGTAGGTGGTTTTGAACCCACCTGGATGGAAGAGCAGAAGTGTGGCTAAGCTGAGAGCAGTCCTGCCCTTTGAGTACATGACTGTTGTTTGCACTGCTGACCTTTCACAAGTTCATTAGCTCTTGGCCATGGAAAACAAGTGGAATATATTTGCCTTGCTCAGGAAATTCAGCCCATGCTGTTGAAAATTCAGCATTGCTCCAGAGAAAGAACCTGTCAAAAGCTCTGTGGTTGGAGAGCAGGGTTATCCACGGGCTGGGGTATCTCCTGTGATCTCCCATATGACATCTGGCCATGTTTTTTCCTTTGAACTTCCCCTCACCAGTCTCTTGCAAAGCTGTACAATAATGAAGAGCTGGGCAGTGCTTTGCTGTCATGGTGATGTGGTCTCAACAAACCCAGAAGACCTTGCCAGCATTTCAAAACTCACTTCTTGTTGCAAATGAAATAGCTGAGGAACTTGCAGTTTTGTTTGCACAGATCCTTGCCCAGTTAGTCATGCTGGCTTGCATATCTGTTGGACTTCTGGAGATCTTCTGTTTTATCAATTTCAGTGATAAATATCCCAGTGTGCCGTGGTGTGCTAGATAACTTTTATCTAAAACAGATAAGAATTTGTCCTCTAAGAAACATTTCTTTCTGTGCAAGGCATGTTTCTCTGGAATGAAAAAATATATTTCCTCCAAAACTAAAGTTTTTGTGGAATGGAAAAGGAAAAATATTAATACAGTTAAGAACTTTACAAGCATCTGAAACTATTTAGAGACCAAGAGGGAATTAAATGTTTCAATAAAGGGTAAAGAAAAGAAAAGTCAGTTATCAGCATTCAAATATCCTCATTTCTGAATTTGTCCTGCTGTGTAGTTCTGTGGGGAAGGAGATTTTGAATCTGTTTGCATTGCATAAATGTCATATCCTTACCCATGGATGAGAGCTAGTACTTGGCATTGCATTCCCACTCCTGCCCTCTTCCTGCCTCTGACCTCTCCTCCTCATAGTCTCTGCTCCACATGGCTTTGTCCTTTCCCCCAGAATATCTCCAAAATATTTCAAGTACTTATTTCTTTTTTTAAATCAACAATATCTTAGATATCATAGATATATATAGTATTTTCATAGTATGTTTTATCCACTTATGGCTTGGGAATACAAGTTCTTTCACTGTCATATTGTCCAAAAAAAGCAGAATTTGGATGTTCATCCCAATCTCTATTAAGGGTTAGAAAAGTCATCAAGGGACAAGTTCTCAGAATTGGCTTTGTTTGTTTGTTTTTTTCTGTTTTTAGAGGCACTTCATAAAAATAAAAATAAAATAAATGCTTTAAAAATAGAAAAATTAAAACAAAAAATTAAATAAAAATAAAATTAAAAATTAAAATAAAAAGCTTTAAAAATAGAAAAATCAAAAATAAAAATTAAATAAAAAATTAAAAAAAGCTTTAAAAATAAAAAAATCAAAACTAAAAAATAAATAAAAAATAAAATTAAAAAAATAAAAGAAATAGAAAAATTAAAACTAAAAATTAAAGATAAAATAAAATTAAAAAAATAAAAACGCTGTTAAAATAGAAAAATTAAAAATAAAAATTCAATTAAAATAAAAAATAAAATTAATTAAAAAATAATGAAAAACAAAATAAAATCAGTAAAGTGCTGTAAAGTACCGTTAAAGTTCCATAAAAGTTAGTGCCATGAAGTGCGGCTGTCGTAAAAAGTGCCGTTAAGCACGACAGTCGCGCTTTACGGCACCTTTTGCGACAGTCGCGCTTTACGGCGCCTTTTACGACAGTCGCGCTTTACGGCAGTTTTGCGACAGTCGCGCTTTACGGCGCCTTTTACGACAGTCGCGCTTTACGGCAGTTTTGCGACAGTCGCGCTTTACGGCACCTTTTACGACAGTCGCGCTTTACGGTACCTTTTACGACAGTCGCGCTTTACGGCACCTTTTACGACAGTCGCGCTTTACGGCAGCTTTTGCGACAGTCGCGCTTTACGGCACCTTTTACGACAGTCGCGCTCTACGGCAGTTTTGCGACAGTCGCGCTTTACGGCACCTTTTACGACAGTCGCGCTTTACGGCAGTTTTGCGACAGTCGCGCTTTACGGCACCTTTTACGACAGTCGCGCTTTACGGCAGTTTTGCGACAGTCGCGC
Organism: Agelaius phoeniceus; assembly: GCF_051311805.1. Taxonomy (NCBI): domain Eukaryota; kingdom Metazoa; phylum Chordata; class Aves; order Passeriformes; family Icteridae; genus Agelaius; species Agelaius phoeniceus. Next base: position 2,805,338 of record NC_135277.1, read on the forward strand.
TTTACGGCACCTTTTACGACAGTCGCGCTTTACGGCAGTTTTGCGACAGTCGCGTTTTACGGCACCTTTTACGACAGTCGCGCTTTACGGCAGTTTTGCGACAGTCGCGCTTTACGGCATCTTTTGCGACAGTCGCGCTTTACGGCATCTTTTGCGACAGTCGCGCTTTACGGCAGCTTTTACGACAGTCGCGCTTTACGGCACCTTTTACGACAGTCGCGCTTTACGGCAGCTTTTGCGACAGTCGCGCTTTACGGCACCTTTTATGACAGTCGCGCTTTACGGCAGTTTTTGCGACAGACGCGTTTTTTGGCACTACCTTTTATGGAACATTTACGGTTTTTATTTTGTTTTTCATTTATTTTTAATTAATTTTAATTTTTTAATTTTATTTTTTATTTAATCTTTATTTTTCTATTTTTCTATTTTTAAAGCTTTTTATTTTAATTTTCTAATTTTATTTTTGATTTAGTTTTTATTTTTAATTTTTCTTTTTTTAAAGCTTTTTATTTTATTTTTTAAATTTTATTTCTTATTTAATTTTTATTTTTAATTTTTCTATTTTTAAAGCTTTTTATTTTATTTTTAAATTTTATTTCTTATTTAATTTTTATTTTTAATTTTTCTATTTTTAAAGCTTTTTATTTTATTTTTTAAATTTTATTTCGTATTTAATTTTTATTTTCAATTTTTCTATTTTTAAAACTTTTTATTTTATTTTTCTATATTTATTTCATATTTAATTTTTATTTTCAATTTTTCTTTTTTTAAAGCATTTTATTTTATTTTATTTTTTTAATTTTATTTTTTATTTAATCTTTATTTTTCTATTTTTCCATTTTTAAAGCTTTTTATTTTAATTTTCTAATTTTATTTTTGATTTAGTTTTTATTTTTAATATTTCATTTTTATGCTTTTTATTTTATTTTTTAAATTTTATTTCTTATTTCATTTTTATGTTTAATTTTTTTATTTTTAAAGCTTTTTATTTTATTTTTTAATTTTATTTTTTATTTAATCTTTATTTTTAAGTTTTCTTTTTTTAAAGCTTTTTATTATATTTTTCTAATTTTATTTCGTATTTAATTTTTATTTTCAATTTTTCTATTTTTAAAGCGTTTTATTTTATTTTTTTAATTTTATTTTTATTTAGTTTTTATTTTTAATATTTCTTTTTTAAAGCTTTTTATTTTATTTTTTAATTTTATTTCTCATTTAATTTTTATTTTTAATTTTTCTATTTTTAAAGCATTTTATTTTATTTTTTTAATTTTATTTTTTATTTAATCTTTATTTTTAAGTTTTCTATTTTTAAAGCTTTTTATTTTATTTTTCTTATTTTATTTCGTATTTAATTTTTATTTTCAATTTTTCTATTTTTAAAGCATTTTATTTTATTTTTTTTTATTTTATTTTTTATTTAGTTTTTATTTTTAATATTTCTTTTTTAAAGCTTTTTATATTATTTTTAATTTTATTTTTTATTTAATCTTTATTTTTCTATTTTTCCATTTCTAAAGCTTTTTATTTTAATTTTCTAATTTTATTTTTGATTTAGTTTTTATTTTTAATATTTCATTTTTATGCTTTTTATTTTATTTTTTTAATTTTATTTCTTATTTAATTTTTATTTTTAATTTTTCTATTTTTAAAGCTTTTTATTTTATTTTTTAATTTTATTTTTTATTTAATCTTTATTTTTAAGTTTTCTATTTTTAAAGCTTTTTATTTTATTTTTCTAATTTTATTTCGTATTTAATTTTTATTTTCAATTTTTCTATTTTTAAAGCGTTTTATTTTATTTTTTTAATTTTATTTTTTATTTAGTTTTTATTTTTAATATTTCTTTTTTCAAGCTTTTTATTTTATTTTTTAAATTTTATTTTTTATTTAATTTCTGTTTTTAATTTTTCTATTTTTAAACCTTTTTTTAATTTTATTTTTTATTAAATTTTTATTTTCAATTTTTATTATTTTTTTAAGCTTTTTATTTTATTTTTTTAATTTTATTTTTTATTTAAGCTTTATTTTTATCTATTTTTAAAGATTTTTATTTTATTTTTTATTTCATTTTTATGTTTAATTTTTTTATTTTTAAAGTTTTTTTTATTTTTCTAATTTTTTTTACTTAATTTTTATTTTTAATTTTTCTATTTTTAAAGCTTTTAATTTTTTAATTTTATTTTTTACTTGATTTTTAAAAAATTTTTCTATTTTTAAAGCTTTTATTTTTTTTTAATTTTATTTTTTATTTAATTTTTATTTTTATTTTTTCTATTTTTAAAGCTTTTTATTTTATTTTATTTGGTGCTGCCCAGACCAACTCAAGCTGGTGATTGTGGTTGTGTTTGAGGGTCTTGCATTATGGCACTACCTTTTATGTAACTTTTACGGCACTTTACAGTTTTTATTTTGTTTTTCATTTATTTTAAATTAATTTTGTTATTTTAATTTTTTTTAAATTTTATTTTTAATTTTTCTATTTTTAAAGCATTTTTTTACATTTTATTTGGTGCTGCCCAAACCTGCTGTAGTGCATTTTTATACTTTTTAATACTTTGAAGTAATTTTCTTTTGTATCCCCATATTTTTCCCAAATGGTTTATCCCAAACTGTACCCCCCTCCCTTTACCTGTGTTATCCCTCTCCCCGGATGAGATCATCCCCAAACCCCCACCCTGGCTCTCTGTCAATCACTCAGCCTCCCATCCCCTCCATGCAGAAGTTTCAGTCCAAGTCGTCGAGTGATTAGCCAGAGGCTGGGGGTCAGCCCCCCAAGCCTTGCCCCATACGCTGTCCTATATGTCTATCCCCCAGCATCCATCCCTTAGGGTCACTTAATGGTTGGTAGGATGTTATCTACTGTCGGTCATCGGATATTCTGGTTATTCAATGTTTATTGCAAAATGTGACTAGTTCACCAACTAAAAATAAAAGTATCTGCTGCAGGAGAATGGGTTTGGAGCCCACCTCTTCAAAGCTCTGTGCCTTTGCCTTCATTCTGCAGGGTGAGATGCTCTGTCATCTCTCCTGGGTGCACCACAAGGCAAAATTAATTCATGGCTGCAAGACACCTTTAGGTCTTTGTACCGGAAGACATTATAAAAGAGCCACCAAGAGAGGCAGTTCTAGCCTTGAACATTTTGATGCCTTTAATTATTTTATTTTGAGCTAGTAATTTTAAAATTCATTTCAAGAATGCCCATGTTCTGAAGCACAAACATCCTTCATGGGCATGGGGTGGAAATAGGAAATGTAAAAATGGGGATTGTAGATGCAGGAGATGTAGAAACTGGATTGTGAATCTGATGACGGTGGGAGTAAAGATTTTCTTGGCAGCTGCACAACTAAAACTTTTGGAAAGTTTCTGTCAACAGAGTTTTGAGCTTTCTAGAGCTCAGTTGTTCTGGCAGAGAAGGGGCATGAGATGGAAAAGTAAGGAAAGATGAGAACTGAAATGTAGAGCAGAAGAAGAGGATCCATTTTGGGAGAGCAGGCCAGGCTGAGGAGATGTGAGCAGGGTCTGCAGGGGCACCACACTGATCATCTCACAACTCCTCAGTGAGAGGGAGGCCAGGGTTAAAGACCTGAACAGCCTGTGAGGTTTCATTCTCAGAGTCTGTTAATGTTTTGTAACATCTCCTACCAATGGTTATCACAGGAATATGGTGGCTGGTAGCTGTGAGGTAAGGCTCTAGAACACAGTGACGAAGTTTCCTGGAATAAATTAAGCACTGGCTTTTTGAAGTGTGTGAATTTTCACAGCATAACAAAACAGTGATCTCCATTCTCTAAACACTGTGGGTACCTTTCGTGTCTATGAATTTTCTGAGTCTTAAACTGGAAAGGAGAAATGTTGGAGAGCTTCACTCTTGATGACTCATGTTTAAGATAAAACACGCATTTTTTAATAGCAAGAATAATTAGTCATCAGTGTAGGTTAGCTCAGGCTGTAGTAAATCTTCTGGCCCCCTGGGACTGGAAGAGATCTTTCTGCTCCTTTTCAGTAGGAAATTATTGAGTTCTGGAGGATCACAGTAAGGAATCTAGGACCTGCATGGTCTAATTCAGAGTTTATTGCACAAGACTCACTTCAAAACAGTAAACCATAAATATCCACTAAATTAAGAGCAAGTCAGACAAATTATTCATATGCCAATACTATGTATGTTTTCTTTTGCATTTTTTAACATATTTTATTATTTCACATAGTGCTAGATATTTTCCTTCCTTATCAACACCAATTTCAGGCTGAAATGTGACGTGTTGTGTGTTTTCTTAATGAGAGTGCCTTTCTCTACAGTCTATCTTTAGAAATCACCCTGTGTTTTAGAGGTTCCTTTGAGGAACCACCCCTTTCCCAACAAGGGGTTAGAGGGTTTGCTAAGCACAATTTTTTTACCCAAATGAATGTTCTTATTGTGCAACAGGATGGCATGTACACTTGGACTCTTTTCCCTGCTTCCCCATAATGTTTGAACCTACTTCTTACCTACTTTTGACCAATTTCTGACCTGTTATTCCAGAAGGCAAGCAGTCACTGTGATACCACCCCCTTCTCTTGCTGCAGCTTCCTGGCATCTGGGCAGAGGAACAAGGCTCTGGTGTTGCTCACCACCAAGGAACGAGTGCTGAGTGGGCTCCACATTCTGTAGACACCAGCAAGCCCACATGAAGGCGTTAAGAGCAGCCCAGCCAGCTCTGCTGGAGACTACACTTGGTGAGGTGATGCTTCCCACTGCTTTCCTGAAGGAAATCCTGGCCTCAGCCATGCTTTCTGGCCAGGGCAGCCAAGCTGGCAGGCAGGGATGAGCCAGGAACTGCCCTGTGTGCAGCAGCAGCTCCAGCTCTGTGCCAGCTGCAGCCCCAGCATTTCTCCTTCCTCCTGTCTTGTGGTTAGCACAGCACCAAGCTCACCTCAGCCTGACAACAGCCTGTGCAGCATTCCCTCCTTCAGAGCAAAGCCTTAATGTGCTGCTTCTGGTGGCACTTCCTTGCTTGGCTTTAGGACAAAGTCACTCTGAAGCAGCAGATTTTTAAAAGGAGGTTTTATTGCCAAATCTCAAAGCTCTTTACAAACAGGAGACAAAAGTGCTGCCTTTCCACGGGCTGCAGCAGCTGCTTTTCAGATCGTCATCCACACTTGCTCACTTGCAAACTCACTTCCTTCCTGTCACAGACATGTAAACTGGTGGCACAGCCCAAAACACAGACTCACACTCCAGCACTCCAAGCCCAGAGGGTTTTCAGGCACAAAGCCCCCTAGCCTTAGTGCAGCCAGGAATTAGATGCAAGTCTAAATGCATGTTTAAAGGAAGATTAAAAAAAAAGTGCATGGTGGCAGGATGTACACTGAAGATGGGAGTTGCCATAGGAGGCTGGATGTTTTAGGATGAAACTGCTAAATCTATTAGAAAAAAAGTTAAAATCAAGAGTCTCTACCATAGCATTTGCAGCAGTAAAGTTACTGGGTGATACAGAGATTCCACTTAAGTTATATCTATTTACAAGACATAATACAAATCTAGTGAGATCTGTTAGTACAGCATATACAGTAATTAGCTGTAGGTTGAAAAACGATTTAATTTGCCCATTTCCTAACAGGTAAAGGGTATTTATCTGTTAGGATTCCTACTGATGGCTATTCAGTAAAATGTCAGATATTTATTCATTAGAATATTGAGTATAATATAAAAATATACAGTAAATAGAAGCACATCCTGTAGGTTTGGCTGTAACAGAGAGGGATGTCTGGGTATTTTCACCAGCACTTTGCCAGACAAGTATCCACAGAACACACTGCCACAAGAAAACACTGGAGAGAGCAAAAACATTTGTGTATAAATACGGGGACTGAGCTACCCCATAAGCTGTTGTCATTCTCCTGGATTTCAGAGCCAGGCTTTGATTTGCCTGTCCTGAAGTTTAGGATTGGCTTCAGCTTTGGGATATGAACCTGTTCCCAGAGGTTGCCCTGGTTTGTGTATACTCCTGTTAGTGTGAACTGGGTTTTCCCCCCATCTATCTATTGTCACAGAACTGCATCTTGCAAAAGCCTGCCTGCTCTCTGGAGCTGGTGTCCCTCGACTTCCAGTGCACACCAGGTTCTGACAGCTCACATTCATACCACACAGTGTTCGGTAAACAAAAGTGCACATGCAGAAAAATACATTTAGATAGCAGATAGGCACTGAATATTGTCTGTGTTCTTAGCCCTTGTCCTAAGTGTGTCTGGAAAGGTGAATATGACCCAGCGTTCACATTAAACCCATGGCAGCAAATGGCACAGGTCCAGAGTTTGCTTCAGGCTGTGTGCCTCAGGGTGGGCTTAGGACATTGGAAACTTCTTGCCTCAAAGCAAAGCTTTTTGGCACCTGAGCCCTGAGTGTTTGACCATGTAGAACTTTCCATGTGACAGAATAACAAGTGAACTCTCATACAACATCTGTGTCTGTCTTGAGAGGGGGACTCATTACCAAAACCAAGGCTAGTTTAATCAAAAGCAGCAGAAGCATCAGTTATAGTCACTATCTGTCTTGCTGGCTCCAGGTGGTAGAAACCAGGGTATTTGGAAATCCAAAGCCAACCTTTCTGTGCTCAAACCTGAAGTACCTATGCCTAGCCTAAGAGGAGGCTCAGATGAAACTTTACTGCTGCAGTGGGTGGTGTTTGCAGCCCCAGCAGACTTGTGGGACCTGGAAAATGAGGAGAAAAAGAAATGGATGAGCTAAGAACAAAGTGCTGGAAAATGAGAGAAAAGAGTATAGGTAGCATGTTGCTCCTTAAAACCAGACTGGGAAGATTGCCATTTTCCATGTTTCCAGAGCCTGGCTCAAGCTAAGGAGAAGCCCTCTGGGCTGTCACACAATTCTCCTCCAAGCAAGGACAGAGAATAGGGGAGAGGGCCCAGCTCGGGTATGGGGCTACACAGTAGCAGTGCAAAGACACCATTTTGCCACTGCTGTAATCACTGAAGGCCACGGGTACTGTGGTGGACAGGGGAGGCTGTGGGAATTGTGCTGGAGCCTTCTGCAATGCCTTCCTCAGACCCTTCCATAGCAATGCATTTTTATTTTCATATACTTCAGCCATTGGGACCAGCCCTGAAGTTTTGTGTGCAAAATGCCTTTCCCTCCATGTGTGTAAATTAGAGAGATCTGGGCCAAACCGTGGCTCTCAGGCTGGCCAGGACACAGCAGGTAGAGACACGTTCATGGGAAGGGGGATCTCATCCAGACCCACGGCCTGATGTGCATGCTCCTGTCAGTTACATCCCAAGACAACACTAAGGGAACACACACCCCCAAAACTGCTTTGTGATAGCTCTCCTAGGAAGCTCCTGGGGATCTCCTGGACACAAGTTCTCCAAATGCCTGGCTATTTGGTCCTAACAATGCTGAGGGAATTCAGAGTTATCAGATAATTATGTTCCTCAATAATAAAAGTGTTGTCCTGGTAGAAGACACTTTCACAGGCCAAGTGTAATCTCAATTTCTCTATTAATGAAAGAGGAACAATCAATACTTGCCTGGCAATGATGCTTTGAGACTTGTGTTCACTCACACAGTGCTTAGCACACCTAAAGCACTGCAGAGCCAGCCTCAAAGTGCCTTCATACAGCTGCTCCAAATCAGGGACACTACTTGGAGTCAGGAATTGGCCAGTTTGGTTTGCCTCTGTGTGAGGTCACTTTTTAACTGTGGATGTGGTTTTGTGAGTATCTTTGGAGAAGATCAAACCGTTTATCTTTACATTCCTAGATGTCACTGGGCCAGGTGGTCTGGGAAACCATGCCAGCAAGTGAACAAACACTGACTACATTTATCCTTAAATGATTTAGCTGGGAAAACCAGATAGGTGCCAGTGTAATCTGGTATTTGCTTGCCTGTAAATACAGAGAGACAGGGGCTTTTGCTAGAATAGCCATTCTGCTCCTTTCAAAAAATCTGGCTTGGTCTGATTACCAGTAATTTTTAAGGCCTGATCCATTGAAAGGACTTTGGACAGAATCCTTAAGGAGCATTCACATTTTTGAAACTGTTCACTGTCCTGTAACCTTCTGCTGTGCTAAGAGGATTAGAACCAGACTGGTATGTACAACATGAAGAAAGAAAGATGCTATAACTGAAAGCTCAATTCTGTCCCACAAACATGGTGTGTGCATGGCAAAACACCATCTTTAAACACTGGCCTAGCAATGGCACAAATCATAAATGCAAATGTTTAACTTTGATTTTGGAAAAGAAGTCTCTGCAGAGTGTGTCAGGGAGCACTTCTCCTATAAAGAGTCACTAGATCCTTTTGCTTTTCTTTCTGTTTCTGTGTTCCTTCTTTTTTCAGTTCTCCAAGACCTTTAATTTCTTGCAAAACTTGTGAAGCTTGCCGAAGCTGTTCTACTGCCTCATTGAGCAACGTCTCTGCCACCACTGGGGGTCCATTCCCCTCCTGGGCCTGTTCCAAACCTTCACGTAAAACCTTCTGCAGAAGCTTTTCTGCTTTTTCCCTTTCATTAGCAACTTTCTCCTCCATTTTAGCTATGCACTGATGGGAATCCTTTGGGAAACCTTGGCCTGAAAGTGCTCTCTGTTTATTTTTGGAATCAGAGAGTAAGTCTCCTAGAGAAGAACAGCGAAGTTTGAGAACTGAAGTGTTTTCTGTAGAATCTTTCTTCTCAATAGTTGCTTTTACAGCCTCATGGTCTGTTTCTGTAGCTAAGGAAGTCTCTGTCTCTTCTGCTGAAGTTTGCTGTTCCTTCTCGGCTGCGGTCCTCCCATTTCCTTCTTCTGTTTCAGCTGTTGGGGATGTGAACTCTGCTACCTCGCTGGCTGTGATCCCATTCACTGGGGGCTTGGAGCTGCCAGACTCCTGCTCTTCCCAGCCCCCAGCTTCCAGGTCACCATGGCTGGAGTTCTCTGTGGCAAGCATTTTCTCTGGCAAAACCTTAGGAGGAACAGGAGGCTTTGAAACATCTGTAGCAGCAATCTCGGCCGGGTTGTCTTTGCCATCATCTCCTGATGATTCCAAGTCTTCTGTCTTTTTAGGTTCAATGGTTGGTTGGTCCCAAGCTACTTTCAGCTTGTCTGGCACACTCTTAGGAAGTGGAATTGGAGCTTTTGATATAACCCTGTTGCTGACCTCAATGAGGTTCTCCTTGTTCTCCTCACTTGGTGCTTGGGATTCTTCCACATTCTCCTCTGGACTTCCAGAGTCCTCCTCCTTGGCATTCACACTGTCCTTTGATTTGATGTTTTCCTTAAGCTTCTTATCTGGAGGCAGCGGAGGAGACAGAGGTTTTTTATGCTCCTGGTCAGGAACATTGTTCTCTGCCTCCTGGTTTTCTTTTGTGCCAGTGGGTTTTGTGGGTGGCATAGGGGGCTTTGGAGTTTCTTTTTGAGGTGGTTCATTGTCACTTTCACTGATAGTGGAATCAAAGGTTGGTGGTCCATTGTCTACTATATCCAGATCTAGTCGCAGGATACCATCTGATGTACACTTGGCAGCCTGAAAAACAAGAGAGAAAGTTTTCAATTTCTATCATTGATTCTATGTTTCATCCTTTAACTTCAAGTTAAAGTGCAAAACCCTTGCAACCAGCATGGCAAACAAGAGGTTGCTGCTTCAAGCTGAGAGAGTTGGGGCTTTTCAGCCAGGAAAAGAGAAAGCTTCAGGGAGACCTTAAAGCCCCTTCCAGTGCCTAAAGGGGGCTTCCAAGAGAGCTGGAGAGAGATTTTTCACAAGGCCATAGAGTGATAGGACAAGGGGGAATGGCCTTAGGCTGAAAGAGGACAGGTTCAGATTAGATACTCAGAAGAAATTCTTCACTATAAGGGTGGTGAGGCCCTGGCACAGGTTACCCAGAGAGGCTGTGGACTCCCCATCCCTGGAGTGTTCAAGGCCAGGCTGGAAGGGGCTCTAAGTAACCTAGTCTAGTGAAAGGTTCTTTGCCCTTGCAGATGATTTTTAAGGTCCCTTCCAACCCAGCCCTTGATTCTAAGAAAAGTGCAGAACTTATTTTACTACTCCTTTTGAAAAGACTGTCTTAAAGCCTGTACCACAATAACCTAATTTCTTGGTTTTCCTGTGGGTGCTTGTGCTAAGCTCTGCCTTTTTATTCTTCGTCCTGTGGTAGTGGGATCCCTGTACCCCCTTCATTTACAATGTGCCCCCCCAAAGGCTCACTTTTCTGCTTTTGAGCTTGCCATAAACCAAGCTGATCTTTAGATCACTTGGCCAAGGATTGTAATCCTGTTGCCTTCTGCTTGCTTCCTCTAACCCAATGTCATCCTGGCCTAAGCAGGGCCAAGGCTCAGCTGGTTAAACCTCCTTCAGACCACAGGCTGTGCGCAAATCTCACTAGTAGGGAGGTTTTCCTAAAAAGGATGGACTTAGCAAAGACACTGCAGTATGTAAACTCAGTGCCCCACAGAGAGAACCACAGTGACAGTTCCTGTGTGAGGGAACCCAAAACCACACAGAGGCTGCAGCCAGGGCCAGGCTCCTGCAGTGCAGAGACTTTAGTTAAAGCCTCTCTCTGTCTTTCCAGCCCAGCAGAGAGACAGAGGCAAGCTGCATCCTGGCAGCTTGGCCCTGACCCATCCTCACCTGGCCTGCTTTGAACACTGAAAATCCATGTTTGTGCCATTTCCTTCATGAATCTGCAGCCAGCAGCCATGATACACATCTTTCTGCAGGCTCTATCCCCTCATTCCTGCTGCTAAATTTTTAAGTCAGTTTCCCCTGATTTTGGCTGAGGTGAGGCATCTTAAGAGGTATTAACCTCAGGGGTATCTTGTGAAAATAGTGATCTGAGCAGGAAAGAGAGAGATTTTTTTGGTGCCTAGGGAAGGGCTCTCCACCTTACTGAACCCGTATTAGGCAACAGAATCCACAGTTCATTGTTGCTGTGACTTTTGTCATGTTTTCTTCTGCGGTTTTCTGGAGGATGGGAATCTATGATTCATTCTCATGCATTTCTCTGGGAGAGACACTCTCCCTCCATTTCTATGCAAAGTAAAAAGTCTCAGGGTATCTCATTTTCTGCACAAGGGTCATCTGAGTGTTGTGCAGGCACATAAGTCAGGGTCTTGGAAGTCTGAAGAAAGAAGGTTTGATTTAAAATCTTCCTTGCTTGTGATTAATGCTCTGCTGAAATATCAATCTGTCTGTAGAAACTTTTTAATAAATCACAGGAATCAAACATTAGTAAGAACCACTCCCCTGGAAATGAAATGCAGGTTTGTGGTTTTTTCTTTTTTTTTTTTTTTTTTTTTAAGTGAGAGACCCAGAAAATCAGTTAAAAGTAGACAGGTTAGTCTATAAAACTGCCTGGGAGAATAATGTATTCTGTTTCAGACCTAGGGAAGGGCTTGTAAGCTTGAAAGCTCGTCTGCTTTCTCCAGTTAGCTTAATAAAAATACAGCTTCTCCCCCTGGACCATGCAGTTCCTCTACCTTTAGACCACTGTGGCTACAAAATTATCACATCTTTGAAAATAAATATGGGAGCTTCAGTCTCTAATGGCTCTGACCAGATGGTGAAGCAGCTTATGAGTTATGAAAAGCTAAATATATGGTAACGTGCTGCAGCAGATAGAGATCTATGGGAACCTGGAGCTTCATTAGAGAGGTGCTGGCACAATCCTTCCTGCAGGAAGTTGTTTCCCTTGTCAGCTTTCTCTGGGGTTTCCCCTGGGGTTTGGTACCTGGGTGGAAGGAGCAGCTCTCAGTGATCCCAGCTGGTGGGATGGCTCGCTCCAGCAGGGTGCACTTACCTCCTTCAGGTGACTTCTCGTGGGTGGCCGACGTCCGTGGGACACCTTCACCCTGTCCCGAGTCACGTGGTCCAAGGAAAGGCTCTCGTCTACTTTCACCTTGAACAGGGGGAAGAGGAGGAAAGCAAAAAAGAAGAGGGTCATTAATTTCTCAGAGGACATGTCCATAAAGTTGTCACTGTCACACATGAAATGTTGAAGCATTTCACCTCTAGTCTTTACCTCAGAGCTCAGTTACAGCCAGCCTGCAAAGCCCTGCACGTATGTGATGGATATTTAAGGTCTCAGAGGTTTGCAATGGCTAAACTTATCTCCACCTAAGAGGCAGGGAAAAAAAGGACACAAGGAGCTTTGTCCTCACTGCACCCTGTGCTTGGACTAGCTCCTGCACATGGCAGAACACAGCAGCAAAACTGCTGTTTCCATCTTAGAGGTGAAAGCTCATTAATAACCGTGACCTGACTGTGAACTGTATCAGCAGCACTTTGTTTCAGCCCTTCCCTTCCCTTCCACAGCTCTAATGACTGCAGGATGCTGAGGAGAAGGTGTGAGCAGTGACCTGGATTAATTGCAGATCCAGCTGAATTAACAAATTTATTTCCTGGAATCTGACGAGAAATGCACTGCCTCACACTCCTAAGGAGGGAAGTCCAAGTGCCCTGACAGGTATTTCTCTGTGCTGGCTCTATGACCATCCACCCACACTGTGATGCCCAAGGGCTGGAGTCTGCTCCCCATGGAGGGGCAGCACCAGTGACCAGGGACACTGAAACATCTGTGTGTCCTTGGTACCACGAGTTTGTGCAATAGGAAAGCTGGCAAGGGTGAAATAGGGATTTAAAGAGAAAAATGGCTGGTATGGCAGAGTGGTTTTACAGCTCCTTCAGGGAGAACAGATAATGCAAGTGAGCTGAGGGCTTGACACATTACCCTGTGCCTGGCCTGTGTGGAAACACTTTAAATCTGAGGTTTGATCCTTACTGGAATGACTGAGAATTAGAGGCTGGATTATAAGCTGCTATAAGGAGAATAACCCCACTTCACAGGGCAGGGAGGTGATCTGAGATCCCACCTTGCTGTGCTGCTGAAGGGTGTGCAGAATTCACTGCCCGCTGTACTGAATAAAAGCAAAGCCCAACTTCTCAGAGTTTACACCTCTAGCACTGTATCTACACAAGCAAGCCCTTTTCTCAGAATTTTTACTCATTGCTTTGGTTTCCTTTCCTAAACAGTTTTGCTGATTTCCTTGTTCCTCCTTATCCTGCTCGTTTTCTCTTGTGTCATTCCCATGGTGGTGGTTTTGTTAATTTCCTTTCAGTTACGGAAAGAACTGCAGAAGAGATGCTGCTCCCTTGGTTTAGCTCAGGGCTGATTTACAAACTAAGAGGGAGCAGAACAAGGTTAAACAGGCTCTAGGTTGTGCAATTTTCATCCTGCCCTCTGTACAGCAGGATGGGAGGAGAATTTGAAAGTGCAGGTGTGCTGGGGCCAGCTGAGAGGCAGGCAGGTTTGGCCAGGACCATGGAGTAACTTTCCACCAGACTTCTCTCCAGACTGCAGGCGGAATAGCTGGTGGACTGAGTCACTTCAGACTTTTCCAGTCCTGAAGATTGGGCTATATCCTAACCAAGTACCTCCATTTCCAGGCTGCTTGGTGCTGAGGACCATGGCAGTGTGGGGAAGATGAGGGATGATCCCTCCAGGCTGCATCCCAGCTCCACACAACTCAGTGCTGCAGCTGCTTCTCTGCACCAGCTGCTTCCATTGGGAGAGGGGGACTCCCAGAAATCCCCTGATCCCAAGCTCTGAAGGGAAGGAACCTGCCCTACCTTGCACACCACTTTCTCTTTCCTTGGACCATGGCTGGCATGAAGGAAAGATGTGGAGAACAAGAGTTCAGGCAAGTTCTGCTTTTAGCTAAAGGAGCCATGGATGAGAACAGACACAGAAACACAGGAGTTTGAAAAGTGTTTCTCTTACCTCATCAAATACTTTGTTTTTGCCTCGATTGATCCCTTCATTAAGAGCTTTTATCCACGATTCCTTTTCTTCCAAAGTTGGAGCTTGAAATTTGATATCATGAACCTGCAAGAGCAGAGAGAGAATTTTTGCCTGAGCATTCCCTGTCAGGACCAGAGGTACCTCTGAATCACTTCAGTTTCTATATAACATGCACTTCTAGCCTGTGTTTAAACTACAGATTCCTTTGTGCTTTGGCATAGCTCCCATGAACAGGATTTTGTTATGCTGGACAGATTTTTGTTGTAGTTTTATTTTGGTAACTACTAAAGTAGTAAAAACCTAAGTTTCTCCCTTCTGCAAAATACTTGGAATAGCTCTTGGAGCATCAGTGAGTTGTACAGCAAATGGTCACACTGCATAGAGTCAGACTGAAAGTCCAAGTCATACTGGCTGGTTCAGATGAAGTAAAACATTTTATCTCCCACTTCCTCCAGAATACCAGGAATGGGATGGCTGCATGCAGTGGGCTCTGCCTGCTTCCCTGTTCCTGTGGCTCTGCAGAACAGAACTGATACTGGAATGTGGGGCCCTGACACTGGCTGCTCTAACTCTTACCCAGCTGGGCACAGACACAATGAGGCATAAGAGCAATGTAAGTGCAAAAATTCACTGTATCTTTTTCTGTTTGCAAAGGAAATCCAGCAGTGAACACTGCAGACAGGCACTCTCTGGGGTCTGAAGAGCTGCCCCAATAAGAAGGGAAGAGCTGGTCATATAAGAGGGAACTGACAAGAAGTATGGGTCACAAATAAGGAGGGAGGATGGGTGATTGTATGGCTCTCCTCCAGCCAGCCAGCTCTTCCCTTCCTCCAGGACAGCTCCATGGCTTTACTCAGTGTTTCCAATCTCTTCTTGCCCACAGCAGTGACAGTAGGCAGGGTGTTATTTAATTCACTGCTGTTTCCTCTGAGCACCTCACCAGTATTATGTAGCTGTGCCCCAGAGTACACTCCAGGGGAGAGAAATATCATCTTCACCTTACAGGTGGCTCCATGGCAGACCAGCTGGGATCCAAACAGCTCCATGTGGTGCCCAAGCCACACTGCACAGGCACACAGGAATACTCCTGTGCTAAAGGACACCAGCAACATTGCAAAATGAAGCACTGAAAAGTCAGACACTCCCATTGTTTCCAGGCTGCAGGATGTCAGCCTGCTGTGTGTGCTCCTCCTAGCACCATCCCTAACAACAGGGTGGCACTTCTTACTCAGTTATTCCATCTTGTGTTTTATCCTCCTGGGTCAATATGTCTTATTGATTTCACTCTGCTCCAGCCCTGCCCTGAGAACAGAATTACTGATTCCCCTGACAGTCTTTTTTCTTTCCTGCTTATCACTACAGTATCTAGGGGGCTTCACAAATTCCTTTTCAGGAAAACTGAAATTATCCACCTCTTCCAGGTGGAGAAGTGAACTACAGAGAGGCTTGTTCAAAACACAGCCTCATGGGGGTATTGCCTGGAACAGTTTTTTGGGGGTATTTAACATTCTTATAGGTACTCTGCACTTTCCCATTGCCTTCAAGGCAGTTGTAGCCTCAGCCTTTTTGTAAGTGAGGCCCCACATTCCAAAATCACAGCAGAGTCTATATAAAACAGGGACTATATTAAATGAGGGGGACAAAGCTAATGGTGACTGACAGTCGAGTGCTCTTAGCAGCTCCCTGTTCATGGCACAACAAAGCAGCAACTGTTCTGGGTCTCAGCAACTTCTGAAGGGACCATCAGAAATTCTGCAGAACTAAAGCCTGATCTCCTTACACCCACTCTTGCTGTTAGAAACCAACTGTTCTTCCTTTCTGTATTTACTTCTCATGTCAGTGCCATGGATTTACATCACAGCTTCCAAATGCCAGACACTCACAACCATCATGGCAAGCAGGGAGTTAAGGAGTAATTTGGGGAAAGATTCTTTTATTTGATCAGTTTGCACGTAAGGTGACGGGACCACATGCCTTCCTGAGAGCTCAGAGGGGAGGTTAGGGCCTGACCCACAGCCCTCTGGAAAAAGAGCCCTTTGTCTGGGATGCAGAAGAGCCACTCTAACCAGGGAATGTAAGGGAAGGCAAGGCTCCAAAACAGAGCAACGGCCAGATTTTGTTTTAGTCCGAGCTGGCCTGGTTTTGTGTGTGCTTAAAAACTTTTTTTGTTTGGAAACGATTTTGCCCCAAAGCTTTGTGATTATAAAAGCTTATGAGAAAGCTCTACTTGTGAGCAGCTGAGCTGCTGCACTGCCTGGCAAAGACCTGGCAGCCTGCACAAGGGTTTAGAAATCTCCGTACACGTTGTTCAGGGGAAGGATTCCTGCCTCACTTCAAGCTTCCTCTTCCAATGCCACTTTCTGCGCCTCATTCCAAATAAAGCTTCCCAGTCTGTGACTAAGCACTGGTGTCAGCAACTCTGTGGCAGAGCAGAGAGAACCTCAGGGGGGTGGTTCCTCGTTAATGAGAAGCTGAGATGTCCCTCTGGCATGCAACCCTTTGCCATCAAATGCAGATCCAGTGGATGGTGAGAGAAAGGGACTCATGGTGCAACAGAAGGGAGCTGGGTGAGGGAGGATGAGCAGCACAGTGGGACCCACAGGGCAGTGTGGGCAGTGCCAGCCTCATGTTGCAGCAGCCCTGCTCCCTGCTTGCACAGCTCCCTGGGGCTGTGACACAGAGGGGCAGGTTCCTCCCAGTGTACAGGTATCTTAGAATTTTTTTCTCTCCTTTTTGTAACACACCCACAGACACCAAGGCAGAGTCAGGCTGCTGGGGCTCTGAGGCTTGTGCTCAGGCTGCTGCCAGCCACAGCCTTTTGCTGCCTGGCAGTCCCTGGTCTGTCTGCATCCATCTGTGGCTCCTGTCCTCAGCCAAGGCACTGGGGAGAGGAAGCTCACCCATACCAGGATGGGAGCTCTCAGTAAAGCAGGAAGCTGGAGAGGAGAGGCAGGAAGAAGCTGGTCTGAGTCTTGCCTGTCATTGGGACTCTGCACAGTACTCTGAGACTCCCAGGCTCTCAGCAAACAAGGAACAAATTAATTTCTCTTGTCTGTATCTTTACTCATTTGAATATTTACAGATACCAGCAGATGCATCTAAAGATGTGTATTTCCTACAAAACATTAAGCAGGGTCTACTCTCCAGCAGGAATTTAAGGCAGAGAGTCAGTGACACCAATATGAGAGGGCAGCAGGCAGGGTAACACATTTGCACTCCTTCTTGCTAAGCCAGCTGAGACTGAGTCATGCCATAAACAACAGGCTAATGTGCCAGGAAAAGCTGTCATGGCCAAACCTAGTGACCATTGTAAGCCATGAATGCAGGCTACACAATTTACTGACAGTTCCTCAGAGCACAGCACAGCTCCTGCTGAATCACTGCTGAGACCTCAGGCAGGAGAGCTCCCACACAGATCACTGTCCATGACAGCAGTGGCACCAGCTCCCTCCCTGCTCCTTGTCCTCCCTGAGACATCATTCTTCTCCAGCACTGACTGCCTGATGGCAATGCCAAGCCTGCTTTCCAGGAAAGAGAAGTGTTCCTGGGGTCAGTCTGTTGTACCTGTGCTAAGTGATTTAACAGACAAGCTCTGGACAGCTTGTAGCTGCAGTTTAGGACTGTCACCAACACTTCTTTGCTGAGCAATTCTGCAGATCTGCTGCAGAGGCAGGTGACACAACCCTGTGTTTGGTCCGTATCTGTTTCAGTGCAAAGCCTGGTGGGGCTGGGCTAAACTGGACTGTGAATTGCCTGTGAAGTGCTAGGGGGATGTGTTCCCTTCTGCTGACTTTTGGTACAGGGTGGTCACCTCCAGCAGAAGCTGCAGCAGAGCTGGGTCAGTAACATCTTAACTACCATGAGTGCAGCAGTCTATCTGCCAGATGGGAGGTCATTTCTTGCCTTCTTCTACAAGACTTTGTCAGATTATATATCGAGAAGGGGAAAGGAAAGACAAGGGACTCCCTGCCTGCGACAGGGAGGTTGGAACTAGGTGATCTTTAAGGTCCCTTTCAACCCAAACTATTCCATGTTTCTATGAGATGACTGTCAGAGGATTCTGGTGGTTTTCTGTAGCTGAACCAAGAGCTACATCACCCCTGGGAATAATGCAGCATCTCTGCCAGACTGGCAGACATCAGGAGCAGACTCCCCCAAGCCTCACTGCATTCCACTGCAGCTTCCAGGCTGGGCCCCTGGTGAAGGCAGTTCCAGGTACCTCAAAAATTGATGGAGGCAAAAATAAGCAATGGAAGTTTCCATCCCTGACCACAGGTGTGAGGATGCCTGAGGAGCTGCAGGACTTGCTGGTGGACTCTTTCCTTACTACCACCCTCTTCCCAATATTAATATTTCCCTGCAGCTGAAGCTTTTCAGATCTACTGAACACCAGACTTGAGCCAATCTTGGTAATTTTCAGAGTTTACACCAAGCATCATTTACACTGCTTTTCTGCATTGTGAGAAGTACATTTTAAAGTCTCCAGGCCAAGGCTACTGCCCTTTCTTCGAAGCCCAGCTCTCTCCATCCAAAAGTTTTCACTTAATTGCTGTGGATGGAATGAAGCATTTGAGATTTCTAAGCAGAACGGGGCTTTTGCACACTGCCAGCTTCCTTCACTGAAGAACTGAAGCTCAGGGGGCAGTGCTTTCTTTCAGTTCCATATCAGTGCAGGCATGTGACATGATCATATTGTCACAGCTCAACAAAAATGTCATCCTTGTCAATAGGCCAAGCAGAATCTGGGGTACATTCATCAACGACCAGTGTTCAGCTGGACAACTTATTTATTCAGGTGCAACTTCAGCTGCAGAGTAGTTTTAACTGACTGATTCATCTCTGCTCAAAAATATCCCATCCAAGATTTTAACTGGGATTCCCCTGCAACTAAACTGGGCTCCCTGTATTCAAGATTTGAGCACTGAAACAGAAATGGCCTTTCCTAGCTTGTTGCTAAGTCCCTCAAACTCATTCCTCACCATTATGCTCAGGAGAGAGGGTGAAAAGAAAAAAACCCTAGCAAGATGTGGCAGGGTTTGGCAAGCTGGCTCACAGGGTGATTTTAAACTGTGGATGGCAGCAAGCCTCCCAAATGGAAAATGTTTAACTGATATATATCGCCACAGCTGTGTATTTCAAAACAGAAGAAGGACAGTTGTGTATGTTGGCCTCCTAATTGAAGCCTGTGCTAACATCTGCCAAAGTTATGTTGTGTGTCAACACCCTCACCAGATTCCCAGCCAAAAGAAGGGTGGGAGGGGAGCCACAAACAGGGAACTTTTCATTTATAAAAGCCCTTCCTTTCACCAAAAGAGCCTTATAAAAAGTAGCCTCTATCTAGGTCTCCATTGAATCAGTGGCATGAAAAACAGGGTAGCTGTAAACTTGCCAGCATGCCAAAAGGATGAAGTTACCCTTTTGGGCACTGTTTGGGCATATTTTTCTCATAGCAAGAAATGAAAGGTTTGGGAACAGGTCTCACACCCTGTATTGATTCATGGAGCAGTGCAGAGACATATGCAGCTATTTCACAATTCTCTCTCAGGAACATACTGGCAGATAATACCTGTTCCTACCAGGCTGCCCATCTCTGAGCACACAGGGTACTACTGGTCTCCCAGGGAATAGGTGTACACTTAGAATCACAGAATCCTAGAATCATTTGGCTTGGAAGAGAAAAAACATCTAGTTCCAGCCTTCCTTCCATGGGCACGGACACCTTCCACTATTCCAGGTTGCTCCAAGCCCCGTCCAACCTGGTCTTGGACACTTCCAGGGATGGGGCAGCCACAGCTGCTCTAAGCAGTCTGTGCCAGGGCCTGCCCACCCTTGCAGGGAAGAATTCCTTCCTAATGTGTTCTGGGCTCCAGTGCTCTGCTGGAGCTCACTAGCCAGGGTTCTGGGGCAGGAAAGTCCTTGTTTTGTTGTTTTGAATGAAGTTTAGCACAATGGTGCTCTGAACTCAGCTGGGGTCTTATTATATGTATAAACATTAAGTGACTGGAGTGAAAGAATAAGCAACAGTGACAAGAAGGACTAAACAATCTCCATTTATTTAAACAAAATGGAGATGGGGGAATGCAGCAAGTTGGTATTTGTGTCTGTTCATGTTTTTATGGAAATGAATGTGTTTTTGTCCCTCACAACTTCTCAGATTTGCATGGGGAGATTTAGTAAGAACTTCTAGGCCAAAAAAATCACATTGAAATTAGAAGGCGAAGTGTGATACCCCAAAGCAACAATGAAGAATTCTAGCCCATAAAGATGCTGAAATGGATAGCATGCAAGTAGGAGCTAAGGAGAACATCAAAAGATGTGTAGCAATGATGACTATAGATAGGAAGTAAAGCAGGATGTCCTTGCATACACCCAATGCTCAGATGGATGTATAGTCACTTTGCAATGCCAGCCTGGTTTTTAGCTTCTGGATCTAACCAGATGCTGTGCAGGATGCTGCAGATGTAGGGTTTCATGAATTCTGCAAAATAAATCTTTTCTCCTAGGAACTGTTTGGCAGCAAGTAAATTTGCACTGGAGTTTCTCAGATCAATGGTTCTAACTCCAGGAACTGTCTCAGTACATGGATTGGAATTATTGATTTCACTGGACTTTGGCAAAGCTGCAGCATCCACAGGTGCTCAGAAGACAGGGAGGAACCATAGGGAATGATCTAAGAAGTACAACTTAGGGAGTACTGGAAGAAAGAAAATGCTAAGGCAAGGAGAAAAAAAAAATCAAGAGGAAAAGGTCGAGCCACAGGAAGATGCTTTCCCCACAACAAGAAAGAAATCTACATGGCAGTGGCTTTCCTTCTTATACACTGAACACCCTTTACAGCTACAGGTCATTCTCCCAGCTGCCAAGGAGCTCAGTCTCAGAGCTTTGCATCTGCTCTGGGCACAGCTGGCTGGAACTCACTTTGGAGTTAGCAAACTCGAGGGTGATGAGAAAGGCAATCCTACCTTCTTACCCGGGGAGCGGATTAAAATGAAACGATTTTTCCTTTTTAGTAGTGCACGCAGCTCCTGGCACTTGTCATAACTCTCCAGTTCCACTGTTTCTATGCACTTCTGTTCATCCTGCAGAGAGGGAATGAAACATTACTATGAAAAGGAGGCATTGAAATCAATCATAGACCATCAAATTCTGCATTTTTTCCCTTTGCAACTGTCTAAAAGCTCTTCTGCCTTAAAAATAACCTGCATGCAGCCAGAAAGCCCCATAAATCAGGCTGGCATCTCATTAAGAAAATACCCTGGTCTTTAAGCTACAGGCCTAGTGGTCCACAGTGGCTGAGCAAATAACAGGTTGGGGACAGTAACACCAGCTTCTGTCATTGCTGTTAGCCTCATCCAGGCATCTGCAGCCAGAAGTGACACTACCTCCACCCCACAATGAAAGGAGGAGATGTGATTCTGCTTCTTCACAGGGAAGATGACACAAGCATCACGATGGTCCAAGCAACCCCCTCAGGAAGCCTGAGCCAGAGCAGGGATGAGAGGGGAGCCCTGTTGCCACACGGAGCTGGGGCAGACTGGTCCTCACATCACAAAGGTCAGCAGGAGCCATGTGTGATGGACACAGTCCTCTTGCAGCCACACTGCTTAGAATTGGAAATACAGCCCTGTACAGCCAGCAAAACTGTCTGGGCCAGCATCTCAGTGGGGAATATTTATCTCTGGAGTATCTCCACTGATGACTGCCGGCCGCGATCTTGGCTCATTTCTCCCAGCAACATAACTAAAATTCCACACGTGGTGCGTGGCTCAGTTCAGCTGCAGAGCACCATCCCTAATAGGAATTGCAGCGTAACACTGGGCAGATAATATTCTTCATGTCTCAATAGCCCAGCAGAGACCAAAGCTCCCTTTTGCTAAGCACAAATGAGCAGTGAGAATCTCAGAGCAGTTCTTGCCAGTGAAGTGCTTCAGTCAGCATGGCTCATGAACCTCTCCAGTACCATCCTGAATTAAAATCACTGGTCATAACCACCCCCAGCTCAGGCTCTGCTCCCAGGGCAGCTCCTTGTGCCCGTATGAGTTTGTATTTAGCAATTCCTGTAGTGGAGAAGGGGGTGTGGGATGAGGAAACATGTCATAGCCAGGAAGCTGCTGCGTGGCTGGAGGCAGGGAATGGAGAGTTCAGAGGGAAGTGGGCTGCGGGGAATTTCCTCCCTTTACCACTTGACATTTAAGTCGCTGTGCAGAACTCAGCCTGCGTTTCAGTTTTTTTAACCCTCCTATCTGGGGATGGGGGCCCGGCAGAGCCAGTACACAGAGCAAGTCCTGAGCCACCGAGGGACGTCTGGATCTAATTTAGGTTTATTATTTTAATGACATTACTGTTTATTTCATTTAACACTGAGTAGGTGAATGTGAACTGGGAAAAGGCATACTAGGAGGAGGAGATGAATCCTGCCCAAACCTAAAACCCAGGCGATAAAATCCTGCTGACGCTACTGGGCCCTTTGAAGGCTCCTGCTGCAATCCTGGTATCGCAATGTCACTGCAAAAGGACAGGGATGGAAATAATAACCCCTCTGCGGCCAAGAAATGACAGAGAAGGGTGAGGTCAGGAATACAGGCCTCGGGGATGGGTGATCTCATCCTGGCCTTCGGAGGACGACCGCCCACGTTACAGCCCTGCCGCACGGCCGGTGCAGCTCCCAGCTCCTTCCCCTCCTTCCCTGGGCTCGGGATGCAGAGAGCTCAGCAGTGCTCTGAGCTGACACCAGCCCCAAGCCTCCTGCCCACCCTCCCTGGTCTCAAGAGCAGCTCTGTCCCCAGCAGAGCCCCTGTCACCCTCCCTGTCCATCCCATCCGTCCTGCCTCTTGGACAGGAACTCTTCCCTGTGCAAGCCATGTGCCATGTCCTAAGGGCTGTGGAACACCAAGGTGAGGAAAAAGGGGACTTGGCAGGGTGGAAAGGTGTGGTTTTGCTGTGAGATTGCCTCTTGCCTTCCAGCTGCCTGTCTTCTCCCTGGGGAGGCTTTGGGGACTGTGATCTGGCCAGGGAACAAGGGCAGAGAGGATGGGGACATGCAGGATGCTGTCTCCCAGAGACACCTTGATTCTTCAAGCTATGGCTCCTTCATCACACGGACTTAGAACTTTTCAAGTGAGTTATCCTCTTCAGGGAAAGCAGGGAAGAAAGCAGCCAGAGAAATATAAAAACTCCATGTATGAGGCAAAGGAAAAGCATCTGAGTTCAGGGAGCAGCAGAATGGAGCTTTTGTCTATGTTTTACCCTTGGCAAGCAGCCATCCCCACTCTGTGAGCCTACCTGGGTCACAAAGAGATCCTTTATGTCTGTCCTGCAACACTAAGATAAAGAATGAAAGACCCGACCCTGACGCAGGTCCCCAGGTCCCTTCAGCCTCCTGGGACCTGGAGAACACTCAGCACCGTGCAGAGACAAGGTCACTTCCAGAGTCCTGCCCTGACACATGTTCTGGACAAGCTCAGTCCTGGTACAGAACCCTTACATTCATGATTTAATGCAGAAAAACTATTCCATTAACTCTTCATGGGCACATCCTGTGACAAACACATCTGTGTCTATTGGTTTGGCCCTTAAGAAGAAAGTTACTGAACACCTGGACATATTAATGCACATGCTTAACCAAAGAATCACGCTTGGCAAACTATTTCCCTAATGAAAATTGTATAAAAAGGTGGGGGAAAAGACTCCCTGAAATTTTTATTTATATGAATTCCCAGCAAAAACCTCCTCATTGACACACACTCAGGGGCTGAGACCCTTCATTCAGTGTAAAATGTCTAAACCTGAAATAATAATTTATTTCTCTATTTGAGGCTCTCAAAGTGTTTTAACAAATCACTTTTGGGTATACCTTGCTATCACTGTACCAGGGGCAAAATGCAGATGTTAAGTGTCCAACTGTTGAATGCCAAATGGATTCTCTGGTCTCTAGAATCTAGTAGGATTTTTCCCTGTCAAATAACACACTTCCAAAGAAACCCTAAAATAACAAGAAAACAGGTCTAAGCACTAGCTGCACTGTCTAGGGGGTAAAAAAATCCAAACTCAAGACTGATGCTTTCTAATCCATGAAGTGATAATATTGATCTGTCTAGTCACCCTACATTGGATTGCCTGGTCTTCAGGGAAAAAGAAAACTCTGTAGGTTTTTTTATTCTTGCAACAATATGCAGAGAAAAGAAGACAAGAAACCCCACTAGAAAATAACCCACTTGGTTCTATGCAGACCTGCAGAGCAGTTTCTTGGGATCCGAGCACCCTGTACTTGCATCAGTGCCTCCTTTCCTGACATCTGGGTATGGAATATACAAACATCTTGCTTAATTGCATCTTCATTTAGGTGAGGATACAGATGGAGGGTGCTATAGATGGAGGCACGGCAGAGAACAAGAAACCCATCTCCCTTCATTCCCCATCCTCTGAAAGAAACCTGAAGCCGTGTGGGATGACTTGCACCCCATCTGCTCCAGGTAACACAATAGGCATTTGCCATTTGCCTTCAGGAGGTGGCTCTGCTTTAAACCAAACCCAACGCCTGACTAGCAGATGCAACTTAGGGAACACGTTCCCAGGGCAGGTCAGGGAATCAATCTCCAGCACATTCCTGGAGATTGCTACTGATGATGATACATGGTATTTGTGTGCTGCTCAGACTGTACTTTCCAGCAACACTGTACAATGTTCTTGTCTGTATCTCGTGTTGGCCGTCCCCTCTGCTCTTGTTTTGCACCTAAACTTCAGCTAAAAGTGCAGCCAGGCTCATGCAACTGCACCAACAAGGCGGCCTGCATAGGAAACAACCGCTAAAGGCAACATTAGCAGCCCTTTGTGAAGGGGTGGACACGGGAGGGACTGAGAAAAGCACACTGAGTCCAAGGCACTCCTCAGTTCCTGGAAATCTGATGGGCTCGGACCAGCTGAAAGGCTCAGCCTCCAAACCTGCCTGCCCACATGGAAGCTGATCCCCCGTTTAATCATCCAAGTCTAATTCAGAATACATATGGAGAGATGCCATTTATTCCTGTTGCCTGAGGTTTTATCTCCTTTTCAGAAGCACTGAACAACCCCATTTGTAAATGTTTCAGCCTGAGGATGGTCTGGAATGCTGTGTTCTTCTCCAGGGTCACACAGACCAGATATGTGGAGAAGCTCCAGTGGGAAAAATGGCACCTTGAACTCCAGAAATGCAAACCACCATAGCACACTGCACCACAGACTCTGCCTAGACATCAACCCTTCCCAGCTCAAAAACTTAGTTCCCCATTTGTAAGACAGAGACAGCCACACTGCCCTGACTCACATTAAAGGAAGATAAATACAGTCATAAACATGAACTGCCTCAATTCTGTTGCAACAAGACCCCTCCTGAGTGCAGAAAATTGCCATTTCCTTTAGTTTCCCTGTAGTAAGTCTGCACAATCACATGTTATCCTATTGTGCTACCAGATAATTTTGCAGCAATTTCCTCTCCTAAGACATTTGACTTCACTGTAAGCCAGTTTAATAGCCTATAGATATTAACATGATCCCTTATTTACAATAATGGGACCTTGCAGCTACTGTAGCTTACAGATGCAATTTATTACAGGATGTTACCACAATCCGCAGGCTACCAGAAAACATTATGCCTGGTTGTTACAAATGCCATTTTCCTTCTTGAGATAATAAAATAACCCTTTAAATGATTGGGATTTTTTTCCCTTCTTCTGAATGTCTGTGAAAATTAATCTTACTTTAAAAGCCTCCTTTTCCCTTGTGGTAATGAGAGCCTCCATGTATCTTGTTTTTAAAGGCATGCCCTTTAAAAAAAACCTACGTCATGTTTATAGATTTTGAATCTTCGAGTTCCTGAAGCTTCAGCTGGAGTCAACAGGTGTCCAGGGCACTGGGAACTGATCTACAGAGAGTCAACAATTTGCAGGATCAGGCTGCATCCCTCTGGGTAAGAGAACTCCCCGTTGCTTTTCCTGTCTTCTGAACTGCTCATCACCTGACATTGACTTCTCCTGTCATTATTTTTGCACTCTTCATGACATTTCACAGCTAAGAACAAATGACACCAGAAGGCTTTGGGATTTGGGAAGAGCAGGAGTGTTCAGCATAAGGGAAGAGGTAGTACCCTTTAACCTAAATTGTTTATAACAAATCTTACTTTATTAGGCAAGAGTATGTTTTTAAAAAAGAGAACCGAACTCACTGTCAGTCCTTTGTTCCTGAAACCACCACAGCAATGCAGCTGCTGAAACATTTCCCCATTCTTCTTCCCTTGACACACTGCACATGAAGCTTTACATGACTTTGCTTTTATATCGTCCTGATGGCTACACATGACCCAGATCCTCTTGGGCCTGACACCTCACAGGCACGTGGTCCTTGTGCAGACCACAGTCCCCCACCCTGCTGCACACACAGGCCACCACAGGGCTTAGACCTACCCACTCCTCATCTCACACCCCTCTTGTAGCTTGTAGCTTGTGCTCTGCACTGTAATTTCTAACTTTTGGGGCAAACTCTGCTCTTGCAGAAGCTGCTTCCAGCCCAGGAAAAAGGGCTTGACTCGGGACAAAGCCACCTTTGCCTCCTGGCAGGAGCAGCCCTGCACTTTTCGTTCTTCTTGCCTGAAAATGCAGGACAGATTTGGCTTGGCTCTTACTGCCCATTTGTCTGGAAACAGCTCGAAGTGCGGCCATGAACTTAAGGCATGCAGTTTATCTGGGGAAGTCCAGGACAAGGCTCCCAGGGGTCCTTTGCTCAGAACTGGCTCAAGTAAAGGGAAAAGATGAGCCAAATCCAGACCGTCCGTGCTTAAGGAGGACAGCATGCACTCACAATCTCACTCTGCATCCTTCAGTGGCTAAAAGAAACCCTGAAGAGTCTGGCTGGCAACAATCTGAGCTGCTTGAGGGGTGCCAAACAGCTGCAGGGTTGCCTGCCATCCCCTCAAGTGGCAGGTGGGAAGTCAGCCTGCTACAATCACTTTTATCCTTCAAAAGCCAAAACCTCATTGCACATATCCTGCTTCCGCCCAAAGCTTTACTCCATTCACCTTCTCACAGGATGTCCTGCCCCCCATTTTTTATTTTGGCAAAGGCTCTGTCAAAATATTCAGTGGCTAAAATATTTATAATATATAATATATTTAAAACGCAGCTGCTGTCTCTTTGACAGAGCTTACCCTTCCTGGAGATATCTGGAGAAGCCCTTTTGGCAGGAATGGGCTGGAGGGAAGAGTAAAAAACACAGGGACATGCATGTGTCCCTAGGGGCCTGCTCCTGCCCCTCATTCAAGGCCATTAGCTGTGACCATACCTCATCCTCGTAGACCATGAGCTGTGTTTTCCTCAGCTGGATGTAACGATCCTTCCACAGTCCCAGGAGCCCCCCGCTGCTTTTTTTAATCCAACCATATTTCTCTGCAGTTGGAGCACACTTTGGTTTCTCTGAGACCTCCTCCTTTGTATCCTGCAAGGACAGAAGGCATAAGGAGTTTCCATCATCAGAAAGCCAGCCCAGAGATGATTTTGGCACCCACCAATTGTGATCCCTCCCCACCACATCACGATGGGAGATTGGCATCTTCCACAGGAAAACTCAACCAGCTCTCACAGGACTGGTAAGTGGGCACAGACCCCAGCCATCCCTGGAGACACTGTTGGGATGGCAACAAGTCCACCTTGTTCCTCTGCTCCCCCAGGGGCTCTGCTTCCCTCTCTGGGGAGGTACTCCTTGCTCACTCGTGCACCAAGTGCACCTTGAAAAAGAGCAGCCTCCTCTCTTTGCTCCTCCAGCTTTCTGATGAATCCCAGCACAATGGATTCTGCTGGCATCAGTAGCAACACTCATATTTTAGTCCAAGGCCACTTCTGCAAGCTCCTCTTCTAGGTGTCTATGCTTGGCCACCATCCCCAAACCAACTCCTGTGGGCAAATCCACAGCATGAGGGACAGGGCTTCACCACATCCACATTAAAATGTTCCCAGCAGGTTAAAGATTAAAACTTTCCTCCTCTCCAGTGCACTGGAAGAGCCTTTGCAAAGGCAGGATCCCTGTACCCCTCCCTTGGAGCACCCTGCTGCTCCCCACACCCCATGGTCCCCTCAATAAGCCTCTTTCCCTGGAGCAAGGCAAGAGGAATCCCTTGCTGAGCCAAATCCCCTTACACAATCACCTCACTAACCTTGTGATTTGTCAGGAGAGGCCAAGCCAAATCCTCCAACCTCCTCCCAGGGACCCCACTGTCCCCCAGACTCAGTTTTCTCCATGTCCTCACGTGTAATAGCAGCAATCCTGCTGCAGAGAGCTGGCACACAAACAGAAGATGTGTGACAAGAGAGCCCCAAACATCCCAAAATGGCCCTCACTGCACCAACTGGACCAGCTGGAGCTCAGACATCTTGTTTCATAACATGAGAAAATCCCAAATGCATGGAACAGAGTCAGAGCTGGACACTCCCACAGCCAGGGCAGAGCAAGTGTGTATGGACAAGCTTCAGAAATTTGGAGGAGAGCCTTGCTAACGAATCTGTTTTCATGCACCAAACTCCCACTGAACACACCCTTGGACAGCAGCTTTCATCAGGGTAAGCTCTTATTTAAAAGAGGGAGCTTGCACCAATAAAAAGAAGAAAAACAGCTTAAAAACCCCATGCACCCACATTTATTCTGACCTCCACTAAGATCTGGAAGGGGCTGGGCTTTCCTGGTAGGCTCAGGTGCAGACTGGGAACAAGAAACTCAAATAAACTGTGTTTCACCTAAAAAAAAACTGTGCTGAAACCTGTAACAACCTCGGTGCCTTTTGTAGAAGTTATTTCAGTTATACTGAGCTGCATCTGAAATGGCCACAATACAGGATGACTGAGCATCAAAAAGTTTTCCGGGAAATGGAGGAACTACATAGGGTAGGTTTTTTTTAAACTTGACTTTTTAGGTTGCCAGGAAGTTGTATTCAGTTGAGATCTGTGACTTCAGCAAACATCAATTCCTGCACAAATACAGACCTGCTGGTTTCCTGATCGAGAACCCTTTTGATGTCATTTTTAGATAATTGGGCATGGACTTTAACCTCCCTCGTAGCACTTGTGCATGGATGTTGCTGTATGAAGAGTTTATTCAAGTGACTCCAGACCAACAACTGCTAAAGTGTTTTCATCTTTTAAGGCTTTTTTTTTTGCTTGGCAGGTGAATTTTTGCTAGGCTTTTTTTTTCCCCACCTGGCAGAAAGGCTGAAGTCACATGGTAAATATGTCTACCCATGCTCTGCTCTGCAGAGCAAAAACTACACTGGTTTTAAAATAGAAGTACTCCCTGTGAAGACACAGCACCTAACATCTGTGTCCCCTGCCTGCAATTCAACAATTAAAATGGGAGCATGACACAAAGACATAAGGTGCTGTTGTTAACTCAGCTATATATGAGCATTCTACAAGAAATATTCAGATATCCTTCCTGGGATATTCTTGGGCTGGATTCATTCTTGTGGTAATTCCATGAGAAGAAGCCCCCCGACATCAGCCAAGTGAGCCAGTGTAAATGAAGGAAGAACCAAGTTATCCCAATGCTGGCTCAGGCCAAAGGCATCACTCCCAAAACCAACCCAAAGGAGCCATTTTTGCATTAGAGGTGAAACACGAATTCCACTCCTTCAGCTTGGTTTAGCCTCACATTTTGCAGCGCAGCAGAGAACCCAAATCAGACAAGATGGCTTTTTATTTAACAACTAGGCAGTTTTTCCTCCCCTGCCCTGTATTTTATGGGCCCACAAACCCACGTAGTCTTCATGTCTTCCAACAAAACAAATCCCCAAGAGCTGAATCACAGTGGTGCTTTCAAAGTTACACAGATCACAGAAGTGCCTCAGCCAGTTACATCGACTTCATTTCAATCAAGCATCTCTCTGTATCACACACTCCCTTCTACCAAGGTGCTGATGAACAACTCCCAGGAGACAGCCTGCATCCCTGCACGTCCACTGTTCTTCTCCCTTTCCACGTTATCTCCCAAACCTTGCTGTTAGCACTTCCACTTCTCCCCAGCCTGCTGGAGCAGAACAGGTTGTTTCACTGGAAACAAACTGCTCAGATCCACGTGGAACTTGGGGAACTGCCTCTGACACCCCTTCTACAAGCAATCCTTGGAGGATTCATGTATCACTGAAGAAGAGAAGCCCGTGAGAGGGCCAGCCAATGCTGGGGTAAGTGTGAAGCCCCTTTGGCCGGCAGCCACCAGCTGGAAGCAGTTTCTCTGCTGTGGATTAATTTCATGGATGCCAGCGGATAATAACAACTCTCAGTCACTACCAACTTGGGCTGCTTTGCCGTCTCCCTGCTGTTTTAAAAGAGCTTTCATTCTTGCCACAGAATGTTGGGAGCTGAAATAAGGGGGTGTGAGGGGGGAGAGACAAGCCACAGCGACAGGGATCGCATGTACCAGACAGAGCCTGAAGTCCTCCGGCAGTCCGTCCTACCGGGAGCTTTCTTTGTGCATGAGCAGCAAAACCTCATCCAAGGAAAGGAAGCAGGAATAATTGCGTGGCCAGACGAGGGGAGAAAGCGACCTGTTTAACTTGCCAACAAATTTGTGGCATCTTAATCAATTCTCAGAGGGATGGATTATTGGGGTGTCTGATCCCATGGACATGAAAACCGTGCGCAGAAGAAGCACCACTGCCCTTCTCCGAGTTAAACCCGTCCCAAACAGAAAGGAGGAGCGGAACAGAAGTGGGGAAGTCTGGAGGTGCGTAGCCATGTCCAAGCTGGCGATTCGACCCAGGCCCGGCTCCAGCAGGGCAGGACAACACCCCAGCGGAGTCACTCGGGGTGGCCCGAGCACGCGTGGAACCAGTCCGGCTCTGCCCCTCCCGGCCGGGTCCAACATCCCGAGGGCTGCGGGGATGCGCTGCCGAGGCTCTGCCCGAGCCGCTCCGGGGCTTGCCGGGGATGGGGAACCCCCCGCCCCGCGGTCTGCTTCGCCGTGCCCCGGGCGCAGCGGGGCCGGGATGTCCCAGCGCCGGCGAGCACCCGAACACACCCCGAAGTGGCCGGGGCGGTCCCCGTGTCCCGGCAGGCGCTTCTCCCGCCCGGCCCGGGGGTCCCCGCTCCCTGTCCCGGGGTCCCCCCGCTGCCCGTCCCGCTCCCGGCCGGACTCACTTGCTCCATGGCTCCTCGCCGCCCGCTCAGGGGCTCGGCCGCCGCCCCGCTGCCCCGCTGGGCTCCGGGCGGACGGGCATGCCGGGCGGGCCGGGGGTGCCGGCCCGGGCCCCGCCGCTCTCCCTCGGCAACAACTTCTCGGGGAGCCGGAGCCGCGGCAGCAGCAGCAGCACCGCCGGGTTTCCGGCGGCTCCGGCGCTGCCAGCGAGGAGGCGGGGATGCCCCCGCCGTCGGCCCCGGCCCCGCCGCCGCCTGGCCCGGCCCCCCCGCCTGGCCCGGCCCCGGCCCCGGCCCCGGCCCCCCCCGCCGCCGACGGGGGTGGGAGCCCCGGACGGGCTGGGACTGAGCCCAGGAGAGAGCGGTGAACGGGGGCCGTGCGGTCAGACGGCGGCTGCGGGGTGGGACATGGACCCGGGTGGGCAGAATGACCAGGGATGACAGGAAACCGGAGCGGGATATGGAGCTCGGGGTAGGAGAGATCCCCGGGGTCGGATAGGGTCATCAGGGAACAGGCAAAACCCCCGTGGTGAGACAATGTCCGTGAAATCGGAGGATCCCTGAAATGGGAGGATCGCTGAAATCAAAGCCCCCTGTGTCTGTCAGGGTCCCCAGGGTCCAATAGGATCCCCAGGGTTAGGCAGGGTCCCCGGGATCACATACAGATCCTGGGGTCAGACAGGGTCCCCAGGGATCAGAGAGGGTCCCATGAGGTCAGGCCAGACTCCTGTAGTAAGACAGTGCCTGAAATCAGAGAGTCCTCATGGTCAGGCAGAGTCCTGGCGGTGAGGCAGGGTCTGGGGTGCCACAGTGTCCCTGGGGCTGGGGTCAGGTCATGCCCCAGGAGCAGCAGGACAGGGCACAGCATGGAGAGAGGCGAGGGATGCTCCAAGGAGCCAGCACGGAGCAATGGCCAGGGCTCAGGTCTGTGTAGCCTCGTGGCTCCCTCAGCCACAGCAGTGGCTCCTGGCCACGGGGTGGTCTCTGGACAGTGGATTTTGGCAGAGGGGTGATGCCCCAAGGAAAACAGCTGGGGAATGGTCTTTGGTAACAGAAGTGGTTAACACTAGTCATGCTTAGAGCTATTGTTCTCCACTGGTATTCAGCTTTGCAGACTTCTGCAGCTATTTCAGGCCTGCTGGAGGGCTCATGTACCCAACAGCCTGCCTGGTTTTTCTTCTAATTATTTCAGTCAGTCTAAAAAAAGATATTACCTCCCTCTGCAAACCTTGCCTCCATTGTTCTCAGCATAAAAAATAAGAAGGAAAGAAGAATAAAAGTCTGACACCCTCTATCTCCAGGTTAAATGCTCTTCTGCATAGGTATGGCAAGTGCTGAGAGGAAAAACAGGAGGCAGCTTCTGCTAACCAGAGGTAGAAGGGATAGCAGAGCATCCATCAGGGCAGGCTACCCCATCCTGCAGGGCCAGGGGTTAATGGAGGAGCTGGGAATCACCCTGGGACAGACCAGGACTTGAAATGAGAAATCCTGGTACTGTCAAGGCACGTTGACAGGAGAATGATTGCCGTGTCAGCAGAAAGACATCTCACATGGGAGGGAGCAGCTAATAGCTGTGCTGTGATGAATCTGGGTTTTGACAAGAGGCTGAGGCACCAAACACACTCGGAAAAGCCAAGGGAGGACAGACAGGGTCTAACTGTTTGTAGCTGGTGTGAGCAGGGAGAGAACACCAAGAGGGAGGATGCATTGTGCTGACCACCATGGTCAGGGCATTGCCCAAGCACTGCACTTGCCCTCCCTCTCCTCTCACCTGCAGGATTTTGGGGTAGGACCCTCCTGTTTGCTCCAGTTTCACAGGGCTGCAAGAGCATCAGAGGCTGAGCCAGGACTGGAGCTTGTAACAAATAATTATTAGTGATAATTGGCAAAAACACACTGATGACATCTCCTTCCTATCAGCTCAGCTCAGTTTGGCAAAGGCTGTGGTCTCGCCAAGACAATCCCCATGTTGTATAAACACCTTCTGTGCCTCCCCTGCTCCTCCTCCATGGCCAAGAGCCAAATTAGGCAAAGAAAATGCTGCCAGAAGCACCAGTGATGGCACAGAGGGGCCTGGCCAGTGGCCAGGGGTTTGACAGCATCCTTCAGGTTCCTTCTTTACCTGGCACAACAGGCACCTCTGAAAGATACGTCAAGAAAATCGTGACTGGCCATCAGCATTCAGCGCTGTCACCAAGCCAGCCTTAGCTCTCTGTTGCCTAACACCAGGTGGGAGCTGGTTTTAAAACATATTGTCTTTGTTTAATTTCCTGAGCCATCAAAATGGGATTTTGGGTGGGAAGTGGGATCATCCCAGCTCACCCACAGCCTTCTCAGTGGGTGTATGAGAGCAAGACAGGGTGCCAAGTTTAGCTCCAGAATGGTGCCAGACATCACAAAATAAACTATTGAAAAAATATTATATTTTAGCCAGGCTTTTAAAGGAACCAAAACCCCCCAAATTACTGGAACTGTTGTTCAGTATTCTCTGTTTTCCTGGCAGGGCTGGGGGAGGTGAGGGGAAGCCTCTGGCTGTACAGATAGGGTGGGGGCTGTGGTTCCAACTCTCCTGGAAAATTTTAATCAGTCAAAAAGTGAAGAATATTTTTAGCATGCCGTCAACGTGCATGTGAGGACGTGTGTGCTGTGAGAGCATGTGGTGCAGAGGCCACATCCCTGTGATTTATCAGCTATCCTCACCCTTGCAGGCAGACCTGGAGACACCCACTCTGACCCCCTCCAGCATTGCAGGGGAACCTGTCGTTTACAAGAGGATGTTCAGTTCACAACAACGGGGAGGTTGGTCCAAAAATGCTTCAGGGAGAGGTGTTGGGCACATGTCTGCAGCCAGGACAGGCTGCCCTGTTGTCTTCTGCATTGATAAGAGATGGTGAAACGCTGCTGCAGCAAAGTGAAACAGAATCACGAGTGACACCAGGGAGGGTGGGATGGTGAGTCATGAACTGAGGAAGTTTCTTTGCAAGGAGACCCATGAGTCCTGCTGCTCTGTGCCTCAATGGCCACATTTGGGGTCTTGCAAAACTTGGGGTGCAGCATGTAGGGGAGTTCCACCAAGGCGCGTGTCAGGAGCTCTGGCTGCAGAGACACAGCTTCCCCAAAGCCACTCAGGGATGAGACAGGACTGGGATGGGTGGGGAGTCCCTCCTGCCCTCCCAAACGTGGACAAACCAGTCTCTCCAGCCACAGACACCACATGAGAGAGCTGTGGTCGCCCTCGTGTCTACCTGCCATCCTTCCCCTGCTCCAGGCAGGGAGCTCTGTCTCCTGCATCCAACCCAAGGTGCCTCGTGACCAGGGTCAGCCACTCCACCTGCTCTCGCCTTGGTTTTCCTCCACTTCAAATGGCAATAACCCATCCTCAAGGTGCTCTGAAGCCAAGTTCATTAGTGCCTGGTTTTGTTAATTGCTTTGAGCAGGGCTGGACAGACAGAGACTCATTAGGGGAATTGCCCTGTTATCTGCTCGGCACTGGGGAGGGAGGAGGTGAACATGCCTGTGAGACTGAAAGCCAGTGCTGGGCTCAGTGAGGCCACAGGGCTCCTGAGCTGGAGGAGAAATCCTCAACCCCTCCATATGCATGGGGAATTAATGGGGATGTTCTTAATTTCATCTCTTTGGTTGGGGCTAAAACAAAGAGGCCCAGAGAAAGTGCTGGATCTGAATAGTTGTGCAAAGGTAGGGCTCAATTCAGTCTCTTGATACCAAGCAGATCCTGTGGCTTCTTCTCGAACTGCACCATGGTTATGGGACTAAATCAGTTCTCAGTCCTCCAGACTACCTGTGCTAGACAAGAAATTTGTGGGGGTGGCCAAGTCCTCAGGTGATGCATGGGGAATTAGCAGCAGCAAAGGCTGGAGGAGATGGGAGACCACACAGCTGGAGCTGGCATGGAAGAAGGTCTCTCTTCACCTATCCACCAACTTCCTGGGCTTAAATCTTGTGTTTTATGCTCAAGCCGTGTGAAAGGATGGTGCTTCCAGCCACATTCCCTGCTGCAGTGGGGCAGTCGGGGTTATCACACCTGGTCTGAGGTTTGGCCAGTAACTCCTGACCTGCCAAAATCCTGGTTTTACCTGTTTTCCTCTTAGCTGATACCAGTCCAAGCTTCTGCCCAAATCAAACCTGGGCTTTCCAGCTACTCATGCTCCCTATTTTAGTTACATGTCTGGAAGAGAAGACCCAGCTATCTGCCAAAGCCATCAGCCTGCAAGCGCTCGCAGGAACTCGTGTGCTCTCCCTGCTGATCTTGCTGGTTTTGTCAGGAAAAGCAGTCCTGGCTGCAGAGGATGTCTGGTGCTCACAGGAGGGACAAAGCAGATCCAAAACTGTAGGTAAGGAGGTGACTTGCTGGGGGAAAATGGGGGAGGTGAGTGGTTTAAATGATCTTAAAACCAGCAGTGAGTGGAAGGAATGTGGTCAAGCCCTGTGGCACAATGTCAAGTGGGCAACTAAGAGATCCTGTTTTGTGCTCTCTTCTTCCTTTCTGTTTTAACTCAGCAGGAGCAGTAAGCCCTGATGAAAGACAGCAAGTGCAGGCTGGAAGAGATGACTGATGATGCCAGAACATCACTGTTGGTGCCCAGATGATGGCCATGGTCGTGCACAGGCAGGAAAGGTGGGAAGGAGTGAAGCACCTGGTGGGTGAAGGCTCAGGATGACACTCCTGCTCCATTGCTGCACGGGGTGAATGGGAGCAGTGTGGGGCTGGAATAGGGCTGGAATAGGACTGGAATAGGACAGTCCATGCTGTTCTTAGTCCCCAGGTGTTTTGAAGCTACGGCTGTGCCCCACATCCTGCAGGCAAAACCCAATCCCTGTGTAAATGGTTTGGAACAGCTTCCCACATCCCTCAGCTCATCATCCTGTGCCTGGGGCAGTTGCCTCTGGGCTTTCCCAATAGCTCTGCACTGTTCCTGGCCTTCACTGACATCTCCAATGACAAAATATGCCAAAAATAACCCCTGTTCTCCAGCAGGAAGGTGGGATATAAACACACTGACTGTTTGTTAGTGTTAGTGCTTGCCAGGCTTTCAAACTGGACTGAATCTGGGGGGGATCACTTCCTGCTCCACAGTCCTGACCTCCCGCTGCCTCCCTTCTCTGTCTAAGCATGGGAGCTCTCCAAAACACTTCTGCTGTGTGCATGCCACTTTGAGAAGGTGAAGCTGCAGCCCCAGAGGTTCTGGAGGGATTTTTCTGGGTGAGTTTAAGATAAGGCAGTATCTCTGGGTGCATTGCAGCCACCAGCTTTCCTGTATGCAATGCAGCATTGAGGTCCTCCTGGAGCTGCTGGGATATATAAAAATATTATATATATATATATATATATATATATATATATATATATATATATATATATGATATTGTCCTCAGAACCTGATTTTGTTTGCTGTGGCAAGAAACAAACCCTCAGAGAAGTGTAATCTGGTACCTGTAGCACTGATGAGCCCTGGTAATAAGGTCCTGCTTTGTGCACTCTTGCTCTCAGGGCTATCCTTGGCCATCCTGATTCTGATCCCTACCTGCCACCCTGCCTGGCTCCTGAGCACAAAGGGACTCATGAATTTTGGGGACTGATGGCTTGCAAAGTAAGCAGCCATGGAGTTTGTCTGAAATTATGTTCTCTCTGATTTGGATGAGCATGTGAGGAACACAGAGAGGCAGGAGAAGGGGTTAAATCAATGGTTACATTTAAATCAATATTCTGATTTATGCTCCTGTCCCAGTGGTGCTTCCTTTGCCCCCTGATTTGAGGGTGCAGACCTCAGTGGCTCATTATGAGCCACCATT
Source organism: Agelaius phoeniceus (assembly GCF_051311805.1). Lineage (NCBI taxonomy): Eukaryota > Metazoa > Chordata > Aves > Passeriformes > Icteridae > Agelaius > Agelaius phoeniceus. The sequence goes on from NC_135277.1 coordinate 2,842,067, forward strand.
TCTGTGGTGAACATGGATTTTGACAGACATGCTGCAGGATTGGGCTGGTTTTTTGGCCTTTTTTGTTGAGAAGAGGGGAAGCAAAAAATTAAATAACTTGACTATGGCTGTGGTTGATACACCTAACCCAGCGGTGAGATCAGCTTCTTAAAATTTGATGTAAAAATGTGTATCAACAGTTATTTCTCACCACTGGGTTTCCCTGCAGATGCTGATGGCCAAATTCCTGCTGCCAGTGCTTGGGTCCCTGCAGGAGGAGGCTGAGAAAATCCTGTCTCTTGGATCAGGACTTCAGGGTGATGCTTTCCCTGAAGATGCTTTGTGCAGTGGCCGTGGAAATGAGCTGAGCCTTGGTGTGAGCAGGGAGGGGGTGAGATTTACACTGTGCCCTGGTTTTGGTGGTGACTCATGAGGTAGGACTGGATCAAGTGAATCCTGCAAAGATTTACAGCAAGGAAACCCTTTCACATGCAGGGTTATTGCATTGGCCTGCTGTGTCCCAGCCAGGTCCTGGAGGTACTGCATGGCCCAGCACCAGTGTGAAACACTCCCTGTGATGGAGTTTTCCTCCTAACATGGATCCATCCCTCTTTAGCCCTGCAGTGAGACCACAGGCACTTTGCATCCCTCTCCCAGCACTGTGGTCACCTCCCAGCCTTTCCAAGAGCTTGGTGACCAACTGCCCAGCTCTCAGCTGTGCCACTGTCCCATCTTAGCACAGAGCCATGGATGGGACAAGCTGTGGTCTGACTGAGAATATGTGGGAAATACTTCCTTTCTAAAATTTCAAAATATAATTAACATCAGTAAGAGCTGTTACGAGCCTGATTGGGGCGAGGAGAGGGGCTCAGACCTCAGACTGACTGACAGCCACAGCCTTGACAATAATGCCTGATGTGGTCCTTGCTGCCTCCAACATCCCCGCCACTCTGTCTCCAGCATCGCAGCCATACCGCCCGCATCCCTGCCCCATCCCTCCCCTCCGCCTTTCCCCGTGGCCCCTCTCAGCCCATCCCAGCAGTTCCCCGCAGCCCGAGCCCCGCTGCTCCCCGGGCAGCAGCCCAGCCCAGCCCAGCCCAGCCCAGCCCAGCCCAGCCCCGGCGCTGCCCTTCCTCCCGCCCTTCCTCCTCCCCGCGGCGTGGTGCCATCCCCACCTAGTGCCGGCCCGGCGCACCGGCCGCGGGCAGCCCTGCGGCTCCCCGGGCTCCCCGGGCTCCGGGGACTCCTCCACGGCATCTCCTCCACGCCCCCGGCTGCACCCGGACACCCGTGGCACGGCCCTGCGGGGAATTTCCGTGCCGCGGCCCCGGGGATGCTCCGGGGTAAAGGAACGGTGGGAGGAAATGAGCTGATGCAGCCTTTGTGCTGCTCCAGAGGACAGGCAGAGGCCACAATGGATCCCGTGTCTGCTGGGGCTGTTGGCCGCCTCATGCCCCATCCTGTGGCCCGGGAAAACCGGATTCCCCCCTTTCCAGGAGGAGGAACCCATCTGGGGAGAGGGAAAGGGCCGCATCCCATCCCCAGTCATCGAGCTTGTCCCATCAGCAGGGCTGGACCCCTTTGGGTATCACTTTGGGGATGCTCCTGTACATCACAGCTTTGGAGTTCTTAGTGGCATTTCCCAAGGACACATGGCCATGGACTCAGTGCCTGGGGAGCATCACCTCCCTTGCCCCCCTCCAGACCCTGTAAGCACCAGTTGTAGATGTGTAGGGCAGAGTAAGAAGCCAGGAAATGCCTTGAGCAGTGCCCCCTCGTACTAGGTCTGCTCTTGTACCCCTCCAGCCCATCAGAGACTACCAGAGCCACAATGTCTTTAGATTTTCCTTCCCCTCCTTCGCCCTGTTGCACCTCAGATCTACATACAGATCCTTACCAGCCCTGTCCCTGTGGCCAAGGGCTGTTCCCTCTGCCCAGGTGCTGTCCAAGCCAGCCAGGGCATCCAGAGCTATCTTATCACCTGGAACAAGGAGGTGAGCAGTCATCCTCTGCTCAACCACACCAGCTTCCCTGGGCTTGCAGCACACTCATCCAGTATAATTTTGGTTGGATTGACCCTCTACATGTTGCTGCATCCAGTCCCTGGAAGGAAGAGGCTCTTTGCACTGACATTTTCTGAAATTTTGCTCTTTTTTTTGTGCTTTCCTATCTTTTGTCTGTCTCCACCCTCCCTGCCATTGCATGAGCACGTTCCTCAGTTCCCTTGGGTGCTGTGGCCTTGCTGTCCCTGTCCCACAGGGGATACCAAGGTCCCCTGGAGTTTCCCCTGTGGCTCAGGGGTATTCAGAGGGAGGATGCTCTGCAGGGGGATGCTCCTGCTTGCCCATAGCATCCTGTGGAAATCTGGGAATATGCTCATAAATTTCTGAAGACCACAGGAAAGCACAGGAAAGAAGGACTGCAGGGTGGGAGAGGAGGCAGGAAGAAAGGAAGATTAAGGGGTGATGTGGCCTCCTTCATATTTCCTGATGAAACAAGGAAAAAGCCCAACACTGCCCCTATTTTTTGTTGGAAAACCCCTTGCAGCTCAGCCCTGAAAGCAGGATTCAGCAGCTTGGCACAACTCAAAGGTTTCCTCTGCTGCTTTAAAGAAAATGTTGGAACAGAGCAGGCTTAAAGCCTTCTGAAGAGGCCCATTTATCTGGGAACTGAAAGAAAATATTGGGATAATATTTGGAAAAGCCTGTGAATGGGCATGGCTCAGCATGTGCCGGGCAGCAGCAACCTGCGAGCTGTAGGGGGAGAAGCCACCCTCTGCGTGTGGTTAATTTTCCCCTTTTCCTTCATTTCCTTCCCATTTCCTTCCTGGCTCTGAAAGGTTTTGCCGTGCCTAGGTGGGTCCTTGAGATGTATTTTCCCCAGGACAGTGGTAGTGCTGGAAGAAAAAGGGAATTTTCATGAGCAGGGTGGGCACAAACCCTGCCCAGTCTGAGTATCTGGGGGGGCTGATGGGGAGAAGGTGTTTCTTCCCTTGGTTAACAACTGAGGCTGATCTGCAGGACGCACTTAATCAGATATCACTAAAAGCAGGGTTGATTCCTGACTAATTGGTCAGTAATAACCATTTAATTGGCAAAGCTGCAGTGAAGCTCCAGCCCTCCCTTCCCAGAGCCATTAGCAGCATCTATTTTATCATTTGGAGCCTGGCTGGGATTCAATAAATAGGGTTTTGTTGGTTTTTTTCACATTTAAAAACATTAACTTGTGTTCTGAATTCAGTTGGACATCTCATTTGGCTTTGAAGCATAATTATGCTTGATGAGGACTAATAAGCAGCTTTCAAATCAAGACCAGGTTAACATCTCTCCTGCTGTCTCCTGCAGGGAAGCCGATATGCCACAACAGCTGATTTTTATAGGACTAATCCAGAAATGTCCAGGGCTCCATAGAACCCTGCTTTGTCTTGCTTTTTGGTTTGTTTTTAAGTTATTTTTCCACCAAGGATGAGTTTTTATTGTTGTGAAGTTTTGCTCTGCATGGGATTTCCACCCACTGTGGGTCTCAGGGTGCTTTTGCAGGATGCAAAGGGTGATTTGCTGAAAACAGCCTTTTTAACCCCCAACCTCATTAGGGAAGAAAATAAACATTAGAGGGGATTTTTTTTCAATGTGACTAAGGGAATCTAAATTTTCAGCCCCAAACTGATCCCAAGTCTTGAGACCTTGGTGTTTGCTCGAAGCCTGGCTGGGGGCTGAAGCAGATGTTGTCAGTCCCTGGCACAGATGATGGTGATGGCTGATGGTTGAATTGGTGTCAAGGTCGGCCCTGCTCCAGCACCAGCGCCTGCCCTAAGGTGGAGCTGCTTCTCTTTCAGCATCGTGGCCGCCCAGAGAACACTGGATCCAGTCTGGTCACCCAAATACCGCCTGCCTGCAGCTTCTGAGCAGGGCTCAGACAAAAGAAAACCCATCCAAACTGCGGGTTTATGTTTGTTTTCCACGCTCTACCATTGAAATTCCATGCCAAAGGTAAGCTCACTTGAAGATTAGGCTTTGGCAAGTGTTGCTATGCTGCCAAAACCTTCAGAAATGTCCTTGGTGAGCCCCAGGCATGCTCTGCCACTGGGGTGGGGAGTGAGTCTGTCCCAGCTTGCCAGGGAGTGAGGGGACACAAACCCATGGGACACTCCTTTCTCCACCAAAAGCTGTCCCTTCCCAATGGGGGGCCTCCTGTCCTTTGCCAGCAGAGCCCCTCCACTGTCCCACAGGGCTGCTCTCACCCATCACTCCCACAGCTGTCTCTCTGGCAAACCCCAAAACTGCTGCTCTAAACCCCCCAGATTCCTAGCTGAGTCAAAATACTCCCAAAATCTGAAGGTGGCAAAGGAGAAAACCCCTCCTGTCCTGTTCTGTCACGGCTCTGAGGGCTGGTACAGGGGTTAATTAATGGCCACCAGCCAAAAGCTGTGGAGGAAAGACCTTCAGTTGTGAGCACTTGGTGCTTGGGCAGCTCTCCTGCATTTTTTTTCTAAGACATTTTGCATCAATTAAAAAGCTGCAGGTAAATGCCAAACCCCAAATCCTGGCAAAGGTGCCAGCTGCTCTGCAGTCAGGACAGACCCAGCCACTGACTCCGGGCTGACCATGTTCCAGCCCTAAATAGCTGCTTTTCAGGGACAGGTGGGTCACAGCAAACTTTATTTTTCTGGAAACAGCAAGCACATTGTGCAGGGCAGGCTTTCCAAGGATGCTCCCCACACCCTTTTCAGGAAATACCACGCAGCTCTCCTTCGTGCCATGCCAGTTTGGGTTGTTTTTTTTTTAATTGGCATAAATGATAGCCTCTGCAAGGACACACCGTGTTTTCCCTGGGCTCTTGGATTTTATTTTGAAATCGCTGCTGGTTTGATCTTTGCATGTCTCCACCCCCAGGCTCATTGCTCTGCTCTTGTGTTTCTGTTCCTGGTGCTTGCTCCAGTGCAGTGGGATTTGCTGGGAAGTGAAAATGCAGTGGGGAGGCTCATCCTGTGCCAGTCACAGCCAAGTCCTTGGTACCTCACCCCACCTTGGGGTGAAATGCAAAAGTCGTGTTTGATCTGACAAAGCCACCATAGAGAGCAGGCAGCAGCTGTCCCTTCCTGGTGACCCCCAGCCCCTTCTAGGAGTCCAGCTTTTGATCCCAAATCCAGCCCTGGAGCCATCATTCCAACAGCAACAGAGTGCTTCCTTTGGGGGAACCTGAAATAGCCTCCCCCTGCATGGTGACAACACGTCCCCCACGTGGCACCGGTGTAACCGGATTTTCCAAGACCTGCTCTTCCAGGGGTGGGGTTGGCTCGGCTCGGTTTGTTACCAGCACCTCTTGACTCTGATCCTTCTCCCTGGTACAGTGCTCTGAGATAAAGTGGGATGGTGGGAACAACCAGGAGAGCTACAAGTTCACAAATGGGATGCGTGCCACATCCTGTAGTCCCCTCCCTGTCCCAGCACCCTCTCCAGGTGAAGCATCTCCCCATTCTACCACCCCTCACTTGGGCATTTCCTTCCTTGCCCTAACTTCCAAAATTACAATAACCCCCAAACCTATTTGAGATGGGTGAAAAGGCTTGGGTTTGTTCCCTTTTAGTTCAAGACCAGCACACAGTCAATTATCTTTGATTGATTTTCCCACCCTATGAATGTGTGTGCTGGGCCCAGCAGTCCCCAGAGCACCCTTTGGCCACTGAGCTTCAATTGTTTCTAAACTTCAGGATCCATCTTTTGGATATTTTTTCAGGCCTGAGTCCATAATGGGCCCTTTCTCTTTTATTTTTTATTACTAGCATTTTTACTAGGATGACATTTGAACTAGGTAGGGAAATCTTCTTGCCTGCTACAGCAGTACCTGACAATCAAGATTTAATCTTTCTGGAGAGGAAGAACTCATCAGATGGAAAAAAATTTCTGATATCTGTGAAATTGCAGAAAAGCAGAGCAGGAGGAGCCTGTGGGAAATCTCCAGCCCAGCCTGGAGCAACACCGAGACTGCGCAAGCCTCAACCATGGCCGGACAGATGTTGGTCTAATTACAGCTAAAACCTCTGGCTCTGGGGATGCTCTGTACCCCGAGTGTATCACTGCAGCCAGGCAGCCTCTCTAATCCCCAATTTAAATCCCTTTGGCTGCTGCCTTCAGTGCTTGGAAGAGGTGCTGGATGGCAGAAAACCATTGGCACATCCTCCTTGGTGATCCCTGTGCTTCTGAGCCCTTCCACCCTGGCCAGAGAACCTCTTCCCCTGTAAGTTTACCCATTTCTCACTGAGAGCTGCCAGGGGTCAGAGATTTACAAAATGGGCGTTTCAAGAATTTGGAAATTAATTTCCCTCACCTGCAGTGTTGTGACCAGGGCTGGGCACCAACACAGAGCTGCCACTTGTCCACACCTCCTTGGGTCTTGCTCCACCTCATCCCCTCCTTCCTCTCCGTCACATTTGATGTCACCTCTTCAGACTGAAAGCTTAATCCAGATTTAGAAAGGGAAGGAAAAAGGCAGGGACAGGATTTTTCCAGTGAGCATGAATCTCCTGGGAATTCACCCAGGGCTTTCCCCTGGGGAGAATTGCAAAGCTGGTGGCTGCTGCACACTGACAGCAGCGGTGGCATTGCCAGAGCCAAGTGCTGCTGTGACACATCAGCCATGGGCATGAAGCTCCACGGAGGCTCCAAATCTTATTTTCCACTGGCAAGTTTCACTGGCAGCTCACTTGTGTGCAGGATTTTACCATTAATATCCCCAAAACCATCTGGCCACTAGTGACTCTGGGGTTATTTTAACAACTAAAAGGGCAAGCAGAGAAAAAAAAAAAAAGAGATTTTTTGAGATGAGTGAATATAAATGTGTCGTGGTTTAACATAGTTAAAATGGAAGAATACTGATTTCTCTTGCAGGTTTACAAGTCCCTGGAGGGGAGCAGGGACTGCAGCCGAGAGCCCGGTGTTTTGCCACCTCTGCTGTGCGCTGGAGTGAGCCGGGGCAGCTGCCGGAGGACGCTGGAGGCACTGTGCTGCTGGACAGGTTTGAAGGCTGGTGTTAATGAACTGGTGTTAATGGGCTGGTGTTAATGGGCACCCTGATGGTGAGAAGTCAGCACTGGAGCCGCCGTGCAGGGGCTGGAGCTGGGGTTTCTTCCACGTGGCTGTCACCGGAGAGTGAAGAGTCAAGCTGCAGCAACTCCCCGCTGCAGACAAGATCCTGAACAGCATCGCTTTAATTACGCCAGCGCAAATTTCATTCATTTGGTTAAGCCTGGGAGCTACAGAAAGAGCTATTTCCAGGTGTGCTGGTTTAATTATTGCATGCCCTGGATTACCCACCGTGCACAGCTGCATGGACGGGGTTTGCCGGGCTCCGGCAGACCCGGACAAGTTCGCAGCCATCGGCACGGCAATGGCCCCACTCACTCACATCCCAGTGCACGGGCTCTGCTTGGGTCTGATAAATGGGTTTTAACCTGATTTGTGCTGTAATCTCCATGTCGACAGGCTCTCATCACGCACAGGATAAAACCCCAGCTCCCCTGGCCGGGGCTTTCACCGGGCAGCTCCTGCCAGCAAGGCTGGCCGGTGGCTCCAAGCCAAGTGGCTTCCCTGTTCTGGCATCCCAGGGACACCTCTGAACCGTGGGTGTTTGCAAAACGGCTTTTGTTTGCTTAACTCCTTGCACTGGAGCAGGCAGAGGCACAGCTCCCACTGTCCTGTCCCTCCTCCGCAGGCAGGAACAGGGTGACAATCCTGCTGCCCAGGGCAGGCAGCTCAGTGCCAGCCCTGCCATCCCACCCCTTGAAAAAATAGCACCTTTTGGGTGCATTATTTGTACTTTCCTTTTCTGAACGTGCCTTAAAAAGAAGGGCTTGGTTTTCAAAGGAGCAGCATTTAAATTACATTCTTCCCTGCTCGTCCAGCTCTTCGCTGTAATCTTATTGCCGTACAGAGCAACAAGCATGCGTGGGACGTGGTGGGATTTTAACTGTAATTCATGGACAGATATAAAATGCCAGGGTTATTATGAATTTTATTCAGGAGAGTTTAAATGTTACTGGTTCAGCAGTGCCTCTTTCCATGCTTCCTTTACAGCAGCTTCTGTTTAACCTCTCAGCTCACAAAATTTACTGTGTTGTTGGTGGCTCACTGTAATTCTCCAGGTTTTCAAATAATCCCAGGAAAAGAGTTAACCAGAGCCTCTGCCTTAGTCTACATCCACTGCAAAGCACATGGGGCCAAAGTCTGTCTTTCCTGACACCCCTGGAAATCCCTTGGGTTCATCTGGGAAAATTGCCATTCTGAATTTCAAAATTATGTCAGTGGGAGACGGGTCAGGAGCAGTGCAGGGACCAGGGAGCAGCAAAACCAGGGTCCTAACATTGCAGTCAGCGTCTGGGCAAAGCTCTCACCCAGCTCACATGGTGTTGCAGGCTGAACTGGGCACAGGGCTTTACTGGTACCAGTAACTATTCCCCAGGCAGATACATTGGGAGTCGTGGTGAATGGCCTTGGGATGGAAGGTCTGTGATGTAGCTCGTAGCTAGGATTTGATGGCCTCGATGATCACTGATGAGCATTGCAGTGGGATGCAAAGCACTCCCAGACATGGATTCAGCCTGACTCTCCTGGGATTTGCCCATTCTTTTATCACCTAGCACAGACACAATCAGGTTTTGCACACACACTCCCGCAAAGGCAACCTCTTTCCTATCTTCACTCTTCTGAAAAGCTTCAGAAAGCTTTTCCCACTGCCATAACCCAAACCCTCCCTGCTGCTGCCAGAGCTCATTCGCCCTTCTCTGCTCCCTGTGGAGATACTTTGCCCCTATTTTGCATCCCCTGCCGACATCCCTCAGACCTTCCCCAGCAGAGGGAGGTGGATGTTGTGAAACGAAAGGGTTTCTTTCATCTATTCCCACCTCTCCTCTGGCTTTGCCCCCTGCATCTCTCTGGATGTGCATCACACACGTAGCACACCCAGCACCCGCCAGCACTGCTCATCCATCTCACGCACCTTAATCAATGGGAAACTAGAGGAAAAGCCCATAAACCGGATGGGAAGTGAGGATTGGATTTGCAATGTGCTGGTGCTAATGGAAACCATCCTTCACTGCATAATCAGAAGGAATGGTCACACAAAACCCATCATTTCTGCCCAGGGTGCTGTGCGAACCTGTGGGGTGGGGAGCCCTGGAGGCTCCTGTGTCCCTGCAGTGATAACCCACAGTGACTTCAGTGAGCAACATCTTATGGTGAGAGTCACCAAACTCCCCAGTGCCTGCAAATTGTGGCAGCAAATTGTCACATCCCTAATGCCAGTACAACACTGTTTGCAGACAGAAACCCTCCAAATCCCCATTTTGCTGATATTTGTAATTTCCCGGGATAAGCCTGCCTGTGGCACAGGGACTCACCTCCATCTGGCCCCTCCATGTATTTGCTGCCTGCAAATGGGTCAAAGCCAGCCCAGTGCAGGAGCTGCCAGAGGATTCTGTCCCTGTCTGATGCAGAACAGGCTCCCTATAAATTTCCCTTGGATTAATCTCACGGCTGAGCTGGGAGTACTTCCCTATTTCCTCAGACTCTCACTAGCTCACCTGCTCAGTGGCAGGGCTGGTACAAGTGGGTGGCACCAGACTGTGATTCTCCTTTCCAGCTCCAGTGATGGGTTGTACTTACTGCTCCTTGGATGCCCCCTCACCCCTGCACACCCAGGTAGGTTTTGCAAATCTGTTTGGGGCTCGGGAAGGTGTTTGCATTCAGAGAGATGGGGTGTGGGGCCCCAAATCTGGTCAGGGTCTGCAAAACAGACAACACCCACTCCAGGAATCACAGCCACCCTGAGACCATCCCGGCTAGAGCCTGTGGATGCAGCTGCTCATTGTCAGGACCCTGGGAGCCCCGGGCACGTTTCTGAAGCTCGGATATCATTCAGGTGAAGTTCTGGTGTGATGTGAGTGAATGCAATGCCACTGAAATCATCCTTTCATTTTGGGCAGCTCCCTGCCGGCCTGGGCCCGCACTGGCAGGGAGGGCTGTGGAACAGAGCATCCCCGGGCCGCTCCTGAGCCGGCCTTTGTGTGTGCCACCACCTTCCCCCAACAAAGCCCAGTTTCTGATATCCCGCGAGGTCCCTGCTGTTCCCTGAATGGCATCCGTGGGAGGCAGAGTCAGCACTCCAGCCTGTCTGCCCCAGCCTGTGGCTTATCGTGGTGCCCTACGGGTGTCCAGGTTTATCCTGAGTCCTGTCCCAAAACCCTCCCCACCTGTCTGGGGTTCACCTGGGGGTGCAGGGGGATGCCAGGGGTGTGGGGGCGGTGCTGGAGGCATGCAGGGGGGAGGTGCAGTGGGGGGTTGTACAGAGGGGTGAGGGTGAGGGAGATGCCTGGGGGGATGCAGGGAGAACGGGGTGGGGGAGATTTGGGCAGTGCCAACGCATTCCAGGGAGACAGAGGGGGAGGGGGGCTCAGACTGGATGCCCAGGGGGGATGCAGGGGCTCCGTGGGGAGTGGAGCCAGGGAATGCACGATGGGCTGGCTGAGGGAATGCAGGGGCAATGTGGGGAGTCTCTCTGCGGGGTTCAGGGGGTACCTGCAGAGCAGATCTGGGAGGATGCACGGAGGGCTGCCCGGGGGGAATGCAGATGCACAAAAGAAGATGCAGTGCCAGGGCATGCAGGGGGATGCGGGGGCGATGCGGGGGCTCTCTCTGAAGGGTGCCATGGGTTACCTGAGGAGCAGAGCTGGGAGGATGCATGGGGGCTGTCTGCGGGGGAAGGAGGGGAGGTGCCCCGGGGAATCGGGAGCACAAAGGACGATGAAGTGGGGCGCAGGGGGAAACCCGGACGGCAGTGCTGGGGCATGCAGAGGGATGCGGGGGGATGCAGGTGGTTGTTCACGGAGCAGCACCGGGGCGCGCAGGGGATGATGCAGCGGGGACAGGGGATTGCCCGGTCACATGCAGGGGGAGGCAGGGGGGGTTCCGCGGAACAGCACCGCGGCACCCGGGGGGACGCAGGGGTTCTGCTTGGGGACCAGCGCCGGAACGCGTAGGGGCAATGCCGGGGGGCACAGGGAGTTGCCCGGAGGTCCGCGGGGAAGGGACACAGAGCCGCGCACGGAGAGGTCCGGGGAGCTGCCCGGGGTCGGGCAGGGGGCTGCAGAGGTGTGCGGGGGGGTTCCGGGGAGCAGCGCCGGGCACGCAGCGGGGCTGCCCGGCGGCAGGCGGGGGGACGCGGGGGGGCAGTGCCGGGGGCCGCCCCGTCCGCCCGCTCTCCCGGGCCCTCCCCGCCCCCCCCGAGCATCCCCCCGCCCCCGCGGGCTGCGGGGCCGGTTAAAAGGCGCAGCGCCCCGCTCCGCCCAGCCCGGCCCGGCCCCGCACCATGCCCGCCGCCGGCCCCGGCGCGGGGAGCGCGGCCGCCCCGCCGCCCGCCCGCCTCTGCCTGCTGGCCCTGGCGCTGCCGCTGGCGCTGCCCGGGCGCGGGGCCGCCGCCGAGCCCGCCCGCACCGTCTACACCAACCACTGGGCCGTGCGGGTGCGGGGGGGCCCCGCCGAGGCCGCCCGCCTCGCCGCCGCCTACGGGTACATCAGCCTGGGGCAGGTAAGGGGCGGCGGGTCCGGGGGGCTCCGCGAGCGGGCAGGTGCTGGGGCACCGGGAGCGGGGGATGCGGGGCTGGGGGGTCGCACCGGGGAGCTGCCGGGGGTTCCGGCACCGAGAGCCTGCGGGGGATCGGGGAGCTGCCGGGGGTCTCACGCCGGGGGTCCCGCAACCGGAGAGGAGCCAAAGGTTCCGGGAAGATACTGAGGGTCCCGGGATCGGAAAGGCGGAGCGGTCTCGGGAAACTGCCGGGGATTCCGGCACTGGGAGCCTGCGGCAGATCCCCGGCGTGGGGAGCTCGGCGCCGGAGAGCCGCACGGGGTGTCGCACTGGGACTCCCGGTACCGGGAAGCCGACGATGGTCCCGGGGCCGGGGAGGCGGCGGGGGCCCCGCGGAACTGCCGGCACTCCCGGGACCGGCGCAGGATCCCAGGAGCGGGAGATGGACCCCGAGATCTCCCCGCTGGCGGAGGTCTCGCCGAGCTGCCCGGTCTCCGAGGCGATGCCGGGGGTCCCGGGAGCGGGGGATGAGCCCCCTGGAGCGGTCGGGATGAGAACGGGGCCGATGCGGGGATGCTGTCGGAGCGCTTTGGCCCGGGGGCGGGCTCCCCCCGGCTGGATGCCCCTCCTCGGGGTGCCCTCCTGGGGGCTTGCACAAGTTCCTCCCACCTCGGAAAGTTGTATTTGTGGGTTTAACAAACTTTGGACTCTCTGGCCCGGGTTTTTATCGGAGATCTTGGGAACACAGAGAACTTTTGCTTTCAAAGCCCCGCAGAACACTGGTGTCTTAAAAGAGATTTTCCGCACAGCAGCTCATTTTCCTTTCAATTTCTTCATCCTCTGCAATCCCAGATGCAGGCTGGTGTCCTCGGAGTTTGTTCCAGAGTTTATTGCCCGGCGCTTTTTTGGCTGGGTGACACTTCAGGTCGTCCTCCTGCCCAAGGTGTCTCCCGGACTACAAATTATAACCTTGCTTTATATCGCAACCCTGTTTTTAACTATAATTAAAGTCACGGGGTGCTGCATAAACAATTTTTTGGGGGGAGGCTGAATTGGGCACATTGTCTCCTGCACCCGTGTCTGTGACCTCCCGTGGGGGACAACCCCTCACATCGCACCCTCAGCCTCCTACCTGCGTGCTCAGCTCCCGTCCCACCAAGGGGAAAATCACATGTATTGTTCAATCGCGTCTATCACAGGGCTGGGCGAAGGTGGTTGTGCAACCCAAAGGGCTTTTCAGTGTTTATCCCTCTTCAGGGAGAGAATATCTTGATTGAACTTCCCACTCTCCCAAGTTGCATCAGCCTAACGTCAGCTCCTGGTTTGGGTTTTTGCTGTGTCCCTTCCCTGCTGGAGCATCTGTTACCCCTCCCTCCTGCCCCAGCATCCAGTTTATGTGAGCTCATCCCTATGATGCTGGAGGCATTTGGCCCATGGGTGCAATGTGGCTCCACTGGAGCATCCCTCCTTTCCCCCGAGCCCTTTCCCCGGGGCAGCCCCGTGCAGGCTGGAGAGCAAGGGAAATATTTCTGTGGTTGCATCAGGGTGTTCCTGGCTCCCAGCTTTCCCGTGGATACTGGGAGCTCGTGCACCTCTGGGGCTTCCCCAGCTGCTCTCAACGCCCTGCCTTCAGCCCTCCATCTCTCCAAGCTTTTCCCTTTGGCTTTTGGGCTTTTTCCACTGGGTCCTGTCCAGGGTTAAAGCTTGAGGGACTGCTTTCCCTGCACGTGTGCTCACGTGTGACATTTGCAATGTTGTGCTCAAGGTTCATGGTGTGTTGAACCTCGTGAGGACCTGGGTGTCCCCCTCTTCTCTTGCATCATCAGCTCGTTGAGCTTCTGGTGATGGCATTGTCCCCAGTGAGATGTGCCCTCCTGGGGGGCCTGATTCTGGACAAAGACCTGCTGGGAAACTCTGCCAAGGATGTTATCACCCTGGGAAGATGTTTGAGTGGAGTCCAAAGCAGTGAGGGAGGAGGAGAGGTGATGGACGCTGGATGAAGACCCAGCTGAGTGCAAGGAGGCTCAGCCCTGCCTTGGAGGCTGGTGGCATCTTTTCCTCTGCGATGCAATCCTGGAGGCTCCTGACACGGTACTGCTCGGGAAAGGCACTGCTGGGGTTGGCACACACAGCTCCGAGCATTTTCCCGTGCCCAAACCACGAGCCAGGACACTCTAAACCCTTCTGGGTCATGGCAGAGTGACATTTCCCTTGGGGAATCACTTGCGTCAACTTCTATTTAAGTGAAGCAAACAACTAAACAAAAGAAACGGCTTTTACACCCTCGAACGCCTGCTCATTCCTCGGCGGCTCATTCCTCCCGCCGGGCTTTGTTCCCCGGCCGTGCCGGGGCGAGCCGGGACAGGCCCTGGCCGAGGGCGCTGTGGGGACGGCGCCGGAGCCCCGGGCAGCGCCGCAGGCTCGGGGGTGATGGTGACCCCCTTCCCATCCTGGGGGGTGATGGTGACCCCCTTCCCATCCTGGTTCCAGGGTTTATATGAGTTTTTCCTTGTGTGGTATCCAACACTTAAGTTTTGGAAGGGCTGGCACATTCTCAGTGGTCTCACCTGCAGTGCAGGAGAGGGATGGGATTAATTTTGGGCTGTGTTTGGAGCTTTCCTGGATTCCTGTCATCCCGCAGCTCTTGGCTTGATCCTTACTGAGCTGAACACATCCGTGATCATTTGAGAATTACATTCCTGAAGGCAGGAGCTCAGCGACTGTACCTCTTGTCCCTGTTGGGAATGGGTGGTGTCCCCGGGAGGGGAGGGCTCACTGCCTTCCCGGTTGGATCCACCCTTTGGGAAGGCACCAGTGCTGGTGTAGCTGTACTTTGCACAGATGAAATGGTTTGGGTGAGATGGGATTGCATTACAAAGCACTTACTGACCTGACTGATCACAAGGAGGACCAACAAATCCTTTTTCATTTAAAAGAAAAATGACGTTTACAAGTTTTTCTCCTTAGAATATCTTAGGTGGAACAGGACATCTGGAGGTCTACCAGGTTGGTCCACTGGGACCAACCTCTGCTCAGACTTTCAAAGTATTCCCATCATGGGAAGGTTTTTCTTATTTTTCCCATAAATCCCAGGAGGATAAAGAAGTGGGGCACAGAGTTCTTTTCCTGCTGCTCTGGCTATGTATCCCCAGAGCCTGTGATGAGATCATTACCTTCCCTGTGCTCTTGCTGCTTTGCATCACATGATAATTTTGCATTTATTTGTGAAAAAGGAGGAAGAAATTCTTTACTTAGCAAGGAATTGTTTACTGTGGGCATGGTGGGGCACTGACACAGGTTGCCCAGAGTAGTTGTGGATGCCCCATCCCTCTTTCAGGCCAGGCTGGATGAAGCTTGGAGCAAGCTGGTCTGGTGGAAGGTGACCCACATGGCAGGGGGTTGGAACTGGATGTCTTTAAGATCCCTTCCAACCCTAAACCCATTGCAGGATTTTGTGGTAAGCCCTGTACTCTGATTTCCAGGCAGAGTGAGCAAGAGGCAGGGTGGCCTTGTCAAGGTTTCCCTAAAATATGGAGAGGTTGAAGCACCCTCCTTCTCTTTTTTAAATGGATTTGAAGAATGGGTCTAAAAGGCAAATACAGATTGCAATGAGCAACCTCTTTATGTGGATGTTAAAGAAAATGCCCAGCTATGCTGTAATGTGAAGGGGGAGGGTTTAAATGAATTTGAGTGGAAATAAATTCTAAAAATCACACTAACAGCAGTAAAGTTGGTGAAATGACATCCTGGCATAAAAGGCAGAGTAAGACTAATTAAATATTTAATGCTTGTAAGAGACACTGGCAGTTCTCAAAGTATCAAGTGTGATAAAGATGTAAGTAGTTGTCATCTGCTTTAGTATCTGATCCAGACAAACCTGTTTGTTCCCTGCTGTTCCATTGCAGCCAGCCCTGGTCTGGCCTCAGGAATGTCACCCTGGCCCCTGGGTCACACATGGTCTTAAGATGTTGCCTTGTGGGTTGCAGATGGGTGCTTGTAGGATGGCCCTTTCTGGTCCTGTGAGCAAGACACAGGGAATGTCACTGGCTCCCAACATCCAGCTCCTGACATGGAATGTGGAGTGGAAAAAAAGAAAGGAAACCAACTCAGGCAAAAGTGAATTTATAGCAAAATCCTAATTTGTACCCAAATTATGTGATCTGGGAGCCACATACCAGCGAGTGCAGCTTTTGGGTCATTCCCGTCCCTCTGGCTGTGAATCCCCGTGGGATGTTTCACATGCGGTGTCTGGCTGAGATCCCTCGATTCATTGCATAGCCCCGGGACTTTATCCGTGCATTTGGGATGAAAAAAGAGGAGTTGTGGTGTCTCCAGATGCCAGGCTGAGAGGGCCGGAGGCAGCGCAGCCACCCCGGGGCTTGGCAGGGTGGCGTGGCTGGCACCGTGTTCTCCTGCAAATGCTGCCATCCCTCACTCCAGGCGATGCACATTTATATCCCACGCTTCCCAGGAGCATCCCAGGGCGGGCGGGGATCGCATCACCTCTCCTGATGTGCAGCCGGGGCAAAGCCGGAGCAGCGCCGGGCGGAGAAGGCAGGAGGATGAGGCACAGCTCCCCTGGCTGCGCCGCAGCTGCTGAGCTCATTTTTAGCTCATTATTTCTGCTTGGGAGCCGATGAAAGGCAGTTTTCAAAGATGCATTTAATGGGTGAAAATTCATAAAAATGTTTTCCGGGCTCTGTTGTGCCAGTGCAGCGTCCGACCACCAACGCTGTTTGTCACAGCGGTGGCACCGGGGCTGGTGCCAGCATCCTGCATCCTCCCCAGCCCCGGGAGCTCTGTGGGACTGAGGGATTTGGGGTGCAGGGCACGGCTGCACTGATGCTGCCAGTACAAAATGGGGGGGGCAGCCACGGAAAAACAGACTTAAAAAAAAAAACCAACCCAAACAACCTCTTTTTTTTGCAGATTGGAAGCTTGGAAAACTACTACCACTTTCACCACAGCAAGACGTTTAAGCGCTCCACGCTGAGCAGCCGGGGACCGCACAACTTCCTCCGCATGGACCCCAAGGTATGGGGCTGGGCACCCTGGTGTCCCCCAGCCCCTGTGGGGTGGTGGGATGGGGGTCCCCGCCTGTCCCTGGAGGAGGCTGTTGGCTTGATGTGGGTCCAGAGTGAGCTGTAGCATCCTGGGATGACATGTTACCCTTGAGCCACAGCCCTGCGCACACACGAGTGACTCACTGGGCATGGGCACGGAGAGCGCTGGTGAAAAATACGTAAAAGTGACTAAACACTAACATCTGCCTGAAAGCCGGGAGGAAGAAAAGGGGGAAAAGCTTTCCAGGACAGAAAGGCTGTTGCATGCTCAGGGTGTTGATCCAGTTGCCACAACACTTGCTGCCTCAATGGTTGCTATGTGTGAAATCCTTGGCAATAGCTCTGCATTGCTTCTTTCCTAGAGCAAGCATCCAAAGGGATTTTCAGCACAGCTGAATTGACAAAAGTAATGGGGTCGGGGGGAAGAAGGCAAGGAGGGACCTGGGCGAGCTGGGTTTGGGGTGGTGGAGAAGGGCTGGGGCTCCCCTTTGGCTGTCCTCCTCCCACAGCTCCCCCTGAGCACTGTGAGATGTGACTTGTGCAGAGCAGAGGAAGGGTTAATGGTGGGAAGGTTTTTTGGGAGAGGGGGACATAAAAGCAGAAAAAGCCATTTTGGTGAATGTAGTAGCCTTAGGTAGCAAGCTGCTGCTGCCTCCAGCGATGTCTGGCCATCCTCTGGCCATCCTAGGGGTGCTCAGACACCCTTGGGATGCTCCTTCCCAAGACATTTCCACACCCGGCCCCATCCACATCTCCCCAAACACACACAGCAGCCCTGCCCTCCCCAGGCTTTCCGGAGAGATTTGCTGTTAAATATTTGGACAAGGTCTGTAGCACATTTTTGAGGAGGAGGCGTTGGAGTGGCTGCTTTGCCAGCGGGGGAAACCTCGGCGAGGGGAGCCTGGTGCCCTGGAAGTGTGCTGGGCTTTAATTAAAGCTGTTTGCCCTCAGGGGGTGCACAGGCATCCCAGCAAACAACGAATTCTCTGCATTTGAAATACCCCTATTTAAATGAGTCTGGTTATAATGCAAACTAAATCAATTGGCTTTTAGTCATATTAACCTTTACCTTACCTTGCTCTGTGGGCTCCAAGCTGCAGCAATTAACTCCTGTTCTCTCAATCCTTCCTTATCAGTTCAAAACCTGTTGGCATGTCTTGTCTCTCCCCCTCTCCCATCTACATTTACAAATCGTTTAAATGATGCATTCAGATGGCACCAGCTTAGCATGCATGCAGGAAAACATCACCTCGAGGCACGAGGACAGGAGCTGGAATAGGGAGGATGGAAACAAATCTTGCAGAAATCCTGAGGAACCAGCCAATCCGGTTGTTTGCAGATGTTGGGTGGTTCATGCCTTCTGGGGGCTATTGTTTCCTGTGCTGTTATTTGTTTGCTGTGGGGTTCGGTGGCATGAGCTGGGCAGGAGGACCACACCAAGCTCTCCAGCCCCAGGAGATGTCTGGGGAAGGGGAGACTCCAGGACACACAGGGAAGCAGCCAGGGTCCTGATCCTTGTGTGACCATGCTGCTGCTGAGCTGCCCCGTTGCCCCAAGAGACCCTGGGGCAGCTGGCTGCTCCTGCTGGGGCTGGTATGAGCCAAGAGATGTGGCATGTGATGGAAAGGGAGGAAGGATGTGGCAATCCAGTAATTTTGGGGATAGGTCATGGTGATGGGAGCTGGGGAGGGACAGTGGGGTGCAGAGTGGGGTCACACCACGCTGTGCCACCCCTCTTAGGGCTCCACTTGCAGCTCTTACTGCCATAAACTTCCCTTGCTCGCTGGAATGCTCCTGTTGGTCCATACAGTGCTTGAGCCTCCATCCTCACTGCTCCAGTCTCCTAATCCTCATCAGGGTTTGCCATGGCCTTGGTCCCTGTGCCTCTGGCCACACACCACAGCAAAATCAACCCCATCTGAATTATTTGCTGTGCGTTATGGCAAACATGTGCTGGAACCATCTTGTTTATCCTGGATCTCCACTTTAACTCCTGCACAGCCACTGGGATCCCTGGAAGTGTTGAAGGCCAGGTTGGATGGGGCTTGAAGCAACCTGGTTTGGTGGAAGGTGTCCCTGCCCATGGCAGAAGATTTGGAGTGAGATGAGCTTTAAGGTCCCCCCCAACCCAAACCATTCTGTGATTCTGCAATAATTAGGGTTTGCAAGGTAGAGCTGGGACCCTGCGCCTCAGGGCTATAACAGTTTGGGCCATTTCTAGTACTAAAAAGCCTTTTTCCCCTTTATTTTACATTTTCAAGAAGCTTTTCCCCAGCCTGGATCAGCAATGGAAGTTGATCTGAGTTTCATGAGCTGCAGGAGCTGTTGCAGGGATGCCCCAGACTCCTCTTGCTTGCCTATTTTCCCATGCCAGCCACATTGATTTATCAACTCTTCCTTGAAATCAATGTCCTTAAACTGCTGATTTCTCTGTGTCCACACACGATGGCTCCATCGACTCCTGGCTGGCAGCGCTGGGGTCGATCAGGAGCCTGTTTGAGATGAAGACATCCCTGTGAGGCAGCTCCTGGCAAAACCCCCCAAAATCCCACACCTTACCATCATTCCTGCGTCCTGCAAAGCAGCAGGGAAATGTGGTAGCTGTGGCTTGGGCAGCCAGACTCATGGAAATGCTGCCAGGGAGTGGTGCTTTAAGGAAAAAAGCCTGTTATTTGGGCCATAACCCCTATTTAATGTACTTTTATTTTTTTTTTAACTAGACCATGAAGTTATATTTTTGCTTCCAGTGTTTAAATCCATCACTGTGTAAGCAAAGTGGTGCACTCTCAGCAGCCAAGGCAGCGTGGAAAATCATTTTTCTATGAAATACATTTTTTTTTCCTTTCAACAGTGGTTTTTTTTTTTTTCTTTATAATATATATGTGTTTAAAACCCAAGCTCTAGGCTGGAAGCTGTCGGGTTTCTGACATCCACCTCCATCTGAGGCACAAAGCAATAAACTGTGCAGGAACTCAGTTCAGCTGACAGTTTTACATAAATGAGCTCAACAAAAGTTGCACTTTGTATTTTTATTCCTTTTGTTACAAAACCTTAGTCACAACAATAGAGACATCTCCATGAGTAGCTCCCAAAAGACCCGGAGCCATCAGGAAGAAAGTGTCCAGCAAGGAGGGATGTGCCACACTGTCCTCACAGTTCATTGGCTGGTGCCTCCTTTCTCCCCCAGCATGAACATCTGTAAAGATTTGGTCTATAAATTACTTTTATAACCTTTTTTCACTAAACTTGTGCTTCACCTCCATGCTGAAGGCAGGAAAGCCCTTTGTGTGGCAATAAAGGGTCTGGGGGACAGTTAATGTTTGATAGGGATGGGATGTGGCTGCTTCCAAAGCAGCACCTTAGGCAGCTCCCGCCACAGCGCCGTGGGCAAACACCAGCATTTCCCAATCATGGCCTTTTCCAGATCATTTCCCGTTTGATCTCCCTGCGTGTCATGCCCCGCTGGAACGCAAACAAATGTCAGAGTGGCCGGCTCCAAGGCCAC
This sequence comes from Agelaius phoeniceus, assembly GCF_051311805.1. Taxonomy (NCBI): domain Eukaryota; kingdom Metazoa; phylum Chordata; class Aves; order Passeriformes; family Icteridae; genus Agelaius; species Agelaius phoeniceus. The sequence goes on from NC_135277.1 coordinate 2,862,191, forward strand.
CTCACACGCAGCCTCTGCCAAAAATACTTGTGTGGAGCTAGCCATGTCCCCTGAGCTCTGTCACAGCCGTGTGTGGCCATCACATATTTTTGGGAAATGCGTGTTGTGCTTGGGTAAAGCCCCCAGTTTTTGTTATTTTGTCAGGAGGAAGGAGCTCGAAGGATGAGCAGCGCGGAGCCAGGTGGAACAGCCTCAGGGCTGAGCTGCTGCCTCCCAGCCGGCAGGAAGGATCAGCCCAAAATCTAAGCCAAGCACCTGAGTCTTCTCCAAAACTTTGACTAAACACTGAAATATGTGGTCTGTCTCCAGCGGGACTCCAGCGTGTGCTTCTGTGCTGCGCTGAGCCAGGGGGGCTCAGGCACGCGCTCCGAGGCGCCGTTATTTGTGCTCCAGGGCTCTGCTGCTCCAGCAGAGGAATCTGCTCTGGCTTAGACAGCACAACGAGCTGAGCTCACCCTGTCTGTCTGTCCATCTATCCCGTCTCCTTCCAAATGGAGCTGCTGTCTCCACAGCAGCTCTGGCCACGGAGATGGGGGTTTGCCAGAGCATGGGGTTCAGGCTGAGGCTGGCATTGCTTCTGCATCCCACATCCCACATCCCATTTCAGTGGGCAATGCCAGGCTCAGTGCCCACGGGTGGTGCTGACCCAGGTCTCTGCTTGCAGGTGGACTGGCTGCAGCAGCAGGAGGTGAAGAGGAGGGTGAAGAGGCAGGTCCGAGGGGAGCCACATGCCCTGCCCTTCAATGACCCGGTGTGGCCCAACATGTGGTACCTGGTGGGTGTCTCCCTGTCACTGCTTTAGGGGGGGTCATTTATTTCTAAGCAAATGCATCATCAATCTTTGCTCAGCCCAGCCAGTAATGAAATAATAGCATCAAATGTGCTTGGCAGCAGGATTTAAAAATAGTGAATTAATACACCTGAGAGTCTGGTTCGAAGTGTTTCACCCTTGTTAGCAGCCCCTCTTCATGGTCTGCACAGCAAAGGCTTGGGAGCAGCACTGCTGTATTTTACCCATCCCAGAGCTGCAGCCATCTATTTGTAATATAATTTTTCTCCTGCCTGCTTCATCGATCTGTATTTGACAGGGAAATTCATTGAAAATTAAGGGTGGAAAGGAAGTGAGCACTTCAAAACCCAGGAGCCCATAGTACTTGAAATGGAAGAGGAAAAGAATAATGGGGAGATAGCATTGCCTGGATTAACTGCTGCAGGATGGGCTTGATCTGTGGAGTAAAGTTATAACAAATCTGCAAGTTATATGGCAGGGGGTGGGTTGTAAATATATTTTCTGGTTGATTAAATGGGCTCCCAGCCTGGCTGTTTGCTTAGATGGGCTGGAATGGGGTTGCAGCCCTTTTGCAGCTGTGTTTGTCCCCGCAGCACTGTGGTGATAAAAACAGTCGGTGCAGGTCGGAGATGAACATCCTGGCAGCCTGGCAGAGGGGCTACACGGGCAAGAACGTGGTGGTCACCATCCTGGATGACGGCATAGAGAGGAACCACCCCGACCTCCTGCAGAACTATGTGAGCTGGGGGATGGACGGGATGGACTGGGGCTGATCCTCACCATGAATTGATTCATGGAGAATTTCAGTGTGTAAACACAGCTGAAGTCTGTGCATTGGCATATTTAGAGGAAAAGGTTTGTTGTTTTGGTTTTTTTTTTAAAAAAAAAAAAAAGTTTGAGATGTTTTTAAGAAGGAAATGAGGTTTTTAGATAAAGAGGATTGGGGGAACTCCCTTTGCAGCTGCCTGGAAAGCAGCCTCCTCCCTCTGCTCACCAGGGCAGAGCCAGAAACCTGCATGAACCCATTCAGCCCCAGCTCAAACCCCACATGGCCAGAGTGGGAGGGATGAATCCTGCTGAACCCAGCAGGATTTGGGGTTCAGAGGAGCAGTTCCTGAGGTAGCAGGATATTTCCTCTGGGAAACACGCAGGACTGCAGCCTAAAACTATTTATTCCAAGCAAACAGGCAGAAACTAAAGGGAAAATGTAATTTTCTGCTCTGATTGCCTGCACTGGCCATCACTGCAGCTACTGGCCACTACAAGCACCTAGTAAGCTGAATTTAATGGTGAATCTAATATTTTCAGGACCCTCTTGCAAGCTACGATGTTAATGGGAATGACCACGACCCAACTCCACGCTACGATGCCAGCAATGAGAACAAGTATGTGATGATAATTGTAATGGAGCAAGGGGTTTGGGAGTGTTCCTGAGGCTGGGTGTCCCCTCTGGAGTGACTTCCAGATCCCTTTCCCCATTCCCAGTGCTCTAGAGTAGGCTGTGTTAAGGACTTTGCACAGAGTCCTTGTGTTTAATGCAAATTCAGCTGGTGCCAACTACACTAATAGATAATGAATCCTCCAGCCACCCAATACAGCACCAGGGGGTTCCTTGCCCTGGCTGGGGATTGAGCCACGTGAGTCAGGATGGGTGGCTGAGATGGCAAAGCCTGGATGCATTTTTTGGGCTTCAGTTAAAGTGGGATGGTTACAGGTGGAAAGGAAACAGGAATGCAAAGAGCAGCCTTCATAGATGTGCAAGATGCTAAGAGGAAGTTGCATTTAGGTGCAAAATGCAAAGAGGAAGTTGCACCAAGGTGTAAAATGCAAACAGCAAATTGGATTTAGGTGCAAAATGCAAACAGCAAATTGCTTTCAGCATTAGTTTCCTCCACCCGCCTGGTGTGGGTTTTGGGTAAGGGCAGTTTCTTCCTCTGCTCCAGCCTCGGGGCTGGTGTTGGGTGCTGGGTGGGGTGTGGCTGGGGGGATCCTTTGCCATGGCCAGAGCTGATGGGGGTTTCTCCTTGCAGGCACGGCACTCGCTGCGCGGGGGAGGTGGCGGCAGCGGCCAACAACTCCTACTGCATCGTGGGCATCGCCTACAACGCCCGCATCGGAGGTGAGGCTGCACCTCCATGGCTCCCCTGCCCTTCACCGTCCCCCTGAGGGACCACGGCCACCCTGGCCACACCAATGGGCTCCTGGGGGAGAGGTGGGATGCTGCTCCCCTGGGAGAAAGTCTCCTCCGTGGTGCCTTGGCTGCAGGGAGCCCCAGGGGTGTTGGGGGAGGAGGATGGGTGCTATGGCAAACAGGGGACTCTGGCTCCATGGATTTAGGGTGGAAACTTCCTGCTTGGGCTGCATCCTTGCTGTGAAGGGTGCATGTGGATTGAGGATGTGGTGTTTTCACCCCTTGTCCTTGGGGTGGCTGTGTTTGCTGTGGTCAGTGGTGCTGGCTGAGGTTCAGAGCTGATGTCACTCATTTGCGGGGTCAAGGGATGCTGAGGAGCTGCTCAGAGCAGGGGGCCTGGGGAGAACCCCAAAAATATCCTCAGGGGGAAAAAACACCAAGAAGGTGGGGGATCAGAGATGCATATAGGGAGGATTTTCTGCACAGCCCCTCAAATAACATGTGTGGAAAGCAAATGAATCTCCATCACCAAATTGGATCCTAGTGCTAATTAGCATTGCTGGGTTCATTTGCATTAGCTGAACTGGTTTAAGCTGGGGCAACCCTGGGGACATGAGGGTCTTAGCAGGGGTGGGAGTGTGGTGTCCCACCTTACATGGCTGGTGGAACACTGTAGGGGACAAATCCCTGGAGCTGAGTTCTTTCAGCCTTCAGACCCATCCCTGGCATGGTTGGAACAGGAGAGGGGTTTTCCTGCAGCCCCTCCTACCACCCCAGTGCTGGGAGAAGTGACTGTCAGCAGCAGGGATCCAAATGCCCACAAGTGGATTTGGGGTTTAATTCCTTCTTTTGGCTTATTCATCCTGGCTGTGCAGGAAACATCTTTTGTTAGAGTTGTGTCTGCATGGGAGCAGTGTCCACAGGGATCGTGCTCTTGGCCAAGTACCTCCCAGGGTTGTCTGTGCTGGGAAAATCTCCAGAGGGAAGAAATAACCCAGGGAGGGTGAAGAGTGGACTGGTAGGGCTGTAAGGCCTATGGCACATCATCCCATCCCATCTCCTGTGCCCCCTACACGTGTGATGGCTTTTTGCTTCTTAGAGGGTTCTTGCCTCTAAAAACCCATATCCAAGCACACAGCAAGCAGCAGCAGAGCAAGGCAAAGCTCGTAGTGGGATTTATTGGATCCTGCAGGATCAGGCCATTCCCTTCATGCTCCTTTCTCTACAGCAGCTGTGGAGACGAGAGTTCCTTGTTGACTTTATGACGACCTCTGGGTCTCATTTTAATTTGCTCCCTTTAACGAGTGCCTTGCCTCAGGGGTGTGCTGGGGAGGTGTTGAGTGAGACAAGACACCTGGCAGAGGGCTGGGAGCCGGGGGCTTCCCACAACGTGAGCAGGCAAAGGGGAAAAATAGAGTCTGAGCCGTATCAAGTTTGGGATCATGGAGGAAAATACGCTATAGCTGCAGCGAGAGTGATTTTAGATGGATTACACAAATAAAGCAGCGATTAATGAGCACAACTTGTTGGGGAAGCCTATTTGTCACACTCGGAGAGCTCCCATCTAATTTTACTGGCTGCTCTTCAGTGCTCTTGCATTGCTTTTCATATGCCCTGGGCAAAACACATCACTGCTCAAGGAAAGGGCTCCTGCCATTCCTCCTCCTCTTCCCTCTCCTCCAATGCTTACTTGGGAGGTGGGTGTTGCTTCCTGTGTGACACAAACCTCATTTATTTCGCAGCACCCACCCCTGCTCCCTCCTGCTCCCCATTATTTGACCAGGGAGCCCCTCATTGCGGGTGGCTGTCTCTGGGCAGACTTTGGGTTGGCTTTGGGTTGACTTTAGGCTGATTTTGGGCTTGCTGATGAGAACAGCCAGATACAGCAAGCACAAACCCCATCCCTCAGCTGGCTTTCCTTGCCGTGTGCAGCTCAGATGCTGGGCTTGGCTCTTCGCCCCTTCTCCTTGTGTTTTCTTGTTGACAAAGAGGAATTTTTTGGGAACAGCTCTGCTCCCTGATTTTACATTTCTAAGCTTGGTTTTGGCTGGTTGGGGACAGCGTCAGAAGGAGATATTTGAGTTGACTGGTGTCCAGAGTGCAGCTGCAGCTGGAATGACATCTGCCTGCATTTGTTTGCTTTAAGACAAAATACATGTGGAAGGGGAAATGCGTTTTCATAAACCAGACTCTCCCTGGCTGACAAAATACGATGCTGAAATTTCCAGCATTGCTTTTCCTGCAAGGGCTGTTTCTGGGCAGCCTGCTGGGGTGCCTGGCACCCTCTACCCACTGTATTGAGAGGAAACCCAGCAGGGAAAGGGTGATGGAGAGCAGAGGGGTTTGTGCTCTCATATTGCAGCAGTCAGAGGCTGGGGGTGTGCAGCAATCCCCCAGCCCAGCCCACCATGGCTGGTGGGCTCTGCCTGTGAGCATCCTGGCTGGTACCTGCTGGCATTCCCAGCTGAAAGTGAGAGTTATCCCAGGTGGCATTGTTGTCCCATGTCTTGGGGTCCTGGCTCTGATTTTGGCCATACAAACCACAGCCTGGGTTTTTTTCCCGGGGCTTTTCCCTCTCCAGGGAACTGCTGGCATCAGTTGGGCAGTGATGGGGTTTGGGAACAGTCACAGTCATCCCCACTCAAGGGGAGAGGCTTCATCCTACCAATGTGCCTGAAGCTGAGGGGCATGAGTGTTCAGGCAACACGAAAATCTTCCAGGTGGAGAAATGTGCTAGCTAAGGAATCAAAAGGGGAGAAAAAAGGATTTTAGTGGGGGGATTTTGTCCCTGGGGAGTGCAGTACCACTACCACCACCCATTCCCCACCAAATGAGGGGAAGTGAATTTTAAGACCCCCTTGTCCATCACTTGTCATGAAGCCAGCAACACAGAGAAGTTTCCCCATAGCTCCCCAGCATCCTGCTGCCAGGCTTGTTGGCATGCGGGGCCACGGGCTGAAGCTATTCCAGGCACGCCTGAGCCGTGCGGTTTCCGCCGCCGTTAACAAAGCCCTTTGATTGCAATCCTCACACTGTCATCCACGCCGTGAAGCCCTAATATCTGATGTTTTTGTGCTTTTAGGCATTCGTATGTTAGATGGAGATGTAACAGATGTTGTTGAAGCGAAGTCGCTTGGCATCAGACCCGATTACATTGACATTTACAGCGCGAGCTGGGGGCCAGATGATGATGGGAAGACAGTTGATGGACCTGGTCTATTGGCCAAACAGGCTTTTGAGCAAGGCATTAAAAAGGTGTGGATCCCACAGCGCCCAGATGCGCTCGCCCTCCTCCTCCTGTCCTGGGGTCTGGTGCGGGGATGGGCAGCTCGGCCCCCGAGGCAATGCCAGCACTAGGGCTGGGGCGGGGGGGAGCCAATCATCTCTAATTTTTCCTAGTTGTCCCTGGTGTTCCTAAGAGCTCTGGTGGATTTGGCGGCCGAGGGTGGTGACGGCGGGAGGTGCCTGGTGCTGGTGGGACCCCTCGGCACGGCCCCAGCAGAGCAGGGAGGCCCCAAGTTGTGCAAAGCTCTGCCAGGATGAGAAACCCAAAGTGGTTCTTGGGGGGGTAACTTTGCACCCCAAAATGTCCCCCTGGATGCTGGTGTGGATGGAAAGAGCAGTATCCCAATCCCCAGTATGTCCAACCCTCTCTTCCATGCTCTTTGGGCTCCTGGTATCCTTTGCAGGGGCCTCTGTCACGTTAAGCATTCCCCTGGTTTTCCACCCAGAACAAGTGGCTGTGTCATGGCTGGGGAGGGACATGGATGCTGCCACAGGATCTGACAATGGATTGTTGTCCTTGTTTGGCCAATATCACATATGATTGATAGCTGCCAGTCCCTGCTGGGGATGCACTGGCCCCTTCCTGTGCCCCTTCCCTTTTTGGGTACTTTTAAAAAATGCCCAGTATTGGCTAAAGCATTGGGAAAAAGGCCTTTTTGGCAGCTCGGGAGCGCTGTGGGTAAGTGTCGCAGTGGCTCGGGGCTTCACAGTGGCTGTTCCCTGGGTGCTCCAGAGAATCTGGGGGTTGGATTCTACTGCCAGAAGCCCCAGGCCAGGCTGTGAAGCCCCCACTTCAACCTCTGCCACCACTCCTTCCTCTGCTGCCTCTTCCTGCAGTGTGCTGGGAGTTGGGGCGGCCTCTTATCTAAAAATAGGGTGGAGTGCCTTTCCCACTGTTTACTTGATTTCCTGCTGGGGCGGTGAGCCTGCCGAGGAATCCATTGAAGTGCCGGGCAGTTCACGCCGTGTAAATACGGGGAACAAGCTGCTTTTTAGACCTTATTTTTCCATGCAGGAGCAAACGGGCAGCAGCAGGGTACTTGCCTAGCACAGCCCCACTGTCTCAGGATGCTTGTTTTTGCCTCCCAGGGGACACCCCAGTCCCTCCACTGCCACCCCGTGTTTGCAGCACCCACTATCCCACATGCACAACTCGTAATTGCCAACTCCATCTCCTTAAATAACAAGGAAAGCTGCAAGCAGATAGTTAACTGCCACCTTTAGCCCAAGCAAACAGCTGTAACCAAGTTATAAATCCTTAAAATTGAGTTTTTAATGGAAACATTAAAATAACCTTTATCTATTAGCGATAGGACTGCGCTGGGGTAATTTATCATCTTGTTTCTTGTTCCTCCAGCCACACTTTATTAGTTCCCAAGCTAACGAGGGGATATTTATCCTGGTCATTCATGGAGTGCTATTGGGCAAACACCCAGGCCCTGCAGAGCTGAGGAAGCAGGAGATGCTGTGCATCCCACAGCCAACCCATGAGCTGCTGGGGTGAGCTGGATCAGCCCCAGCTTGGCCAGGGAGGGATTCCCTGGTTTAAATGATGCCCAGATTCAGGTTTTATAGCAGCCAGGAGACCCCCACTGGCATTGCATTGTCTTAGAAGGATGGCAAATTAAGAAGCTGGATGTTTGGGGTCTGCTTACAGAAATCTTGCTTGCTCCTTGTTTGAGAGCAAAGGGAAAGAATGGATTTTTCCAATTCGAAGGAGCTGCAATTGTGGTGAGCTCTTGCTCACCAGGAAATGCTGTCAGGTGTTAGCTGTGCATTGTTGTAGTGTCATTCATGTGCCTGTTCATGTCCTCAGGTAACTGTGCTGTTTCCATACCCACTTTATCCCTGTGCAGCCCTGCCTGGGCATCAGGGGACGTGGGTTTGGAGCAGGTCTGAGCCTTTCTTGGGTCCCGTGGGTGCAACACTCGGGGTGAGGGATGAAAGGGAGGTCTGGGCTCCCAGTCTCCTGATCCCAATCAAAATCATTGCTCCATCTCCAGATGCTTGGCCAATTGTGTCAGGTTTTATTCCTCTGATTAGTGATTTGGGAATGCTTGAGTTGCATGCAGTGGGACCCATCCTTGGAGGTGTTTTAACTTTGGTGTGGGTGAGCTGGACGGTCTGTGCCAAGCGTGTGGGCTGGGATGCTGCCTCCTTGGAGATCCAGGAAACCCTGGAAAGTGGGATGGGAGATGCCAGCAGCAGGCTTGGTGGGCTGGCAAGCTGGGTTGAGCTCTCTATGATGCAGAGCAGGGCAGTTCCTGCTCCCTAATTCCCTTGGCAATTGCAGTTTTTCTTGCAGAGCTCCAGACAGCTCTATTAATCTTTGCTAGGGAAATACCCACCCAGTTTTGCTGGGAGGCAGCCCAGATAATGAAAACTTTCATAAAGTAAGGAAAGAGCCTGACTTAGACTGTCTATCCAGAGGCAGGGTCAGCTCAGAAAGCCTCTGCCCCAGGAGGGGGGCGAGACAGGTAATAAACCTTCCCGCTCCCCCTGGCGCCTAAAGCCCACAATAAATCCCGGTGAATTCCTCCAGTGCAAAGCTGCTTTATTATTATTATTATTATTGTTGTTATTATTATTTTTTGTGGAGGAAGCTGCCACAGAGCAGTGGGAGGGAGGTAAACACCAGATCTGCCCAGGCGAGCACTGAAATCTCTCCTCCATGGCAGGAGCAGCCGCGGGGAGGACGGGGCTGCTCCGCTGCTCTCGCGCCTGCCAAGCCTGGCAGCTCCATCCTCCCTGGAGAGCTCTGCCTCACGGGGCACGGAAGAAAACCAGCCACTTCATTTCCTGCCCCTAACCCTTTTGGCTCACCAAAAATCCTCCTTTTTAGGATGTTCACCTTGCTGTGAACTCCCGCAGGGCTGGGTTGTTCCTGGGTGTCCTGGCAGTGGTTGGATGGAGGAGTGAATGGGGCTCCTTCCTGTGGTGTTGGCTTCTTTAGGGGCCCCTCGTTGGCACCACAGCTTCTGCTGCCAGGTGGGATTTTCCTCTGGCTCTGGGGAGGTCTGAGCAGCAGGCACACCCCTTCCACCCCTCAATTCCCAATGGGGTCACAGCTGTTCCCAGTGGGGATGGCTCCATCAGAGGTTCCAGCCAAGTGATGGAGGGGAGAGAAAAGAGTGGGAGTTAAAAAAATAGAAGAAAAGCAAAAGAAACTTTTAAGGATAGGCTGGGAGAAGGATTCTGGTGCTTTGGGTGGTTCATGAGTGGCTTTGTGGGCATGGGAGATTTGGGATTTGGGGGTTCCCTGCCAGTTCCTCCTGCAGGGCCATCCCTAAAAGCACCCATGCTGTGGTCCAGGGACTTTGAATACCCAAGATGTTTTGCCCCATGGAAAATGCCAAAATCCTGTTGCTGGATTTTGGGGAGTCACTGTCTGTAAACTGGGACTGACTGAGCCAAGAGGCACATTGTGGGGACTGATACAGGGGGCTGAGTGCTGGGCAGGATGGGACCCATCCTTCCACCCTAACCAAACACCCAAAAACCAGACTTACCCCTGCTCCCCATGCTGAGATCACCTCTCATCCTGGGCAAACACCTCCTCTAACCCTCCATGCTCTCTGTGCCCGCAGGGTCGCCGGGGACTGGGGTCCATCTTCGTCTGGGCGTCGGGGAACGGTGGCAGAGAGGGCGATTACTGCTCCTGTGACGGCTACACCAACAGCATCTACACCATCTCCATCAGCAGCACCACTGAGAATGGCTACAAGCCCTGGTACCTGGAGGAATGTGCCTCCACCCTCGCCACCACCTACAGCAGCGGCGCGTTTTATGAGCGGAAAATTGTGAGTTTTACCCCAACATCCAGTGGGGCAGCATCCCCTGGTGTTTTCTGTGTGGCTGGGCTGGGTGATGGCTCAGCTGTAAGAGCTAGGCTTTGTCCTTAGCCTGCAGTGGGTTTTGCTCTGGTTTTTGCTCTGGGATGTTGTGTTTCTCCTGGTAAATGGGTGAAAGGGCTGGAGGTTTGCTGGGATAGTGCCCATGCTGGGAGCATTTTGGGGGCTGCAGCTCCTCTCTCACAGGTGACCACGGATCTCCGGCACCGCTGCACCGACGGCCACACCGGCACCTCCGTGTCCGCCCCGATGGTCGCGGGCATCATCGCCTTGGCCTTGGAGGCAAAGTAAGTGTAACCTGGTCAGGAGAAATGTTCCCACATTTAGCACCTGGTGAGAAAAACCTGAAGGAAACAAGGTGGTTTTGTTTCCTCTAGAGTGACCAAAATGACACAGAGTTGTTTTAAATTGCTCCTTGCTGGCAGTGTTGTTGTTTGGAATCTGATCTTCCCACAGGTGTTTTATTGATCTAATTCTTCACATGTTGCCATGTGTTGAAAAGTTTGGGGTTGGTGACATCAGTCAGGCTTTTCAGTAGGTGCACGGAAACTGCTGACAGCCAGCTCCAACAGGAGTTTTATAAATACTTCCTGGGGGAAAAAAGTCAGAAAACATCACAGACATTGGGAAATGTCAGCAGAAGTGATGGTTTTCAGCAAGTGTTGCATTTCTGGGGGAAAAGGACTGCTTTTTCATAATGTCAAAAACTCACAGAACTTGATTTTCAGTGACACACCCCTGGTTCAAATGAGCTGCTCTTTTCCTCTTGTCCCCATCCCAGTCCCATCCTGGTTCCATCATGGTCCCCCAGCCCAGGAAGAGCCCTTGGGCATCCCTGTGTTGCTTCATGGAGTGTCTTCTCATAAGCTTATTATTATTTTTATGGAGTGGAAATAAAGTAAAGACTGGGAATAAGAATAAGCCTCAGGGCAGCGCTGCACTCTCATCCAGGGATGGTGATTGTGGCTCCATTCCTCCTCGTCTGGTTTAATCCCAACACCCAGGTCGGGTGAGAGCATTTCCGGAGATGCAGTTTTCATTACAAATATATTAAAAGCTTTAGATGTAATTTTTGAATAGTTTAGCTGAGGCATAAACCGCAACATTAACTACCAGAGCTTGGTGCTCAGGCATTCCATTATGACAAGAGAGAATAAATTGAATTTCTTTCTTTAAATGTTGCTCGAGAGCAATATAAATCCCAGCTCGAGAAGCTGAACAACTGACTGTAAGTAAAGCGAGGAAAATTCTCCAGCAATATCCCTGAGCTGGGGTCATGAGGGGGCTCAGAAGCCCAGAGCACTCAGTGTCCAGCACTCTGAACACACAAACCCAGCCTGGGGAGGTAGAGGCGATTTGGGTTTAATTTTTCTGTTTAATGAACAACCCAGGTTTTATTTCAAGCAATTTTTTGCTGTTATTTCTCTAAAGGGAAGGTTTGCTCAGCATTGTGTATCAGTGAGCTGCTGAGCCCACTATCCTGCCTCAGCTTTTGCTCCCTGTCTCCTTCAAAAAATGGAGAAAACCTTCCTGATTTGCTTAATTTCTACCCTAGAGCCTGAGATCTAAATGGCCTTATTCAGGAGTAAATCCTGCAATTCCCATGGGCATGTGGCATCCCTTCCTGGGGCACACCACTCTGCTCGGGCTCCTCAAGTGGTGGCAGGCTGTCAGCATTTAAATCATCAATTCTTGCTTTTTTTTTCGAGCAGGAAAGAGGAAAGAGGGGTGGCTGGTGTGGTTTTTGCTTTTTTTTTTAACTCAGTGGGGTACCTGCTGCTGCTGGGAGGACTGGGAACAGCAGAGCCACCCCATGAACCACGTGTCATTGCAGCCCCCTGCTCACCTGGAGGGATGTCCAGCACCTGCTGGTCAAAACCTCGCGGCCGGGGCACCTACGAGCACCCGACTGGAAAACCAACGGAGCAGGGCATAAAGGTGAGAGGCCGTGGGGATGGCAGGGCAAGAACAGCCAGCCAAGGGAAAATAAAGGTCTCCAGAGCTTCACTTATGGAGACAGTTCACTGTGGGTGGCCACTATTGGGCTCATTCCTACCTTCAGGCTGCTAAGTGGAGGGAGGAGAGGGCAGTAATTCATGGGGTGAGATGCTTGGAACTCTTGCTTGGTGGAGATTTGGAAAACTTGTTTGGTGGATACTCTCTTGAGCTGCAGGGTTTCTTGCTACTTTCCTTGGGCTGCTCCCAGCAATGGGTTTTCCATAGTGTCAATGTGGATTTGGGGTGTAACTTGGCCAGGGTGATGAGCTCCATGTACTGAAACACCTCATACTCCAATGGGGTCAACTCCACACCTTCCCCGATGGTTGGAAGATGCTCCACCATACACTGAGGAGGAGCTCCTGATCCCTGCTGGGAAGGCCGAGGGTTTCTGAGTCTTCTCTCTTTCCAGTTAGCCATCTATATGGCTTTGGGCTGGTGGATGCTGACGCTATTGTGGTGGAAGCCAAGAAGTGGAGGATGGTTCCTCCCCAGCACGTCTGCGTGGGAAGCCTGGACAGGGTGCCCAAGTGAGTGTTGTGGGTCTGTGCCTATGGCGCGGTGAAGTGCAGGACTCATTAGGGCTCTCCAGGGCCAGCTTTGACAGTGGGTGATATTTTTTTTTCCCTTTTACAAGATTTTTCTTCCCAGACGAGCGATCAGCAGGGACTTTTTGAGGGCTGACAAATGAGAGACCAAACCCACCTTGCCTGCTGGGTGGGTCCGGTGTGAGCAGTGATGTGTTGGTCTCTCCACCCTTTCTCTGAACACTTTGTCTTGATGGAAGACATCAAAAACTGGTGATTTGTTGCAAAAATTACCAGATTTTCAGTGTCTTGGTTCTCTTTGAATTTGGCTTCAGATTCATTCCAGCTCAGGTTTCACATCTCATCCTTGGTAGGTCAGTCCCTCCTAGGTGAAGAGTGAGATCAGGGATCTGACCAAGTGACTCCTCATTTACCAATGCCTAGCTGTACAGCAAGAGAGTTGTTAATCAGAAAAGTCTTTTAGAGACTTGCATATGCAAAACAGGAATGAGTGCAGAGCCAAGTGTGTTCATGAAGCTATTTATCTGATACAGACACTAATTACAGCCCAAAGTGGAGTGCTGCACTCGTAATTATAATAAAGCAGCGCCCTTGCAGCCCATAAGGCATAGATCTTCGAAGCACTTCAAACTCATCTGGTTACCATCCAGCAATTCAGCAAATTCCCCTGCTAGGACACTGGGAATTGCAGTGGCAGATAAGATAATTTTTGCTGTGAAGCAGCAGGAGACCAGGGTCTAATCTAACAGGGCGTCCGTGTCTGGGAGCCAGGGGCACTCTGTCCCCATCCTGACACCATTCCCTGTCCCTGGCAGGTACATCCGAGCTGACCACGTGCTGCGGGCCAGCACCCTGAGCAGCGCCTGCGCCGAGCAGCGGGACCAGCACGTGCTGTACCTGGAGCACGTCGTGGTGCGGCTCAGCATTGCCCACCCGCGCCGCGGGGACCTCCAGATCAGCCTCATCTCCCCAGCCGGGACACGGTCACAGCTCCTCGCCAGGAGGTGAGAGCAGCCAGGGCCAGGGCGTGTCTGGGATGGGCAGCATCCTCCTTTAGGGGGTTGCTGGAAGTTTTCTTGGGGTCTTGGGGGGAAAAGTGGGAAGCATGCGCAGGTTTCAGCTGCAGGGGAGCTTTGTGCAAGGGTGTGTGCATGTGGGGATGCCTAAAATCCTCAATTTAGGATTTCAACCCATCTCCCTTTTCTGATAAAATACAACATTCAAAGTCACATTTCTTGGTGCGTGGCATTATCGTTGCAGGGTGTTTGACCATTCCAATGAAGGCTTCAAGGGCTGGGAGTTCATGACTGTCCACTGCTGGGGGGAGCGGGCAGCAGGGGAGTGGACCCTGGAGATCCACGACACGCCATCCCAAGTGCGCAACCCCGCCGTGCAAGGTAAGGATCCCCAGTGCCCACCAGGCCCTCCTGCTCCCAAATCCCTTTCCAGGCTGCTTTGCTTGGCTGTAAATTTTGCTGTGAGTTTTATAGTCTCCAGCAAAACTGTATTGCCCAGATTTTAAAAAATGGGAATGAAATGTTAGGTCTGAACGCAGGAGGCTGCCGGTCTGGCTGAGCTGGAAGCTGGTTTTCTCGCAGCAGCAGCAGCAGCAGTAGCAGTAAACTGGCTGCACCCAAGAGCCAGGTTTCCAAAATTAAACTGTAATGAGTCAAAACGAGGAAACCCAAGAGCTGTAATTGTTGTTTGTTTGTTTTGCTTCGCTGCTGGGACATCTGGCATGTGGGTTGGTTGTGCAACGGCGCAAGGGGACCATGCCCCTCGGGCTGCAGACGGATGGACATCCTCCCTGGACTGCCACCGTGCTGGTGGGGGGTGGCTGGGCTCAGCCTGGCCCCCTGCATGTCCCCAGCCCTGCTGTGTCCCCCCTCCCCAGCTTGGCCGTTTACTCCCTGACCCCTTCCCAGCACAGGAGCCATGTGGGCAGGATCCGGCCCCGCCTCACTGGCTGGGGGCAGCGGGATGTGAAGCATCCTGCCTGGGGCTGGCGTGTGTTGTGGGGGTGTTAAATCCACACAATCATTGATAGGAAGCCAGGAGAATATTAAAAATTTCTCCCACGCTACTTTCTGGCGGGAGGTGCACGTGGGGGTGCATTGCACTGAAAGTGTTTCTGTTTGCTGCCTTCACCCCAAATCTTTTGAACTCGGAGAGCAGCAGCAAAGCGCCCACAGAGCTGCTTTTGCCCTGGTATTTACAGTTTGTGGCTGGTGTTTCTGAGCCCCTCATGGGCATCAGGGTTTGGCAAAACAAAATGAAAACGAGTGCATTAAGTCATCCCCTCAAAAAGTCTGCACTGGGTTTGAAGCAGAGATGGCACAGCAAGAGGAAAAAGAGGAAAGATGCTCCCAGCTCGTAGCAGAAATGAGTATTAAATGTTAATTTAATACCACTAAATTGGTTAATTTAATATAAATTAAATACTATGAGTGTCATGTCGCTGGTACTGCTGCACCCCCACATCAGCCTCGTGTAGCCTGGGCTTTCCTCACGCAGGATATTTTAGATTTAAAACAAATTCAATTCTTTTGGCAAAGGCACTTCCCCAGCTGATGCTGCCGGAGCTTGGCTCTTCCTTCGCAGGCTCCACACCAGCACTGCTCGGTGCAGCAGGTGTGTCCTCTCTCCCTTTAGGAGAGCCAAGGGATTTGGTTATTGCAAATTTTAAGCCCTTCCTGGTAACACAGGGATTAGGAGTTAAAGCCGAGCACACTGCGGGCACGAAGTGACTCGCATTGATGGGGAATTGGAAGAAAAACAGCCTTGGAAAGAAGCAGCAGCATTTCTGGATTCTCTCCCCCAAGCCATGTGGCTTGTGGAGGGTCTTGGTGTGGGTGTAAGGCCTTGGAGGGGGTCTCACCAGGTGCACTACAGTGTTTTGGGGGATGCCAAGCTCAGACTTCTGTTGTGTCAGGCAAAGAGAGGGCTGGAGCAACAGCAGCAAGAAATAATCCAGTGTCTGCCGGGTGGTGTTTGTCAGACAGAAATAATCCTCTATTGTGGAGCTTTTAAAATTACCGGTTCTCTCCAGTGTTGGACTCGGAGACTGTGGTGATGCTGCAGTTCCTTGGATGAGTTATGGAATTAAAAATCCTTTGTAAGTGGCCTAAACAGCTGCATTTGTGTGGGCTTGAAGCTCAGGGGCTCATGAATGTTTCTGGGTATTCACTGTTTGCTTCTGCATTGCTGTGCCAGCAGTGACACCCTGATGGTCCAGTCCATCCTCCTCCTGCTTCCCCCAAAACCGGGTCCCCCAGAGATGGGGAGACAGGGAGTGGGATGGGTGACGTTGTATCTGCCCCACAGGGAAGCTGAAGGAGTGGAGCCTCATCTTCTACGGGACAGGCGAGCACCCCTACACTGCGCTGAGTGGGCCCCCGTCCCGGGGCAGGTCACTGGAAGTGCCAACGTCGGAGATGGAGCCGTCCAGAGCCGCCTTCCTGCAGAGCCAGGTGGAGGTGGCGGAGGAGGAGGAGGAGTACGCGGGTAAGCGCTGCCTGAGCTGCCACATTGTTCCCTCCAAAGTGCCCAGGAAAATGAAACCCTGATAAAAACCGGGGGAGCCACGAGGCCTGATCCTGCCTGGGGCTGAGGCGGGCTGGGAGGAGCAGGGCCTGTGGCCAGCACGGGGCAGCAGGATGGTGAAATTAGAAGGTAGGAAAATGCCCCGTCCCAGCCACAAATTGGTGGTGCAGCTGTCTGAGGGGTAAAAAAAGCTCCTCTGCCCACCTTCCCTCCTCCAGCACAGGCAGGGGCGGGTGTCTCTGCTGCTCCCTGAGGAGCAGGTCCCTCTTTTAAGGCTGCTCCTGCACCAGTGTTCAGCCAGTGTATGGCTGGGTGGGATTCATTCTGGGAGGGATGAGCTGCAGGAAAGACAAGCACCCAAAGCCATGCAGCTCCTATCCATAGATAGGATAAAATTTAAAATATAATAGATATAGGATGTAGAATAATACGGGGGAAGGGTCCAGGTGTCCATTGGTCCAGGGAGGGTGTGCTCAGGGAATCCTGGCAGTGGTGCCTGAAGGGTGCTCAGCTTCTCCCACACTGAGCTGGTCTCTCCCTCCTCAGGTCCATGCCACCCTGAGTGTGGTGACCAGGGCTGCGATGGCCCCAATGCCGACCAGTGCTTGAACTGCATCCACTACAGTCTGGGCAGTGTGAAAACTGGCAGGTGAGAGGTAGTGGGGTGTCCCCATGGGGTCTCCAGGTCTTGCAGCTTAGTGTGGGCGATAGATGTTTGCACAGAGAAAGAAGTGTATGAGAAATTGAATGGGTGGAGGAGGAGTGAGGATCCCTGTCCTGAATTAGGGTACAGTGGGGTAGAGGACATGGAGCTGGAGAGTCCTGGAGGATCATGACCACCTAATAATGTTGGGGAAGAAGCTTTGGCTTCACTGGCTGGGATCACCCACACCCAAGGGACAGCCAACTGAACTGTCAGGAACTGGGGCTTTCACTCCTCATTCTCTTGGGACGGCACAGTGAAACTTTACCTACAGCCAGGACAAGAGATTCCCCACCTCTGTATTAGAGCTGTGACTTCCAAGACACTGTAAATCACAAGAACAAGAAGTAAACGATTGCTGCCAAGGCTGGGGGACACCCAGACACTGCGGGCAAGGGGACAGGGGCAGTGCCTGAGGTGGAAGGTGACCGGTGCTGGCACCAAAGCCCAGTGCCACTGGTTCCCTCCCCAGGATGTGTGTGAGCTCGTGCCCCGCTGGGTTCTTTGGTGACAACGGCGCCCGGAGGTGCCGGCGGTGCCACAAGGGCTGCGAGCGCTGCGTTGGGAGGGGACCCAGCCAGTGCACGGCCTGCAAGAGGAACCTCTACCACCACCCTGAGATGGGCACCTGTGTGCTGCTCTGTCCTCCCGGGTTCTACGCCGAGGAACGTAAGGATGTTTATCATTGCGAGTTGCAGCATGAGGATGTGCAGGGGTTGCTTCTATTTTAAGCGCTCTGGGTGGAGAACACACCTTGATTCTTGAGTATTGGCTTTGAATTTCCCTCTTGACACACTTTGCATGGTGAAGGGAGGAGGGAAACCTCTGGGTGTTCAGAGGGTGGTGCAAAGCAGAGGTGCTCAACTCAAAGCTCTTAATTAGAAGACTGTAATTAATGATCCTGGCTGCTTGCAAAGCATATTTCTTTTCAGCAAGCGGTGACAGATAAGGTCACCTGCAATAGCTTGGATCTGCTGGGGAGGGATGTGCCTTTCCACCCTGGGGAGCTGCTGCTGGGGTGCAGTGGGGCTTTGCAGCTCCGACTGCTGCTTGCAAATCACCGTCCAGATTTTATTCTCTCTCCTTTGCTTTGTTTTTTGAAAGGTCAGAAACGCTGTCTGAAATGTCATCAAAGCTGTAAAAAATGTGTCGGCGAAGCAGATAAATGTACTGCATGCAAAGAGGGATTCAGGTAAAACACCAGCACAGGAGGAGTTCATACCTGCAGCACTCATACCTGTGGTTTAAATTTGGGAAAACCAATGGGAAATTAAAGAGTGAATTAAGTTCAAGACCAGAGATCCTGCTTCCATGGTGCTGCAGCTGTGGTGCAGTGTGCTGGAGGTCTGGGAATCTAAAGGTGGTGATTAGCGTCTCTTTCTTTGCCGAAAACCGTGATTTAAATTTAATTTCATTTTCCCCAGCTCTTTCCAGGGTGGTGGGTAAGTGCTGTGTAGAGCTGCTACCAGCCTGAGCTGCTTCAGGCAGGCTGAGAATGTTCCCTGCAAATGAAGAAACCCTTCCCTCAGATTCATCCATGCTGAAAATTTTATTTGATGTACCTGTTGAGTGGAGCTCTCACAGGACAGTGATTTTCCAGCGCTGCAGGCAGGGCAGCTGTGACCCTCAGAGGGCCACTGGGTGCCACTGCTGCTGGCCCCATGGCATCTGTGGGATACAGAGCCCAGTGCCAGCACTAGGGAGAAGCTGTTTTCCATCCCCGATTGCTCATGGAAGTACAATCCCATAGCAGTCTGCAGTGTTCAGGCACTGTGAGCCAGAGCTATGGTGTAGCAGTGGGGCTCACTCAGACAAAGAAATTCCCGCTGCCAAAAGATTATCTACTCCCTCAGAAAAGCACAAGTGGAGGCACTTGTCAGACATAATCCACATGGTGCTTGTTTTTTATTGTCCAATATCCTTTTAAGCTGGGACTTCAAATCATCCCTGCCACGGTGAAGCAGCACCAGCCCAGCCACGGCGCTGAACCAATTTCCTTTTATTCCAAGGAGCCTCACTGGTGCAAAAGGCCTTCAGGAGAGCCTGGCTGGCTGCCCATGGGAAAAAAATAATTTTATTTCCTCCTGGATACTTAATTAAGGAACCGGCAGCTGTCCCTTTGGTCCAGGCAGGATTTTAATTTCTCCTAAAATGCTGGCCGAGTTTCCAACACCTCCTGCGCTGCAGGCTGAGGATGCCTCAGGACACTGGGGCATGAGGGATGAGAATGGGCTGTGTTGAGTCCCCATATCCTGTAGCTTTGGGTGCAAATGTTCTCTGCTTTCCTGGCAGCCTGGCAGGGGAGAGCTGTGTGCCAGAGTGCCAGCCTGCCATGTACCTCAGCCGAGAGCCCCGGCGGTGCGAGACCTGCCCTGCCAGCACAGGTACGTCCTTGGCCCCACAGCATCCCAGTCAAAACCCCAAACCCGTCTACATCAGGTGCCAATCCCCACTGTACCACCCTTAGCCAAGGCAGAGCGTGCTTGAGGGAAAGCAATCCCAAGTCTCCAGCATGTCCTGTGAGGTATATGTTCATGCTGGAAAGGTTTTTAGGGGAGTTTTTACATTTTTATTGGAGCCATTTTTTATTTCTCGATCTCCCCGAAGCCAGGTGCTTCAGTTTAATAAGGTTGCGGGGGAGGCTGTAAAACCCTCTTGGAGTGATGGAAGGTGGCTTTGCAGCAGATAAAAATGTCAGGCAGCTGAGGTGTGTTATTCTGTGTTATCCCATGTTATCCCAGCTGCCCCACAGTGCTGGGCTGGCTGCTCCTGGCTTCCCCCAGCTGCCTCAAATTGCTCAGCATTCCCTTTAAATCCTGCCTTTCTTGCTTCCTGCAAGTCCAATTACTTTCCATTGTTAATGTTTGCGTCTGCCCTCGAAATCATCATAGATCTGATGATAATATGATCTCTAGACAATCCATGTTCAGTGGCATGAACCTCTTCTATCATACATGGGCAATTGCCTTAGTCTAAATCCAAAATATTTATTGATCTTGTTGGCAAGGCTAGAAGGGAATGGGCTCTTAATCCCTGAAGAAAATTATTTCCCTTCTAATTCTTATTCCAGTCAGTGTGAAGGTACTCCACCACAATTATTTTTCCAGCCTTTTCTTTCCTCCTTTTCCTGCATAACCATTTCTCAAGCTTGGTGCGTGGAAGCCCTTTAATGATACCATCTCCATCACTGAGCTTTGCTGTCCAGCCACAACACACAGGCATCAGAGTGGGGCCCTCTGCTTTCCCAGCTCCTCTCTGGAGCACTTTCCCCCTCCAGCTCCTCCTTGGCCCAGTTCAGCATCTTCTTTTCCACCCTGGGGAAATCCAAATCGGTGCATGCTTGGGATGGCCCAGAGGGGATTTTGATGTGCTTTTCGTCACCAAGCCCTGGTAGGCAGCTCTTGGCTCTGCAGAGGGACAGACACTGGGTCCTGTCTTGGTTTTTTGGGATGGAACCTGAGCTGTTTGGGGTGGGAGCCAAGCACGTGCATGGGACCCTGTGGCACAACAAGTGTCTCGTTCATGAGCAAGACAAAGCCAAGCTGGTGCCCCCATCACATGTGGGTCTGTGGCTATGCTTGCACTGTCTCCAAACCCACCCAGGTGCCATTTTTCCCTTTTCCCTGTCCCCACAGGGCCAGGTGAGGAGGACTGCACCCCCTGCACCCCCGAGGGCCCTGCACCCCACTGGCGCTGTGTCCCCGCCTGCCGTGAGGGCTTCTACCCCGCCGACAGCCACGGGCTGCCCAACAAAGTCTGCAAGAGGTACAGAACCACCAGAGCAAAGCCAGAGCTGATGGGGAGCACTGCCAGCTATGACAGGATCATGCTGGAAACAGCTCACAGCTTGATGAAAATTAAAACAGGGATGAGGGAGCCAGGGCAGCTGTGGGGCTGGACCCCACACGCCCCTGCCCTGTGGATTTCAGAGCGGTGGAGCCGCGCGCTCCCTGCCAGAGCCAGCCAAGGTGTCTTGGGGCTACGGTGGAAGGGGCTCAGCCTCAGCCCCAGGCTCTCTGGAGGAGGTGTGGGAGGAACTGCAATGTTTAGATAAATATTCCAGCTTTCAATTAAACCTTCTCCGTTCGCCCCGTGGCCAGGTTGGAGGAGTGTTCCCCACTCCTTGGCCCGGCACGGGGCTGTGTGCGGGAGACCGGGAGATGCCGGGAGGCAACAATTTGCTCCCACTCTCTCCGGAGCTCTGAGCTTTAAGTGGGGAGTGGGAGTGGATTCAGCCTCATGAAAGCAAACATGAAAGGCAAGGATTAAAGTTGACTTGGGAACACACAACGCCATCCGTGCCCACTGGGGTTTCACTCACCTGCACTGTTTCTTCATCCAGGAGGAACAAGGGACCAGCATCCCTTCCCAGAGATTTCAGGCACAGTCTCCACAAACCACTGTCCCCAGGCAGGAAGCACAGTGCTGAGCTCTTTACTCAGCAAATGGATGGGAGCAGCACAGGTTCCCTTTGCACCTCTTTTTCTAGCTGGGATGGCTGGGACATGAGGTGCATGTCCCACTGAATCTTCCCAGAAGGCAAGAGCTTTTGGGATGTCACTAGCTGTCACTGGGCATTGAGCTGGCCTCACCAAACTCAGGGCTTCAATAACATCTCAACCTTCAAATTTGCCATTTTCTACATCCTCTGGTTTGGTCTGGCTGTCACAGTGCCAGCAGATGCCTTTTGGTTGACAGCCCACTTATGGTGGCCTGACCAGGGTGTTGGTGCTGGCTCAGGCCACAGCAAAGTCTCTGTCCCCAGGTGTGATGACCACTGCTCAGCCTGCGAGGGCTCCAGTGGAAACTGCCTCAGGTGTAAGGAAGGTTACAGCCTCCTTGGTGGCTCCTGTGTGACAAATGAAACCTGTACCAATGGTAAGTGGCAGAGCTGCTGACACTGTAGTGCTCTCCTGGTAGCAAAAATGGGAGGTTTTGGGGGATTCCCTTCACCATTTAAAGCTAAAAGTGCTGGAGCTCCTGGGCTTGCTAGGGCATGGCTGCAACGGGCTGGGCTCCGGCTGTGGGGGGCAGGTGGCTCACCTGGCATTGCTTCTGGATATCTGCCTGTTGCTCAAACACATCCAAGCACTTGTGTTTCGTTATAGTTTAGTCTTGGGGCTAATTCTCCCACTCACTGCAAAGCTCCTTTATTCCTTCATTAAAACCATGTGAAAGATGCCCTTAAAAAGCGACTTCTTTTCAATTCTGTCTCCCCCAACACTGGCACAGTTGCTGTGCCTGTTACGTCCAATGTTTGTTTATTTAAAATGTTAATCTGCTCTCATTTTCTCTTGTTCCTCACCCTGGCCTCCCAGCTGACAAGACTTTCTGTGAGATGGTGAAATCAAACAAGCTCTGTGAAAAGAAGCTGTTTGTGCAGTTCTGCTGTCAGACGTGTCTTATGGCCGGGTAAAGTTCAGCGGCTGCATCCATCCAGGACTTCCACTGACTGCCAGCCCAGTTTTGCCAAATGTTTAGGACAAAAGTTTATTTTTTCAGCTTTGGGAGAGTTTACATGGTGCTGTCAAGCATTTGCTCGTAAGTTTGATAGCTTTAATATCACTGTCGGCGCGTTTCTATAGCAATATGTTAAGCAGAGGTTGGAGCGTACCCTGAGTGATCAAGGCCTGGAAGCAGCAGACAAGTGGTGATATTAACACTCTCAAACACTCCTGGTGAGCAGGGACCAATGCATGATCCATGTACACACACTTGGTTCTTCGCAGGAATCCTACTGATCCGCCCGCTCCGAGCGGCCGGTGGGAGCCCTCGCCACGAGGGAGGCAGGACTTCACACACCTGCGAGGACAGAGCCGCTTCTGGCTCATTTTTGGTGCCCTCTTGTGCCAGGTGCAGCTGCTGTAACCCTGCACTGCCAGCGCCGTGCTCTGTACATAGGTAAACGATGAACCAGGCGGCTCTGGAGAGAGGCCACAGCCCACTCCGGCACTCCTGTTCGGATTCCGTCGGTCACCGCTTCCCTCTGGCCGTGGCAATAACTGGAGGTTTGAGGACCAAAGCCAGAGCTGCCCCACGTGGCTCTGCAGGTGTGTCAGCCCAGCAGGGCTTTGCCCTGCAGGTAACTGCAGCCAGGCAAAACCCGTGTGTGTGCCTACAAGGAGTCGTAGGGTTTTGGGGGGGGTTGTCCACACGGACCAGCCTTACCACGAAATGTAGTTCCCTCCTGGAACTGCTTGTACATCGCTGATCAAGTCAGTTCTGGAACAAGCTAAATCCTTCCTCTAAACGAGATGTTGTCCCAATTAATCTTTCTTGGCATTTTGTGTTATGATCCTCCCCCTGTTTTGCTGGGTACACCCCTCTCTCTCTCTCACAAAATCCTCCTGTTCATGGCAGTGATTTTTCTTGGGCATCTATTTCCCAAATGAGACATTCCAGGGATCCAGCCAGGAAACTTAATTCTACAAAACCCTTCCCTGAAACAAACCTTTTCATGCTCTCTCTTAATAGTAAGTCGTGGTGTTTATATAATTGTGTTTAAAATATCCTTGGCTATGTTGTTTTACAGATTTTTAAAAAATAACTTATACAATCCTTGTTTTTTTCTCTGTGGACTATTTTTTATATGGGAGTGGGGTATCTTTTTGTGTCTTATTCCTTTTCCTTCTCTCTGACCCTGCAAAGCCACTCTTTGCACCAGACAAATGTAAACACTCTTTCCTACGCTGCATGTTCTGATTTTCATTGTTAATAGTTTTAATGAGATAAACCTTTCTCCAGTGAAATTCCCAGTACGAATTGTCAGCAGTTCCACACGGAGCTGGGATAATCCCTGCTTGGTTTCGGCTGCAATGACACCTGCCCTGCCTGGGCTTGCCCACAAGAGCTCACTTCAGCCAGGTGAGGAGGGGAAAGCCACACTGTCTCCAGCCCTCACCTGCCTGGACCAAATCCAAGGAAAGATGGAGCTTTGGTAAACTGATCTTTAAGTTAATAAACTATTGATCTCCCCTGACAAGTGAATCTGTGCTTTTTCCAAATTCATGCAGCCCTGACTGGAGGCACTGCACGTCCTTACTTTGCTGGACAAAGCAGCTCCCGTGGCTGGAGCTCCTGCTCGGCTCAGAGCACCTGTGGGAGAAATGCTCAGGAACAGATGAGCTGCATCTGCAAAAACCTCACTATTATATTATTGTAAAGGTCTTTAACCTTCAGAAGAAGCTCAAATCCCGAATACCTGCCCTGTGCCAGGCTGGGCTGGTGCACCCAGGGCCATCTCACTGGGCTTGGGGCTGTGCTGGGGCACAGGTGGGTGAATTCTCCAGTATGGGGGATCCTGGATGAGCTGGCAGAAGGGCTTGTTCTCCTTTCCCACTCATACAAGGAGCATCCTGAGCAGTTCCCCACTGCAGTTCCCAGCACGGGGCCACTGTTCCCTGTTGGCTGTCTGGAAAGGAGAGGAGCTGCTGATGTGGCTGGGCATGGAGGGAGCTGTGGAATCCTTTGTTTGTTGTGTTGGTTTTGCAACAACCATGGGCCAAATGCCCAGGGTAGTGCCTGGATATCTGGAACTGAGTTTTTTTAAGTGGAGGGAAAGAGAAAAGAATGGAGCCCTCCCACAAGGGAAGCTGCTTTCTCAGAAATGTGCAGCTCTGGGCTCCTGCATTTTCTTGGTCTTCACATTTATCAGATGATAAATGTGAATTAATCCCATATAGCAATTTCTTTGGCTGCAGGATTTCCCTTTCAGTCTCAGGCCAAACCAGAGGTCAGAACTGGGGTGACACACTCCTGGCTTCTGCCCCTTTGCTTGGAAAATACCAAACTTCATTTCTCCTGCTGTGTTAGTGAGAAAACAGGAGCTGTGGATCAGGAGTACTGTGCCAGCCTTCCAGTTCTCTGGCTCACAGCAGCCTGCCCTTAAATACTGCTCCCTGGTATATTTAGATGTACTGAAATGCTACAAAGAAAGGAAAATGCTTACTCTTACATCTTGACCCAACTTAAAATACACACTGGGGAAGGCAGTTTAAGATGACCAGTCCCCAGCAGTCCCAGTTCTATCTTGCTTTCTGCTGCCTTCCAGCCTGCCAGGGAAAGAAAAACAAATTCTGCACATTGAATTCATGCAACAACATCAGCTTCCAGCATTTCCCTCAGAAATCATTCTTGTAAAGTAATAAAATTCAGATTATTTCTCCAAGCTGTTGCAATACTTGCTTGGAGCTATTAAAGTCTGACTGGTATGCTCAGAGGATCAAAGTGGCTGTGTCTTCCAGATAAATGCATA
The DNA here is from genome assembly GCF_051311805.1 of Agelaius phoeniceus. Classification (NCBI taxonomy): domain Eukaryota; kingdom Metazoa; phylum Chordata; class Aves; order Passeriformes; family Icteridae; genus Agelaius; species Agelaius phoeniceus. Next base: position 2,887,294 of record NC_135277.1, read on the forward strand.
TTTAGGCAATTTATTAAAGCTCATTTCTCTGTTGTCTCTTGGCACCAAAGCCAAATTTATAATAGCTGTTTTCTGGAAAATCTTAGCACAGCCTGACTCCTCGTTTGCAGTTTGGCCGTGGGGCTGCAGCCACGGCCATCTGCCATTGTGCAGTTGGCAGGTGGGGAGCACAGATCTTAAAAATCATTGCTTTGAGTTTCCATTGCAAAGAAAGGACTGTGGAGAGCTTGTGTGCAGCGTCTGAGACCCAGAATCCATCTGCTCGCAATTACAATTCTATTGTGGCTGCAGAGCTGAGGCAAACAGATGTATTGTGCTAAGGGAGACAGGTCCATGCTTTATTTGGCCTTGTCAGAGGCAGGACCTGCTTTCCAGGAGGCTGGGAAGAGTCTCCTTGTAAGAACTGCCTGAAATGACTAAAGTCTCTGTTGTCTTTAAGGCTGCATGATGCCTGAGTCATGTACAACAGCGCTGCTAATTCTCAGGTTTTTCCTTGTGACAGCTCCCTCTTGTTCTTGCTCCCTCCTATGTTATAAAACAAATGCAGCTGTTATAAAAACCCGACTGTGCCTTCCCATACGGCTTTGGTGAGGGAGTTTTCCCAGCAGGGAGCACAGGAGCTGCCTGAGCCCAGCTGATCCCTGGCAGGGCCAGCTCTGACACTGCAGCTGTGGGGACAGGCGGGCGTTTTGCCCAGGGTGATGCCCTGAGAAGCTCCCAAAAGAGAAGCACAAGCCATCCCTGAGCAGTGCCAAGCGTGGCAGCAGTGTTTAGCCTGTTATCACATCCTCTGGGTTCACAGAAATGTCATGGCTCACAAAAAACATCCTTCCCTCGATAGCAGCGCAGACAGAAATCATCCTTCCTCCTCCTGCTCTGAGGGCCTTGAAGGCCTGGGAAGGATTTCCTTAGAAGCAATGGTGGCATTCAGCAGATTTTAGGGGTTTGGGGGTGTCCCTTTACACGTCACTTTCAGTCCTGTCACCTGCAGCGTGGCTCACCCTCCAGCTGAGCCCTCCCAGTGGTGCCAGGCAGTGCCCCAGCCTCAGACCAGGGAGCTCCTGGCCAGACACAGCAGCCAGAGCCACCTCAGCTCCCCCATCGCTCCTCCCAGCCCTGCCTTGCTGTTCCCCAAATTCCCAAAGCTGGTTAGGGGGACGTTGTGACATTTGCAAGCATGTTTTGCCTCACAGATAAAGGGGGTGTGTGGTGATGCAGCCTGTGGGGTGCTCCCAGCCCATCACAGCACCTCAGCTCAGGAATGCACATGGAAGTGATGGAGAAAAAAGCTGCAGGGGGAAGGTGCTTATGGGCAACACAGTGTCCAGGAGGAAAGGCTGAGCTGCTGCTGGGGTGGATGGATGGATGGACAGAGAACACCGAGACCTGAAGGTGCCCTGGGGAGCAGCAAATGCTCGAGCACGGCTCTGTCTGAAGGGAAGCACCAGCCATGGCGTGAAGCCTGTTCCTGCTCTGCCCGCATTTCTGCAGATAAATCTGTGCCTGGAAGCACCACAAGGTGGGAGGGAACATCTGGGGGCACCTGTGCTGACAGCAAGGCCAATTCTCCCCTGGGCTTGTGAGCCATGGCTCAGGCTGGGGCTGGGAGCTGGCCCAGGAAGAGGGGAATGCATGGATGGGGTTGGGGCTGTATCAGTCCCTGAGGGGGGAACGCAGGGATGGGGTGTTGGGGGCTATATCAGTCCTTGAGGAGAAGGGGAATGCAGGGATGGGGTGTTGGGGGCTATATCAGTCCCTGAGGTGAAGAGGAACGTAGAGATGGGGAGTTGGGACTGTATCGACCCTGAGGGGGGAACGCAGGGACGGGGCGGGGAGGGGCGGTCTCTGCCGCTCGCTGTCTCGGCGCTCGGCTGCGCGGCCTGCGCGTGCTCGGCGCTCGGCGCGGTGGCCTGCGGCGGCGCGGCGCGGCCTGGCGCGGTGTGTGGCGTGTAGGGCCGGCTGTCCCGCTGTGTCGCCGATTGTCGCCGTGTGTCGCGATGGTGAAGCTCACGGCGGAGCTGATCGAGCAGGCGGCACAGTACACCAACGCCGTCCGAGACCGGGAGCTCGACCTGCGCGGTGCGCGGGCCCCGCGGGGCGAGAGGGGCTGTGCCGGGAAGGGGCGGGCGGGGGCTGAGGGCTGAGGCCCGGGGCTGTGGGGGTGTGTGTGGGGGGGTGGTCAGTGATGGAGCCTGGCGGTGGGACTGTGTTGGGTCCCGGAGGAGAGGCTGCCATGGGGTTTGGAGGGTCCGTGATGGATCTCCCAGTGGGGCCTGGCGCCTGCCGTGGCCGGAGGTGCCGAAGCAGGACGGGGAGGTTGGAGGGGCTGCAGCGGCCGGGGGTTGGGATGAAGAGCGATTAAAGAGGCTCCAGTGGCTTCGGAACCTGCGGGAGATGTGAGGGGTGAATCACAGAGTGGTAGAACGGTTTAGGATGGAAGGAACCTAAAGATCATCTCGTCCCAACCACCAAGAAGGGGAAAGTGGGGGAAATGTGGGAGGAATGTACTGTGGTGTGGGGGTGGGATGTGCCTCAGCACGGGGGATGTGCCAGAAAGGTGGGTTTGGTTTGGAGGACACGTCCAGGCAGGGAGCTGGTGTTTTGCTGAGGGGGAGGAAGAAGGATTCCAAAAGCCATGAGGGCTGTTGGGTGTGAGGGGGAGAGTTTGGTCTGGGAGCTGTGTGGAGCAGAGTGGATCCTGAGGTGTTTTGTCTGAACCTTATCAGCATCCCCAGTCCATCCCGATTTGCCCTCACACCCTATTGTGCTCTGCTGTGGGCACCACCTAATCCCTGCCCTGCCCTGCCCTCTCTCTCCAGGCTATAAAATCCCAGTTATTGAGAACCTGGGGGCCACCCTGGACCAGTTTGATGCCATCGATTTCTCTGACAACGAGATCCGCAAGCTGGACGGGTTCCCGCTGCTGCGGAGGCTGAAAACGCTCCTGATGAACAACAACAGGATTTGGTAAGGGGCTCTGCTTGGCCTCGTAGGACCCTGGGCAGAGGAAAATGCTCTTGGGAGAGAGGGGTGTGTGTCTTTCAGTGCTGGGCAGGGGCAGGAGTGTTTGTTTCAGGCAGTAAAATCAGCACTGAGCAGTGTGTGGGCTCTCTTTCAGTTTCCTTCCTGATTCAGTGCAAAAGGCAGGGTTTGTTTCTCAGCCAGGACAGTGAGATGCAGAGTTTGGGATCTGGCCACATCTTTGGATTTCAGTAATCATCTCCATAAAGACACGAAAAAATGAATACCTGCAAGGGAATAGATTATAAGATTTAAATCTAATATTGCACCTAATATTTGCAGTGATTTATTGCCAGCTTTATTAGAAAAGTGTTTTGGATGCTCACCCAGATTCTGCCAGTGTCACACTGGGTTGTTCACAGGGAGAGCCTCTGTGTTACTTTGTTTCTCTGTGTATTTCCAGCGTTGCTAATTCCTGCCCTAAATGAAACCTTTGTTTTTGTTGTTCTTCAGTCGGATTGGTGAGAACCTGGAGCAGGCACTGCCCAGCCTCACAGAGCTCATTCTCACCAACAACAACATTGCTGAACTGGTAAGCTGTCATGCAGGATAAAGCTAAACAAGCTGAAAATTTGTGGTTTTCATCCCTCTAATTAACCATTTTCCTGAGAGTAGTGCCATATCCTTTTGGTAATAGTTGGTTCTTTCCCTTTAGAGTAATATCCTACAGTTCTGGCAGTAGTTAACTGTGTACATCCTTTAATGAACATGATTTGCATCTTGCAGTGGAACAGCAGTCACAAAGCTTAGTGGTTTTCCTATTAAAATAATTGCAGTAATTTAATTAATGTCTAAAATAGATATGAGTTCAGGAACTTTGTTTTCAAATATTTGATTTTTTTGCTAAAGGGGCTTAAAATTTCTTGCTGTGCTCCCTTTACCCAGGGTGAACTGGATCCATTATCAACTATTAAATCCTTGACTTACCTGAGGTATGTAACCCCAAAAAGAAAAGCTGCTCTTTCTCTGGTGTTTGAGCTCTGCTGCTAGCTTGGCCCTTTGCTTTGGTCTGGAATGCTCTGCTTTTTATGAGCTGTGACAGATCCTTTATGTCTAAAAATTGAGTTGATAAACAGCGTTTGCTCTACTCTTCATGAGCATCTGGTAACTAATGTCTGAGGTTTTATATCACTTGACAGGCTGTTGGGATAATGAGATCTAACAGCTCTATAAACCAGTACACAAGTGCTGAAGCAGACTTAACCTTCGAAAACCTAAAACCAAAAGGTTTAATCTGTTGATAAAAAAATAGTTTAAAATACATGTAAACAAGGACTTTTCAGTAATGTTACATTTGATGTGAGGGACAGAAATAAACACAGTTTGTCCTGTGATTTTTCAGTTGATCAGTGTCCAGAGAGAAAAGTGATGTTTCAGTTATTTTTGGGGGAGTATTATGATTATTTTGAGGTTGTTCTTTATGTCATCCTTCAGTGATATCTACTGAATTGCTAAAGTGCAAGTTTGTATTATAGTTTCCATAATATCTAAGCACTGTCACTAGGCTTATTTCATGGTGTTATTTGTTGCCTGTTACAGCAGGAAGTACATGATGCATTTGAAGTATATTAATATATTGCAATACAAGTGCATTTTAAAATATTTTGTAACCTTTATTTACTTCACAGTGTTCTAAGAAATCCTGTAACAAATAAGAAACATTACAGATTATATCTAATTCATAAAGTTCCCCAGGTCAGAGTACTGGATTTTCAAAAAGTGAAGCTCAAAGTAAGTCTGCTTGCTTTTGATTTAGGTGTTTGGGTTTTTTTTAATTGTTTGGGGTTTTTTTTTTTCTGTTTGTTTGTTTTTTTTAATTGGGCTTTTTTTGTGGGGTTTTTTTTGGGGGGGGGGGCATTTAGGTTTTTTATTTGTTTGTTTGTTTGGTTAGTTTTGGGTTTTGTTTGGTTTTGGTTTGTTTGTTTTGGGGTGTTTTGTTTTTGTTTTGTGTTTGTGGTTTTGGTTTTTTTGGGGTTTTTTTGCATTCTTGAAAATTCACCACTAACAGTGACCTTGTTTCCATGGTTGTAAATTTTATTGAAACTCTGTAAGTGGCTCTACAACACTCTCATTGTTTTCTTTCATGGTTTCATTCTGTTAAGGATATAATCTGTTTAATTGTGTCTAATTATGTTGAGTGTTATTCTTTCCTGTCCCTCTGGTGTTGGTAGGAGACAGCTCTAGAGAAAGAAATGAGCAAACACCACTGGGTGGGGGATGAGTGTGGGAAAGAGCTCTTAATTTTAAGAGCACAAAGTTGATAATTCTCTGAATATTTGGGCAATGTTTATCTGCTTGTTCTTACATCTGGTCTCCATGTACCAATTTCACTGATGAGGATGAGCCAAAGTGTCTTTCTTGGCCAAGACAGCTTTGCAAACTGTGATGTTCTCAAATTAACTTTGTGTGTGTGTGTGTGGTATCGCTGTAGGAGCGACAGGAGGCAGAGAAAATGTTCAAGGGCAAACGGGGTGCACAGCTTGCAAAGGATATTGCCAGGAGAGCAAAAACGTAAGATAAAACAAACAAATTTCCACTGGCGTCCTCCTTCAGAAACACCACTTTCTTTGTGTGCAGTATCAGGCAGAAAACTGAAATATCAGCTGCTGGCAGGATGCCTCAAAAGCTTGGGGAGCCACAAGTGTCTTGTCCAAGCACCCCGAGTTTTGGATGGTGATGAATACATCTCAGAAGTATTTCTGAAAGAGTTAACTTGGTCAAGGTGGATTCACTGATGTCAACAAGCAGGAAAACTTAATTTTATTTTTGTTGTTTAACTGCAGAGAGGTGGCCATTATTTAATTTGTGGTTGGTGGGGTTTTTTTCCTAGATTATTGGTTTTGATTTGCTAAATTCTTTTCTTTCCCAAAATAAATAATTATGTGTTTATTTGGGGAAAAAACTGCAAAATCTGCTGTAGTTAGGAGATTAAATACAAAAGAAAATCTTTAATTAAGCTGTTACGGTATATGTTTATTTAGTTTAATTGTTAAGTGGTGCATCATATGTTTTGATCAACGTATTTGGTAATAAGAATTCAGATCACAGCATTTCCAAATTCATGGTTAAATAGAAAAATGTCTTGAACTTATTTAGCATTTAAACCTATAACAGATGGATTTGAGCTCGAGTTTGTGAGTGGAAAGGGATTCAGGTCAGGTGATCTCCTTAAAGCAGCAGCAGCAGCAGATAACCTTTTTCTTTTGGCTGTTAAGATTAATTCCACTTTAATGTAGGCTTTACTTTAGGCTGCTGTAATAGCACATTTGACATGTGGGAACAGAAACCCCATTTTCAGTTACTCTTTATTTATCCACCCTGCTTTTGTCATGGCAGCAGAGCAGCTGAGTGTTCAACAGCATCCAAATTGAAGAGCTTTTGCCAACTGCCTGATGAGTAAAGTTAAGTTCTGCCTCTGAGCAGATGAAAGGGGGGGGAATGGGACAGTGAAGACAAGATGCTGGTGTTTCTGAAGGAGGCAATTCAATTTTCTTCACTGTATCAGTTTGTTAACAAAGATAAGATACTACACTTGATGGAATGAAATGCTTTCAAACCTAGTTTGGAAGCATTTCAATTCAAGAGAAGCAGCTACTCTTCAAAAAGTGTAATAGGTCTTTTTTCTTCCTTTTGAAGCTTCAATCCAGGGGCTGGTCTGCCAACAGACAAAAAGAAAACTGGGCCCTCCCCAGGGGACGTGGAGGCAATTAAGGTAAATATGTCAGGAGAAAAGCTGTCATGGATCCAAATGGAACAAAAGTTTCCTTTGTGCTGTTCAGACAAATAGATCAGCGTGTCCTGGCTCTGGTTTAGGTTCTTTTCCTGTAAGTTTTCTTCTGACCTATCTGTATTTTGAAGACTTCAATGAAATACTAACCTGAGCTTAGAGTTCTTCCAAGGGAGGGGGGCGGTAATGATTTGTCATTTGTAGAATTTTCTAGAAGCAGAATTTAGAACTTTCCTGGGTGTTCAGTGTCCCTTATCTGGTAGCAGCCTGGTTTGTGTGCTGGCTGTGAGCACTGACTGAGCTCTCTGTTCCAGACTGCCATCGCCAACGCCTCGACCCTGGCGGAGGTGGAGCGGCTGAAGGGGCTGCTGCAGGCGGGCCAGATCCCCGGCAGGGAGCGCAAACCAGGTCACTGTCTGCTTCTGCTGCTCCTCCTTCAACACAGCCCACCCCTTCCTCGCTCCCTGATGCTGCTTGTGAGCTGTGTGGGGAGCTGGGTAGGCACAGTGTGAGTCTGTCATCTGTGCAGCACATCCCTGGCTCTGTGATAGCCTGGCCTTGGCTGCAGCTCTGGGCTGTCCCCTGAACTCCCTGCAGAGCCAGGTGCCCAACAAGGGGCTTTGCTGCACTGGATGACTTCAAAACTCATCCCAGTTATTTTGATGCCTTGTGAAGGCTGACCTAGAACAGATAATAGACAGAGTTAAAGAATAAAGTAGAGATTTATTAGGAGTCCTCCATGGATCCAACTTGGGCAGCACAAGAGCCCAGCCAAGGCTGCACCCAAGATGAACCAAAATGGCCCCAAAATGCACGGCCGGGCACGGGCTCTGTCCCTGGGATCAGTTCTGCTCCATTTGCACCTTGCAGTTCATTGTCCCATTCCAGCTTTAGCCCATGCAGTCCCACCCTGCTTGTTTTTCTCTCTCCAGCCCACGGTGTTTGTGCTCTTGGGGCTGAGATTTGGATCGTTTGTCCTTGGTCCCCAGCTAGAGCAGGAATTGTTTTGTCTGCCTACTCTGTGAAGAGAGCTTACTATCCCCCAGTATGAAGCTCAGACTAAAGCAGCACAGAATGTGAAAAATATAAAATCTAAAACCTGAGGCATCAATTTAACAAAATGAGATGAATTACAGAGTCTCTCTGGACCTCTGCTGAGGTGCAGATAAGACTCAATGTGTCAGCAATGAGTCTGGGAGCTCTGCAGAGATGGATCTCAGCTGCAGGCTGGCCATAGCACCGGTTTCCTGTACATCAGGGCTACCTGATTTTCCTCTCTGTGAAGTCTTTAAACGTTCCCGTTCCTACTCTTCTGCAGAGGGGTGGGGAAAGGAACAGCAACGTCTGCAGCAGCTGCCCTAAAACTCTGACATGTCCTTTCAGGCCCATCGGAAGACGGCGAAGAAGAAATGGAAGAGGACACAGTGCCAAACGGATCGTAGCTGGGGCCGTGCCGCGCTCCGGCCCCCCCCAGGAGCCCTTTCCCGTGCCGGGCCGTGCCGGTATCCCCGGCGGGGCCCGCCGCCCCCGTCCTCGCGCATTTCGCTGTTCAATAAACGAACGGTCCCTTTTTCTCCCGCGGGTGCCGCATCCGCTTCCCGGGCGGGGCGGGACAGGGCGGGACGGAAGGCGTTTCGGCGCACTGTGATTGGCTGCCTGCCGCCTGCCCCCTTCTCTCATTGGCCGGCGCAGCTAAACGTCGCTCCGGGCACTCCGCCAGTGGCGGCGCGGCGCTTCCTGGCGGCGCTTCCGGGCGGCGGCGGACGGGGCGGTGATTGGCGGAACGGGGCGGGCCCGGATATGAGGCGGCGGCGGACGGGGCGGTGATTGGTGGAGCGGGGCGGGCCCGGACGTGAGGCGGCGGCGGACGGGGCGGTGATTGGCGGAGCGGGGCGGGCCCGGACGTGAGGCGGCGGCGGGGGGCGATGGATCTCGGGGACGGCGGGGCCGCGGCGGGGCCCGGGCCGGCGCTGGGCCGGGGCGGGCTGGAGGCGCTGCAGCACACGGGTGAGGGGCCGCGGGCCGGGGGGGAGCGCGGGGCGCGGCGGGGCCGAGGCGGGCCCCGTGCCGCGGGCCGCGCTCAGCCCCGGCCTGTCCCCCGGCAGTGGGCTCGGTGCTGTCCGGCTATGGCTGGTACCTGCTGCTGGCCGCCGTCGCCGTGTACCTGCTCGTGCAGAAGGTGTCCCGCGGGCTGGCGGCGCGGCCGGGCGGCCGGCCCGGAGCGGCGGAGGCGGCGGAGGGTGAGTGCGGAGCGGTGTCGGTGCCTGCGGGCCCGGCCCGGGGCTGAGGCCGCTCGGATCCGTGCCGGGTGGGAGGTGGTGACAGCCCGGAGGGAGCCGGTGTGAGGGGTTGGATGGAGAGCGGTGCTCGGGTAACCTTTGAGCCCGCAGATCCTGGGTGAGGAGATCACCGGGAAAGGCTGGGCCGGGGGCGTGTTTGTAAAGGCTCTGAAGGAGAAGCTGTGTCCTAAAGCAACGAGTTTGGGAATAAAGGAGTGGGACATCGCTCTGGGATGGGTATCTGCTCCTCGGTGGGCAGCAGCTGAGTGGATGGGGGACAGCAGCACCTGTGGCCAGCTACCAAATAACTTTTAGACTTACCAAACAAAGCCAAAACGCCCAAATCTAAATCCTGGTGAAAATACTTCTATAAATATTCACTTTTTGTTGATATTCATCACTCCAGTTACTCTTTCCCAGTTCCTGCTGTGGCAGGACTGTGTACGTTTGGGGTGTGACAGTCTGTGTTATCCTTGGGAGTGTGGCACAGGTTGTAAATCTCACACAGTCAGGATCCTGCTGAAAAGCACAGGCTGTGCTCCTGGACCTGCCAAATCCATGAGTGCTTGGCACTGATCCCCTGGGCACATTGGCCCCACAGTAAAATCTTATTTGCTTGCTCTTAACCTCCTGCTGTTCTTTTGTGATGATAATTAAATAGCTATTTAATTGCCCAAACTGCCTGTAAAGTGAAATTATTGAAAGTACTGACATTTCTTTTTCATATTCATCAGTGGATCATAGCAAAAAATGAGGCAAACAAATGTGGAGATGCTTCAGCTGCTGCAAGAAAACAGAGCAACATTTGCCTTTTTTGGGGGGTGTAATTTTCCTTTTGACCTTCACAGGTCACTCATGAAGAGCAGTGGTGACTCAGTGTGGATTTTCTGAGACCTGCAGGTGTCTCTTGAGATGTGTGTCATGTTTGTAAGTGATTTCTCTGCTGATGGAGGCTGTTAAATCCTCTGCTGCACTGACACCAGCAGGACCCCTTGCCAGAAGGAGTAGGAGTGAATGTGGGCTGGTTGCCTCATCCTTCTGCGTAAAAGAAGTTCTCTGGGTAAAAATGGTCCCTGTGAAGCCTGAGTGATATTTCTGAATTAATTTGTATCTAACAAATCCTTCAGAAATAGAAGGAAGTGTCCTTGAAGTGTGAGGTTTAGATTTTATGGTTATGTACACTTGTGTCTTTATTAAAATATTGTTGAAATAATTAATTTAAAACAGTAAAACATGATGAAGTTTAATTCAGCATTATAAATTATTAGAAAAGATTAGCTGGAAACTGAACTTGAGCTGTGATTTTCTGCAAAACAGCTGCAGGGAGAGATGTGAGCCTTTCCTTATTACAATTCCTTGAGGAGACCATCTAGGATTTATTTTGAGTAGCTTTGCAAACTCTTTCCTGGTTTCCTAGAGCCTGATGTGGTGGTAAGAAGGCAGGAAGCTTTAGCAGCAGCTCGCCTCAGGATGCAAGAGGAATTGAATGCACAAGCAGAAAAATACAAAGAAAAGCAAAGACAGGTAACCAGAGTGCATTTCTTCCTTTAACCCATGAATTTCTCATCAAGCACTTTGCTGCTGTAAAAGACAGCAGCAAATTGTGATTGTGGGCAGGGTCACTGTGGGCCTGGTGTTCATTTTTTCACAGGTAAATCTGTACCTGCAGGAGCTTTGTTGTGGGTGCAGTGAATGGCTGGAGGAGTTTTGCTGCCATTTAAATTAACTGTCCCATGGCACTTGTGTGTTTTCTGCTCTTAAAGGCAAATATAAGTGCTAGAAATGTAGCTTAGCATTGGTGCAGTTCAAGGGTCTGAATTACAGCTTGAGATCACGAGGAACAGCAAATTGCTGAGTGGGGCAATGCAGAAAATGGGTGTGATCAGCACAGTAATAACTCTGATCATCATCTCACCTCTTCTGGTTTTGCTTTTGCAGTCAGACACTCAGACCCCCATTGGTAGCTGATGCTTCAAGTAATGTTGGCATTAAAAACAAAGGAAAAGCCCTTTCTTTCTTCTGTAGAACCCCATGTTGTGCATTTAATTACTGCAATATTCTTTACTTAGTACTTTCCATAGACTCAGGGTTTAAACTTGCCACTTGGTTCTGTTTTACCTTCAAAATCTTTTAAAGCATCAGGTGGCCAGAAGAAGCTGCAGGCTCAGTCAGTACATCCTGAGGAGAGATGTGGCTGCATAAAAAGAGTAAATTCTTCCATAATCTCAGAGATGCTGCATCAGATAAATACAGTTTGATGAGCCTGTTGTAGCTGTTTCTGGGGATTCTGTTAGCTCTGAAATCTTAGTTTTAAGATTAAAGCTAAGATTAAAACTGTATCCTGGGTTTGTTCTGTAGCTGGAGGAGGAGCGGCGACGGCAGAAGATCGCGATGTGGGAGAGCATGCAAGAGGGAAAGAGCTACAAAGGAAACCTGAAACTGAATCAGGTAACAGCCCTGGTAATCAGGTCACGCTTGTGTTCCTGTGATTCAGGGAGCTGAAATTCCTACTGAGTAACTTTTTGCTTTTCTGAACAGCAAGAAGTAGAATCTGGTGCCTCTGCCTCAGCAGTCCCGAAATCTAAACCAAACAAAAAGCCTTTGAGAGGAGGTGGTGAGTATGGAATCCTTCAGACACTCTGAGCTTGGAACAGGGCATTTACCCAGCTGTATCTATGGACTCTGTACATAATTTTTGTCTTTTTCAAGGAAGAAACAAAACATTCCTTACAAACAAGCTCTTTATCTCTGATCAGCTGGTCTGCTCTGTCCTTTGTGCAAAAGCTGGCAGGAAGTTTTGGGAGTGCTTTTCCTTGGGAAAAGAATGTGTCAATTTTTTTTTGTAAATATGCTTTGGTATCATTTACTGAGATTTTTGTCACTCAGAATTACAGTTTCTTACAGTAGTTCTGGAACCCTTCCCCCATTATTCTGTAAGTTCAGTAATTTAGTATCTGGTCTTGTTAATGAATTCCAATATGGTCTGCCTTTAAAGCACCTGTAGCACTGACTAAATGCAGGAAGAGGGTACTTTACTTTGTATTATGCAGATTCAGATGATGAAAGAAATTATTATGTAAAATGTGACCTTATTTTTCATATACCACAGTGCTGACCTATTGAATATATAAATCCTGTAGATGTATAAGTCTTGCCAACTCTCACAAAGCACCAGAAGGTCTCATGTTAAATTCAGTCACCTGCTGGAACCATCTTGATGGATGAAGTGCTTTCTGTGGCCTCACATTGCCCATGCCAGGCTCACTGGCCATGCAGGCAGTCTGCTTCCTCTCCTCTCAGCCCAAGAGCCCTTGCCATACCTGCAGGTGTTAATTTGGGTGTATTTTAGTGACAATTTTCTGTGGTGGAGTGGATCATCCAGACAGCCTCAATCAGGCTGAAAAGTGCAGTGCTGAGTGACTTGATTAAATGTATGAAACCTGTGGATTCTTGATTAAATATACTAAACCTCAGTTGCAGTGCAGTGCTGGGATTTCTGCTTTGAGTATTTTTCCTGGCATTTGAAGGAATCAAATAGATTGATTCATCTTAGGTAATTTAATAGGAGGATGTGGTGTCTGATGCTGTCAGCTATCTTTGGTGTCTCTGTCATGGGATATTTACCTCCCTGGGGGATGAGGAGTGCAGGGGTCAGCTGTGCTGAGAGGCAGGGTCAGGGCAGCTGGGTCTGGGCACCCTTCCAGCTGCTACCTGTCCTAGTTTAATCCTCAGCAAAGTCCTTGCTTAAGTAACCCATTACAGAATTAGAGGTCTCAGATCTTCTCCTGAGGTAGATCAGCATGAAGTGAAAGAACCATCTGTGCTGCTCAGCTGCTCAATTAAGCTAGAAAGCAAAACTTGGCTTTGGTATGAGAAAAACAAATTTCAAAGATGAAGGTGATGCTGGGAGTTTCAGTGGAGCAGGTTGCTTTGGAACCTCCCTGGTTAGCAGTGCTGCTAGGATTTGGGTTCTTAGGTTTGTGCAGAACAAATTGAAGATGTTTGCCAAGTTGTAACTTTGATGTTCTCCTGACATGGAGTTTCCCATGGTTACAGCATTAGGATGTTCAGCTAAAGTATATTTGCCTTACTGCCTATGCTTCCCTTTCAAATGCTCTAAAAAATTACTTTGCAGTGTTAATGAGTGGATTTACATTTGACCTTCAGAGCATTCCTTGCAGGACTGGAATAAAGGATTGTTTTAAGTCCCTGGCTGTTGGGCTCTTGCAGAACAGATACACTCTGCAGAGTTTACTCCAAGAGCTGCTGTTGCTGCTCTGTTTATCCTGCAGAGCAGCACTGCAGCTTTAGTGCAGACTTAGAAAAATTAAATGGTAATTCATTTCAATTGCATTTAATCCAAATTGATCAAATTAAGCCACAAGTGTTTAGCAATGGCTTTTAAAGAAAGAAACCCTCTCAAGTCTGGATGTTTTCTGTGCTTTCGTTTTCCCTAAAATGCTGCGTGTGTGAAGTATGAGCAAGGTGTAAATATTATGAGATCAGTTTTTGGTGTTCCTTGTGTGTTGTTGAAGGGCTGTGGAGGATGGATATTAAGAGCGGGTTTCTGCTGTGTGTTCCAGGCTATAACCCCCTGTCTGGAGAAGGAGGAGGGACGTGCTCCTGGAGGCCCGGCCGGCGGGGCCCGTCCGCAGGTGGATGAGGCTAAAACATCCCTGGTGTCCATCCCTGGCACTAGCAGGCTTGATCCCACCCCCTGTCCCACTGCCTGCAGCTGGCCTGTCACACACACTCCTCTGGGGCTGCCTTAGTGCACTTGCTAACTTAAAACAGGTTTTTGTTTGTTTGATCTACACAGTTTTCAAATTGTAACACATTGGCTGATCCTAAACCAGAAAAATGGCTGATCCTCTTAGAGAGGGCAAGGAGAGAAGCAATTTCAGCATAATCAGTAAATTTTCACTCTTCTGTAGAGAGGGACTGTAGTCTCCAGCCAAGGTGAATCACCTGGGATTGTGAGATCTGGGGTTTCTGGCAAATTTAGTTATCTATGCTCACGTTACCTCTGTAAGATGAGGATATTTACCATCCTCAGACATGTTACCAGATTTACCTTCCAGCTAAACACAGTCATTTAGAGAGGAAGGATATTATCATTGGCAGACACCTTGAATTGCAGAGGGACTTTCAGAAAAAGCACAGGTGATCTGACAAATGCCACGGATTTGCACCAAAGGTCAGTTGCTGCAAAAGAGTCTCTGTGACAAGCCAGCTTGAATGATGTTTTCCTTATAAATGGTAAACAAACCACTGAGGATTACTGATGATAGACAGCAGACAGGGGGTTCTTGCTATCCCTTTTTTTTCTTTTTTCTTTTTTTTTTATTTCAACTGCTTTGTAAAAACAATACACTATTAAATATAATTGCAAACGTCATAAATCTAGTATTTACAATCTTGTGGTTTTCTACAGCGTCTTTTTTATAGCAAGCATTTGTTCTAGTGCAATAAATGTGTATAAAGCAAGGTGGGAGGTGAAGTGACCCTGCTGCAGCTTGTGCAGCACCAAAGCTGAGGCTGGTGTGTGCTGAGGAGGGCTCTGGCCAGTGAAAGTGTCACAATGGCAGGTGAGGGGTACAAGGATTGTGGGGTGTTCATCCTTTGGTGTATGTCCAGCCCTGAGGACAGAGAACAACTGATCATCATAACCAAACTTTCCAAGCATCCCATCCCCTTGGTTTTCTCTCTAAAATGCAACAGACAAAATCCAGGTTGTCTGGAGAGGAGTGAAATAATTCCTGTTGGCATAGGACAAGTGTCCCTGTGTCCAGTTGCTGTTCCTGAGCTGCTGTGTGGGCATTGGGGTAGGGAGCAGTGGTTCCTTAGAGCTTAGGGCTTTTTGAGCACTTGTTTCTGAGTATTTCCTCTTGGAATATTTGTGCTTATCAATAGATACCAGTGTCAACTTTGAGTACACTGTTTATGTGCATGTTGATATTTCTCTTGATTAGAAATGCAGCAGGATTGTGTTATTACAGAGTTTTAAAGTTGGTAATGAAATTGAAAGGCCAAGAGCCTTTTGTTTTAGACACAACAAGTGTTTGGTCACATGTGTGGAAGGTGAAGTGAGGCTGTTCATGTTCCTGTGGAAATTAATTCAGAGGCCAGTGTGTGTAGCTTCAGGTTTTAATCCTTCAGAAGGCAAAAAGAAACAGAGGTGGGGAGGGATATTTTCAAGATCTGAAGAGTCTTCCTCAGGAAAGAGGACTGAGATGTAATGCCTCAGGGAACATCTTCTCCCTTGAGTTGGGGAAACAGGCAACAGAAAAACAAATGGGGGAGGCTGTTGTCTTAAAGAAGCAGAAATCCCTGTGTGATAAAATGGTCAGGGATGGGTTTATTTAATTCAGTAAAAACATTTGCAAAATAAATAAGCAGGTCTTAACTGAGCATATGCTAATCTTTCTCTGTGTCTCAAGACTTGCTTCTGGCTATGACTAGGGATATGGCTTTTTGCCCAATTCTAAGGTTTAATAAGACATGTCAAGTGAAAATGAAATGAAGTATGTATTTCTGGAAGCTTCAACCCTTTTTTCTCCTTTATTTTTTTTTTTTATTTTAATCCTCAAGTTCCTGAATTTTTCTTAGTCAGACACTTCTAAGCTATTGAACAGGGTGGGAGGACAAACCTCAGTTCATAAAACTTCTTTTGGCTCACAACCTGCACAAGAGGGAAGGATTTTTCCTCTGACTTCAAATGGAAAGCTCTCCCCTGACCACAAGCATTATGGAAAGGTGGTTGCTTGCTGCTTTATAGCTCAGGAGTGAAGCATGCAGAAAGCATTAGGTGAAAGTGAACTATTTAATGAATCCATTGTTCCTGGTTTGGTATGAATTCCCAAGAACTTGAATTATGAAAGTTCATATTAAAAAGCCTTCAGGAGATTTTTTTTTCCCCCCACTAGAGCAGTTATGCAAGAAGCCTCTTGCTTTACTCATGCAGATGTTCTGGAAATACCTCTCTCTGGAAGAAGCTGGGTAATAAACTATTTAACTGCTGTATAATGGCATTTAACCACTGAAGAACAATCTGGTTTGGGTATTAAAAAATCCAAAAATCAAGCAAGTGTTCAGAGGGACAAAAAATTTCTGAGGATGTTACTTGCTTGAAAAGTGCAGCTAAGTATTTTTTGTTGCTTTTAGATGATTTATATGCTGGAGGAGCAGAGTTTTTTGTTTTCTTTAAATTGCAGATGAGATCTGGTTTGTGCATAGTTCTCTTAACTATTCATCAGGAGTTCTTGAGCACTGGAGTTAAAACTGAACAAAACAACCCACGATGTCAGACTCATAAAAATTATTTGGCTTTATTTGTGCCTTTAAAAAACATTGTGAAACGAGGGAAAGATTTTAAGAATGATATTGCATACTTGGGTGTTTAAAAAATATGTTTCTTATGCTGGAAATTTTTAATAACAAAGAGAAGAGGGAGTTGGGGGAGTGAGGGCAATGGGGGAATCTGTCAGCAGAGCTGTTCCCAGGTGTTCCAGAGTTATCTGTGCCTCAATCAGAGATCAATGTGAATGAAAATTATAATTGCACCTATATCTGCAAGGAACTGCTGTCCTTGCAAAATCTGAGTGCAGGTGTGAAATGCCAGTACTAACAAATCTCATCTGCTCTGTTTTATGCAGCTCTGTACTATTCAGACTCAAAACTCAAGGAGCTGGGCTGTTCTGCAGTGGCTCTGTGCTCAGACTGCTGATGCTCAGCTCAGGTGTTTAGATTGCCTTTTTTGGGGGGGGTTGTGTCTTATTCCCCTCCCTAGAAGATGATTTTGCATTCCAGAGTTCTGTGAAGGGGGATGGCATCCAGCCTGAGAGTCTCCTGCACGTTTTACCAGCAGCCCTGTTGTTCCTGGCTGCATTTAAACCCCTCTAATGCTCTTCTTTTTGCCTCCTGCTCAAGGAGCAGGCAGCTCCCTTCTGTGCAGTTGGGTCCTTGCAAGCCTGGCTGCACATCAGCACACATCTCAGCATCAGATCCACCTTCTGGATGAATTCTGCTCTTATACAGGCTAAAAAGTGGCACCTTTTCAGGGATCATTTTAGCCACAAGTGGGGCTCAGAGTATTTCTGTCCATGCTATAGCTGAACACTGAAACTATGCAATTTCCAGCTGTAAAAAAAGCTGGTCTAGACTTGGATGGGCTGAAGCTTTGGGTTTTTTTGTTTTTTTTTTTCCTCTCCCTCCTGTGTGGAATGAAAGCTTGGCTTTGGGAACAGCTCTGCAACCACAAAGGAAAGGCACAGGCTGCTGGCTGGGTGGTGTCCTGGCCCAGCTGCACTGCTGAAGCTGATTTTTGTGAGAGCTTCCAAGGCAGCCTGACACACACCCTGCCCATACTCCCAGCTCCAGAGCCAGCAACTTCAAAACCTTCTGTTGTTTTTTTTAATGAGAAACCAATGTCTGCAGTGGAATAGGTGCCCTCAGCTCAGCTTTGGTGGGGAAAATACAAATTTTGTGTTGAAGGTTTCAGTGGCAAGGCACTGGCAGGGAGGCAGGTGCTGTTCTCATGTATTGATTGCTGTGATTTTATTTTGAAGTGCACACCTGCTAAAAAGCACTTTCAGCACAGAGCAACATCTCCATTGGTAAATTTACAATTTCACTCCTCCCTCTACTGTAGATTCTTTCTGTGTGGTGGTTACTGAGCTGAGCTTCTGAGCTGGATCTGTGGGAGCAGTCATGGAGGGAGGCAGGGAAAAGAACTTCCTTAAAATTTTTAAATTTAAAACTTAAAATTTTATTTAAAGAGAATGGAGGGGAAATGGATACCCTGAAATACCTGGCATTTAAATCTAGTTCTAGTACTCTGCATTAAAATGGGGAGTTACTGTCAGCTTGGCCTAAAAGATGCACTTTGAAAAAAACAAAAACAATCAGATTGAACAGCTTTGTCACATACTGGGAAGGGGCAACACTGCCTGTGAATTCCATTTCTTAGGTAATGTAATTGCCACTTCTTTAGGAGTTCTGCTTTTTAGGCTCTGACATCTTGATGCTCACATTTAAAACTGGGCTGTTCCAGTGCGTTCTTGACTCGGGTCAGGCAGCACCACGTTAAAAATGCATCAGTCCCCATGTCACACCCCTGACAGCGCCGCTCCTGTCACCAGCCGGGTGACACCTGGAGGCTCAGCAGGCACCGGAGGAGCTGCCTGGGGAGCAGGGGGGTTCTTCTGCACGGCATTCCCGCATTTCCCGGCCGGGAAGGCGAGCGCGCTGCACTGCGGGGCCGGGCCGGGCGATGGCAATGTCGGGCCGGGCTGGGAGCGAGAACGGGCACGGCTCCGGCAGGACGGGCACGGCTCCGGCAGGACGGGCACAGCTCCTGCAGAACGGGCACAGCAGATCGGGCACGGCTCCGGCAGAAGGGGCACGGCAGGACGGGCACGGCAGGACGGGCACAGCAGAACGGGCACGGCAGGACGGGCACAGCAGATCGGGCACGGCTCCGGCAGAACGGGCACAGCTCCTGCAAATGGGCACAGCAGAACGGGCACAGCAGATCGGGCACGGCTCCGGCAGAACGGGCACAGCAGGACGGGCACAGCCCCTGCAGAACGGGCACTTCTGAGTCACCTGCCCGAGCACAGCTTGGGACTGGGCCTGCCAGCACCAGAATAGGATGGGGAGGGGAGAAAAGAAAGAAAAAAGTGGGTGCTGGAGCTGAGGAAGGAGTTTCCGCATCATTTGGGAAAATGCGGTGGTGCTGGAAACATTGTGACAGAGACAAATGCTACTGGTTGCCCAGTGAGATTTTTTCCACCGTGAGTCTGTTACATTGAATATATGAAGTATGCTCATTTTCCAGTGCCTGGGCAGTTTTTAAAGTATAAGTTTGAGTACTGGAACATTCATAATTAAAGTTTCTGGAGCATTTGGGGAGTAGTTCACTTCTGTAACTATTATTTTAAAATGTGGTAAAGAATGTGTCTTGTAGAAGGTAAATCCTGCAAGTATTGGAGTGGGCTTGCTGGAGATCAAAATCAGTGGGAAAAAGAAGTGGTAATAATGCAAGATATTCCTTTCCTCTACAGGACAAAGTCTCCTATGTGGAAGAAACTTTTTTCATTTGGTATTCAGGTTCTTTATTCCGAAAGGATGACATTTATTCTGTATGCACACACGTACACAGAGGCAGCTCAAGGACTTGGCTTTTTCATTGTTTAAAAATAGGATTACTGTTTTGTTAATCTGATTATGAATCTAAACCATGTGGGCCTGTCAAGTGGGCTCTCAGTGGCTGGGCTGGGTGCTAATCTTGCTGGAGGGAGTGGGATGGGAGCGTGGGGATGAGCACACACCATGTGCATCCTCTGCAGATTTTGGAGAGCCCTCAGAATACCTCCTCCAGCCATCCCACAAGGAACTGGAAACATGCTGCATAAAAATGCTGTATGCTTGTAGACTGTGTTACCAAAGAAAAATATCATGTCTTTGAATATATAGTAACCATGATACATAGTGACAGCTATTGAGACCAAGAGCTGTATTAATAGGGAATGGCACTTAAATGTGATTATGCAGTATGACCTTTTGCTGCCATCCAGATTAAAAATACACTCTAGGCAGGTAACAGTATTATAATTCCACGGGAAGAAATAAGCCATGCTTTTCAAGTTTTCCCTAAATCTGCTTTTCCCCCTTTTTTTCCAGCAGCTGCTCTATGCAAGAACAGGGGCAGAAGCAGTAAAAGGGGCATGTGCCTGCCTAGCACTTTGAAATGTGAGTTTGGCACAATAAATGGCACAAAGGGAGGCATGTGGATGTGCTGTGGGAGTTGTGTGAGCATTGCAGCATTCCCAGGTGGCACCCCCTCATCACAGCTGGACATCTCAGCCTTAGAGCTGGGGTGTGAAATCTGTGCCTGCTCTGCAGGTCAAATCTGGCACCAGGAAAGCTCCCCTTCCTTCTCCTGCCCCTTCCCAAGCATCCTCTGGCCACCCCTGCACGTGGTGAGCTCCAGGACCACAATTGCTCTGGAGGTGCAGCAAGGTGGGAACATGCCCAGGAGAGCTCTGGGCTGAGGAGATCCATCAGGGGAATGTGCTGCTCTGCTTCATCATTTCCATGTGTGCTGAAGTGGCACAGAGTTCTCAGCTCTGATGACTAACTTCTTTTCTTTGTGGGAAGAAGCCAACTGACAGCTCCTCAGCCCCAGCCCCAACCTTTCTCCTTTTTATTGCCTTTTAACCACGCTAGCTCTGCCTTTTCCTGTAATTCATAGGCCACAGTGGCTTTCCCTTGAATCAGGAGATTTTTACAGCTGATTTGGAGCAGGCAGAGTAATCTCATTCCTGCTCATGGACTTGCCACATGTGCCTCTCTTGGAAAGGAGTGGGCTTGCTCTTTTTGTAGCTTGAATGTCCCTTGGTATTGTGTATTTCAGGACCTGATGATCAGGCTTGTGGGGAGAGGAGGGAAGCAGAGTTTAATGAAGAACATTTTTTAAGTGCAATAAAAGATCCATGTGTGCAGAGTGGCACGGGCTGAGGATACCCCCAGACTTCATGGAAAGGATCAGTGCACCAGTAGTGAGAAATAATTGTGGAGCATTGCAAACCCTGGGAATTAGAAAGGAATTACAGTGGAAAGGACAGTCCAGCTGGCCTTTGCCAATGGTGTTCCTGCCCCTCCTGGCTTTACTTGCCTTGTGTGTATTCCAGTTTGGACTGCTCTTCCTTTCTCTCTCTTTCACCATTTAGTTCTTCTCTTCCTCTTCACACAAACGCATCCCTTTCAATACATCCCTGTTCTGTCCATGGGCAAACAAAAGGAGACGTCCTGCTCTTCCTTCCTGTTCACTATTTGTATTCCTTATCTAGTTTCTATTTGTATTCAATTTTATTGTTGTTTAATACCATAAATCCTGGTGGCACTTTCCTTGTGTTATTTGTGCTCTGACATCACGAGTTCATCTGTGCTGACCTCGGTATGAGGATTGCACCATCACAAGAGCAATAAACCCCAAACAAAAGCATTTTTTCCAAGACATTTCATTGAGCTCATTAGATAAGCAGATTGTGTCATTACCTGCTCAATCCCAGAAGCGAGACAGTTACTTGTGATCATAAAAAGTCTGTCATGGATGTCTCTCTTTGGCTTATTACTGTAGAGTATTAATGTGGTGTGATATCCTCTTTTGCAATGGTTCTTGCTCAAGAGGTTGCTGCCGTTACACCAAGACTTTCTTCTTCCCAGCCCATTATGGATGACATCATGATATAAATAAAATTTAAAATGGAAAAGACTGGCAATTGGAAAGGCCGAAGTGGGCAGGAAATGGAAGAAACCACAATGATAAGCAGGAGGTCAGTGGGTAGTACTTGATAAGTTTCTTCTGTTGAGACTGGAAGTTTTTTTTCCTGTGAAATGTGAGGGGTTTGTGGCTGCAGCATTTGAAGCTGAAGTGCTCTGTAGATGAAACGCACGTGGGGAGTCAGTGTGGACAAAGGAAAAAGAAATCTTCATGCAATAAAGTCTTCAATCTGTTGAGCACTCTCTGTAGCCTGCGGATGGAAACAGACTGACCTATTTCTGGTTGGTTTAATTAGCAAGGTGGGAAAAAACAGAGAGCGCCTGTGCCTTGGCTCCCTGTCACCACAGCCTGTGCTGCACAAATGCACCAGTGCCAGGCAAACAGGGCTGGAAGGCTGCTCCTCACTGCCTGCATCCCCTTGGACTCTGTGCCATGGGGCAGAGCCGGGCCTTGGGCAGCAGGGACCCGACCTGGTGCCTGTCCTGGGTCTGTCCCCAGTGTCTTCCCATCCTAGTCTGGGCTCCCAGTTCTGGCCCCCGAGCCAGGGTTCTGCCACGGGGGCTTGGTGCAGGTGCTGGGACGCCTATCCTGGGGTTATGTCCAGCGCCTCAGTCCCTGTCCCCAGAGCTGAGCATCCACATTCTCTTGGCCTCTGCTCCTCTTGATCTGGATAGCTGGGGCTGAGGTTCAGGTGTGCCAGTTCTGAGGTCCCAGTGTGGGATGCTGGGCCAGGTTCCCTATCCCCTGTGTGGAATGCTTGGTTAAGGTGCCGGTCCCTGTCACAGAACGGGTTTGGGTTGGAAGGGCCCTTAACGCTCATCTCATCCCACTCCGTGCCCCGGGCAGCGGGGACACCTTCCCACAGACCGGGCTGCTCCAAGCCCCGTCCAACCTGGCCTGGAATGCTTCCAGCGATGGGGCGGGACGTCCAGCGGTGCCGCTGCAGGGCGGTGCTCCCGCCCCCGGGTCACAGCGCGGCTCCCGGAGCCCCCTGCCCGGGGCCGTGTCCCGGAGCCCCGCGCGGGGCGGGGGCCGCACCGGGGGCTGCGCGGCGGCGGCGGCTCCGGCACGGCCGGGCGGGGCCAGGGGCAGCGCGGCGGGGCCGCACACGGCGCCTGTGCCGAGGGGCAGGGCCGGGGAGGCGGGCGGCCCCCCGCTCCCCTCCCTCCGCTTCCCGTCCCTGCCCCTTCCCCCATGGCGGCGCTGGGCGCCTCGGCGCGGCTGGCGGCGGCGGCGGCGCTGTGAGCAGCGGGCCGGGCGGGCATGGCGGGCCGCGGCCGCCGCGCCTGGCTCAGCGTCCTGCTGGGGCTGGTGCTGGGCTTCGTGCTCGCATCGCGCCTCGTCCTGCCCCGCGCCTCCGAGCTGGCGGCGGCGGCGCGGCCCCACCGAGCCCGCCCGCAGGGCTGCCGCCCGCCGCCCGCCGCCGCCGCCGCCGCCCCGCCGCGCCGCCCCGGCCCGCCGGCACAGAGCTTCCTCTTCGTGGGGGTCATGACGGCGCAGAAGTACCTGCGGAGCCGCGCCGTGGCCGCGCACCGGTGAGCGGCGGGGGGCCGGGGGCGCCCGCCGGGGATGGGGGTCCGGTGGGCTGCCTTGGGCTGGGGTCTGGGATCGGCTCGGGGTCGGTTCGGGTGGGCTCGACTCGTCTCAACTGGGTTCGGTCACGTTCAGCTGAGCCGGGCTTGGCTCGGTTCGCTCCCATTCAACCGAGCTGGGCTTGGCTCGCTTCGCTCCCATTCAGCTGGACTCGGGCCGGCCGGCCGGTTCCCCCGGGGTAAAACCGCCCGGCCCGGGATGCCCTTACAGCCGGGATGCCCCCGCCAGCCCCGGAGACCGCTCGCCCTTCCCCGGGGCAGGTGCGAGCGAGCCTCGGGGCACGCTCAGCCCCGGCGCTCCTCGCTCCGGGCCCCGGGGCGCTCTCCGGGCGGGCTGCGGCAGCCGCGGTGCCCCGAGCGCGGCTCCGCTGCCCGGGCAGCTCGGCAGGGACGCGAGGGGTCCGTGAGCCGCGTTACCGCTCCCGCAGGGTCTGGCTCAGCCAGGTTCCACCTGGCAGGTGGCCCCGGTGACCTTGCCTGAGGGTCAGGCAGCCCCGCCGGTGCGAGGGGACGCTGAGTGCCGGTCACCGGCGGGGACACGGGCATCCAAGTGCGTCCCTCGGTGCCTCTGCCTTGGGCGCAGCTGCGCCACGCTGGTACGGTCCTTGGCTGCTGCTTGTGGAGCGAGCTGACAGCCTGACGGTAACAGAAATAAAGTTTGGGGACCGCTGTAATGCCCTGGATAAAGACCACTGTGCCAAGCCGAAAGCTTGTGCTTGGGAATGGGACCCAGAAAAGGCATCTGGGAACAAAGAGTAAAACCCAGCTCGGCTCTCTGCAGCTGCTGCTGAGGATGGACCGGGCAGTGAAGCAGCTCGGATGGGGAGAGCCAGCCTGGGTGAAGCGCTCCGTGCTTCAGACTGGTTGAGCTAATGCAGGAGCCAGGGTCTCGGAGCCGTGTGTTTGTTACCTGAGCGCACCTAATTTAGGAGCAGGAGCAATCTTGGTGCTTTGCACTGTGTGCTGCTCACCGTGGTCCCCAGGTGTGGCTGGGCATGGCCGTGAGTGCCACGGGCTAACGGGAATTCTGTCCAAAGCCTCGGCAGCATCAGGATAATCATCTCTTCTGTGAGAGATGTGTCTGTGGCTTTGGTGGAACTCTGTGCTCGGCTGAAATGTGCTGGGATATGCTCATTGCTCCGGTGAGCGCGCCAGCAGGCAGTGCTGGGAGGCTGCACGGGAAGCCTGCTTGGGAAATCTGAAAGAGTCAAGAGCTAAAATGTCAGCTCGGGTACACCCCAGCTCTGGCTGAGCCAGCACCCTCAGGGGAGCAGCCAGGAGCTCTGGGGCAGATCTTTCTAAATAAATAAATAAATAAATAAAATATCCCCTTCAGTCTTGTGCTAGAACAAACCCTTCTCCATATCCTGCCTGCCCTGGCTGAAAAGTACTTGGCCCTATTGGCCAGTAAGAGCAGGGTGACAAAACTATCTATGATGGGCCATCATACCATCGTTCCCAGCTCGGCTCTGGTTTCAGGAAATCTGTCTTTATATCAGCATCCAATGCAATAAAATTGCTTTATTTGGGCAATCTGAGGCATATTGTCCACCAGCGATAGTTTTAATGGAAACTTAATTCCTTCTTCCAGCAGTAGACCTGTAATTAAGTTACAGAAAGCGCATGATTGATGCTTTGAAATGGGTGAAGGAATCTGTTTCTTCAGGGTTATGTTCTCCTTCACAATGTGGGATGGAGCATTTTGGATTGCAAATCTCACAGGCTGTGCAATTTAGATTTACATACAGGGAGGCTGGAGTCGTGTTGGGACATCGCATACCAGGTTTTATGGCAGAATACTTTATCTAGCATCCATCAGATTTTGCTTAAAGAATTCGGAAAAGGGAAATTTATCACTGTGTTGTCCAGAGTGTTCTTTGGGGAGAAATTCACTTTGCTGGCGTGGGAAGGATTCTTGTTCTCGCCTGGTTTTGCCTGTGCTTGCTGAACAGTCTGGTGCTGTGGCGGAGCTGGGTTTAGTGAACAAGATCTGCGACATCTGCTCTCACAAAACAATGGCTAAAGATGCAACTTAACAAATTCAGCTAATGGAATCGGGCTCCTTCAGCCCTTAGATGGAGATCTGAGTATCGCTTTTTACTACACTGCTATTTTGGTTTAACGTCTAGAGATGATGTCTGTTCTTGGAAGAGATGGATAAAGAGACCCTTAGTAGGGCTAAATGCGTTTTTCTCACCTCCGTTGGTGAAAGAAATGAGCTAATGTCCTGGTGACAGGAAGACATCTTTGGGGGAAGATGGGGAGGGGGGAAGAGGAAGACAAACCTGAAATCTTAAATGGCTTTTGATTGCCATGAAGTACTCAAGCAGACAATTGCTGGGATTACTACATTGACAAAGCATCCTGGTGAGCTGAATCGCTGGCACAGCCAGTGAAATGGGAAGCTGCTAGCAAGGCATTCCCGGGGTGGCAGCGTGTGCAGAGCCTTGATACCACGCTGAAAGGAATTAGGGATTCAGAGGCTGAATACCTCCAAATTGCTGTGGCTCAAAGGCCATTTACAGACACAGCTAAAAGGGACCGGAGCAGAAAGCATTTGCTGATCCTGGCTGCTGTGAATCCAGATAGGGTCTAACAAGAGGGGAAGCAATCCACTTCCTGAACATCAATCATGAGCAAAATGACCACTGCAAGGCAAACCAGGCCTGCTGGATTTTCGGGAGCCGCCGGCTCTTTGTAACAGTCCTGCTTTTGTAGTCTGTGAGGCAGAGAATAAGCTTTAGATCCACAGGTTTTCGGAGGGCAGATTTGCAGCCTCAGCAGTGATTGCATCTGACAGCCAGGTTAGCAGAGCTTCCCTTCCAGGAGGCCGGGGAAGTGCAGCAGCAGGAGCCACGGTGTCACTTGGAAGGACAAGGAGTAGTCAGGAAAAGAGCTGGGCAGGAAGGAGTTAAAGGGATGGCTGGGGTTCAGGGAAAGTGCAACAATATGTGCTAATGGTTTTGCAGTTGAGGGGAGTTGTCCTAAAAGAGCTGCAGGAAGGAGAGGATGGGAATAAGCAGTCTCCCAGAAGATTTAAGTCTGCTGTCTCAGGAGCAGAAATATCAGGCAGTTAACCCATTTTTTTTTTTTTTTTCCGTTTGCGTAGCAACTAGATTTCCTGGGAAACGTGGCAGGAGAGTGGTGTGAATGCAGTTAATGGCGAGATGTCAGCGGCTGGCCTTTGGCAGCATCTTTGCAGGAACACAGCCGCAGCACGTCTGGGTTTGGGACGGTCCCCAGGGCACCGTCAAGTGCCACGAGGACCATGAGGGATGCCCGGGGCTGGTGCTGAGCCATCCCTGCCCGGTGGCAGAAGGGTGCCCTTCAGGGGCTCCATTTCCAACGTGCTGCCTCTGTTGGTGGTGGCTTACAGGAAGCTGGAATCCAAATACCTGAGTGCTCGGAAGAGCTTAAGTGAAAGGCAGCCAGAAGGATTTGGGTGTGGGGGAGTTTGGGTTATCTGTCAAAGCGTGCACTTACACATTGCAAGTGTATTGCTCCTAAATTCAGATCTGCATCTGTCGGGTGGTTTGGCCCGTTCTGGTCGCTGGTTGGGGGATGTGATGGATTGTGGAGCTCCTGCCCCTTGGGAGGGGGCCCTGTGAAGTGACTTTGGATGTTGTGCCAGCACAGTACGTGTTTTACTTCATGTGTGAATCGTACCACAGTACTGCAGCAGTGAGAACTCAGTGTCCTGCTCAGGTACCCTCCACCAGAAACACGATGTACTTGGCATTTCTGGCCAGTAACCTAAAATTTGTGAGGATGTTTAAGGAACGGTGTGAAAGAAGCACACAGAGCAACTGTCATTGATACAGGGGCTGGGGGGTAAGTAAAACAAAGTCACTTACACCCCCCAAAATAACCATATGGCCCAAAACTCGGAGACACTTGGGCTCTGATCTTAGCCTGGCCCACTGACTGACTGTGTGCCTGTGGGTGATGGATCCATTTCTGTCCCTGTCCACAAGGAAGGTGGATATGCATGGACAGAAAACCAGCATCACTTAAAATTGGAGGAGTTTAGCTCAAAGGACTCAAACAGCTGTGGAAGCTGCTTGGGTTCTCTGTTAAAGCAATCCTGCAGAAACCTGAAAGAAACTTTTCCTCAAGATTGGAATTCTGTAATGCAGATCTTAGTGACAGAGATGTGGAAATTTAAAAGACCAGCTTTTTTTTGGTGACCTCCCATGTGTTATCTACAATACCATGTGCAGGAGCAGCGTGCTGGTTTCCGAGCTCAGTTCTCCTGCCTGAGCTGTGGTTCGCTGCTTCCCCTGTAGCAAATGTTGTTGGAAGAATGGGGCCTTGAAGAACAGAGATGCCAAACTAGCCCTAATTCAACATGGAATTTAGCTGCATTCAAGACATCAGTCTTTCATGTCTGTTGTCTTGCTGAGTTCTTCACAAATTATGATTTTCTTCAGCGTAATTATACAAGATGACTATTTCTCAAAACTTTAAATGATTTCTCTGATCTCCTCTAAGGGAAACTTCCTGAGCTGCAGACAAAAACCAAATACATTTTTTGTCAGTCTTCAGCCTGAGTCTCTACAAAGGGAGCACTGTCTGCATAGCGCCACTGACTGTGCTTCTGCCGAGTCTGCAAAGCTGATAAGCAAGATAATACAAATAAATAATAAATACTGGAAACTGAAGAGAAAACATCCCAGATCTGTGCTGCTCCTGCTGCAAGTTGTGCTTTTAAGCTTCTTTTTAAATGAAGCTTCTTACAACATTTCAAGACTACAATTGTGGTCACTTTTTAGAAAATACTGGGGTTTTTTAGCGCTCTTGGTGTGCACAAGGTTTTCTGTATTTCATGAGTTCCTGAGAGCCAGCTAAAAAGATAAAATCTTTTCACCCAGTTTGCTTGTGACTTGCTTAGCCTAGGGTACACGAAGGATATCCAGTGTGCAAAACTGGGTGAGGGAGGGAGGGTAGAATTGATTTGGTAGCCACCAGTACTGGAGCATCACTGGAGTCATGTCCTCTGCTTAGAGATTTTTTTGTGGAGTTGTGTGCCCTGTGCACTGAGAGAAACCAGGTCACTCAGCATCCTGCAGGTGTTTTACCTCCTGGGGAGGGTAATAGAGAGCCTTGCTGTCCTGATTCATGCCCATCCTCCTGCTTAAGCAGCAGATTCAGATTACACGGGGGAGATAAGGTTGGGATCTGTCAGGGTTTTTAAATGACCACCACAGGGCAGTATCAGTTGTATTCACAAGCTGATATTTCTCTGTGGACAGAGTTGAAATGGCTTTGACTGAAGCGCTGGTGAGCGATCACTGCAGCCCAGGTGGTCTCTGCAGGTGCAGATACAGAGTCTGATGGCAGAAATGTTGTGTCCATGTGTCCTTTAAACAGCTCAGGGTGACAGGGCGGTGGGGAAGAAGGAGGGTGTCAAATTTCAATAAAAATATTTTTCTGGGTTTTTTTCATTTTCAAACATACAATTCTTTTGCAGATAGAACCTGCAGGTCTTATACTGGAGAAACCTTGACCAGGAAAGTGATGTAATCTGGTGGAAGGGGGTGCTGGTGGGGCCACAGAGGTGGGGAGGTGTTGAGAAAAGAGCTCTGTGCTCAGGAGCTGAAGGGTCAGGTTGCTGCCCATAACCTGAGAGCAGACAAGGTAAATGACAATGGAGGTGGGAGGACTGGCAAGAAATGTAGGTTTTACGTACTAAACTACAGAATTGCTGGTGATGGAGCCAAGTCTGATTATTTGCAACATTGGATAAAAAAGTTAAAAGCAGCTTTGATCAGAATTCATCTGTGCATTTATCAGTCCTTAGTTCTGCTGATAACTGGGGCCAGAAAAACCTACTTACAGTTCATCTCACCCTCTGTGGTTTGGCTTCTTTGGCTGAGTGCAGCAGCATGTTTCCTGAGCAAACTGTTCTCCCTGTTTCTGTCCCCAAAAGGGCCACAGCGAGCTGTGGCTTGGACGTGAGGAGCAGCCCGTGGTGGCTCCATTGTCTCAGCCTGTGCCTGAGCTGTGCTCTGTTGACACAGACACTTGGGCTGTTTGTCCATGTGGGAGGGTTTCATCCCTTTGGGTTCAAACAAAGCCACGGTCACAAACAACACGTTGAGCTGTCTCATCCTAGAAATTGTGTTGCTGCAGGAGGTGAACAAAGGCTCAGTCAGGCTGTGCTGGTGCACGGTCGATGTGGTTGACATGAGATCCCAAGGCTGGAGTGACACTGTGGTGCTCACACAGGTCCTTGGGGTGTGGATGTTGTTAGGGCATGGTGTTTGTGTCCCCATTCCTGCATACATGCAGGAATGTCTCTGTTTTACCCCTGGTTTAATGTGGAACCTAAATGTGGCTCACATGGATAGATGGGCTCAAACTGGCTTTGGGATGAGGGGTTTAGTGCAGTAAGAAGACTGGGAATCAAGCATGCCAGGGTTTATGGATGTGCATGCACTTTGTTCCCTTTCTGTTGAATGGGAGCTCTTCTCTTATCTTGAGGTCAGGGTACCTATTTGGAGAACAGGGAGTAAATTTAAACTGGGAATCAACAGAAGACCTTGATGACTTCCAGGAGGGAGCTAAAGCTTGGAGTGATAGAAGACATCCTGTGTTGCCCATAGATTATAGTCATGATAAAGGCAGATCTTTCAGGGTATGAAGAGCAAGTCTGAAAAGACACTGTTTGCTTTTGAATAAAAAAATAACTAAACAGAAATTGCCAAAAGACTTTAGGTTATAACTTCAACCTGGTAGCTGTCTGCAAAGTGTCCTGGGTCCACCCAAAGCTGTGTCTCAGTGGATGAGATGAGCTGCATTTCTCAATTTCTCAGTAACTCCTTCTGTCCTTTCTTTCTGTGGCACTAAAATTTAAATGCATCTTTAGTGAAGAAAAATCTTTTAAGCTTAGACTGGGAGTTGATACGGGAAGAGCTGTGGATGATTTGTATGTGGAGTGTGGGTGTCAGAAAATAAACAGCAGAACTTCCTTAAAAGTTAGTGAAAGTTCAGGATGTGACCGTGTCTCCTTTTAAAGCAGGCAGTTCTCAGTGATTTATAACCAGCAGTACTGTGCATTAATTGCCTCACTGATGATTAAAGGCCTCATCACCTCTGTTGTGAAGTCAGTGGGAATGTTTCCATTTGCTTTACCCTGTGCTCTTCTAGGAAGCTCAGATCTAAACTTTTGCTATGAAACACTACCCACAGCAGTAAGAAATCCAGGAGACAAAGCTTTTAAAGTAATTGGGTGATATTCATTACACACAGTGGAATTAGTGAGAAACTGTTAAGGTGTCAAAGTTGATGTTCAGGTAGTCTCATTAAATACCTCTGCATTTTCTGATGGAACTTAAGGAATAATTCTCCTGAAGTATTTTTATATTTCAGGCTTTATATGATAGCTAATTCTGGATATTTCAAATTTCAGATGGTCTGTGCTGCCCAAAATCTGCTCAGGTATTGGCAAGAAGCCTGTGCTGAGAGGCATCTGGTCAGAGTGACAGTGATGCATTGAGGGAATACTGTGTGTCCTTTACCTTGAGAGTCTTTTCACATCAGCTTTAGGTTATATTCTGAGTATAGTCACCAAATAGAATTATGGATTATTCTCCCTGTATATAAAAAGGGGCAAAACCTGTTGGTTTACCAACTAAAGTAGTTTTACCAACTAAAAATGTTTCTGTGAGTTTCTGTGAGGTGTATGTGATCTCTTATCCCAGATAGAATCTCAGAAAATGGTACCGCAAGCTTAAAATTAATAATTTTTGAGGGCAAGGCTGTAGCAGTTACGTGACTGAAAATCCTCCCTGGAGGAGGCTGTGCTCTGCCTTGAGGAACCATCCTGCAGCTCTTCCTGCCATCAGTGACCCAGTTTGCCCACGCAGATGGGTTGGATTTGTCAGAGAGGAGCACGGAAGGTGTGGAGCAGATGTTGCTGTGCTGCTCTGCACAGGAACAACTCCTCTTCTGTGCAGTTCCTCTGCACTAGAACCTGGAATGAAATGTCTGGAAAGCTGCTGGAGGTGCGGGTGTTGGGTAGCACCAAGTTACTGTGGGAATTAGGAGTTCTACAGGCATCTCTTAGAACTTTGCTGGTATGGACAAAGCCACTTGAGGTTACTTCTGCTCCACGCTCTGTGCTTTGCTTCTCCACACACCATCTGGAGAAGTTGCTCTTTGGTTGGTTTCCCAAGGGATGCCGTTTCCTTAAAAGTTCATGTGAATTTACTCTCTGGAAGTCTGTATTTCTGAGTGCACATTTGAGCTTTTAGGGAGGCTTAGAGGGAATGGCATAGAGGGAAAGTGACTGTGATGCTGAATAACTTGCAGGGAAGCTTTGGAAGCAGTAAATTCAGTTGTAAGTGAATTGTTGGCCCCTATTGGATCACCTCTGTACTTTGTGATCAATAGCTGTTAGTGCAAAACTGAGTGTGCTTAAGGAATCCTGCTTCTACTAGTGAACTGCTGCTATTGAATTATTTTTCTAACATATGGAGGTGCAAAAATGGTACTCAGACTCTTGTCATATCAGAATCTTGTGTATGTTGTACCAATTGCTGTGTGTGCCACGTGAATGTCCTCATCTGTGTGGTAAAAAATAACCTTTCAAGGTGTTAAAAAAAAAAAATTTGTAAAGTAGGTGAGCCACAGTCTGTGGCAGCACTCTCTGCCTGCTCTGGTTTGCATATTTAATTATTCCTTCTTGTCTTTTCCAATCTAGAACATGGTCCAAAACCATTCCTGGCAAGGTCGAATTCTTCTCCAGCGAGGGCTCGGACACCTCTATCCCCATCCCCATCGTGCCGCTTCCAGGTGTAGATGACTCCTACCCCCCCCAGAAGAAATCCTTCATGATGCTCAAATACATGCATGACCACTACTTGGACAAATACGAATGGTTCATGAGGGCTGACGACGACGTTTACATCAAAGGGGACAAACTGGAGAACTTCCTCAGGAGCCTGAACAGCAGCGAGCCCCTGTTCCTGGGCCAGACCGGCCTCGGCACCACGGAGGAGATGGGGAAGCTGGCGCTGGAGCCGGGGGAGAACTTCTGCATGGGGGGGCCAGGAGTGATCATGAGCAGGGAGGTGCTGCGGCGGATGGTGCCGCACATCGGCGAGTGCCTGCGGGAGATGTACACCACGCACGAGGACGTGGAGGTGGGACGCTGCGTGCGCAGGTTCGCGGGGGTGCAGTGCGTCTGGTCCTACGAGGTAAGGACGGGGCAGTGGGGAGGGGGCTTTTGGGGCAGGAGGTAGAGGGGAGGGTTGATGTTGTGCACAGCAGATCCCCCCCGCCTCAGCGGCCTCTGCAGCATCACCGTCCGTCTGTACGGTTTCTACGCTTTGTGCTCCCTGCGAGTGTCACCCTTGGAAAGACCTACGAAAATTTGGAAATGCAGCAGTAAGGAGGGAGGTGGAGGAACATTGGTTATTCATCACAGATATTTTTACTTAGATAGAAAGGGAATAAGCTGAAATCAAAATGGCCTCGAGTGCCTGCACTCCTGACTGTCCAAGCCTCTTTTATCTTATTTAGCCGAGCACGTCCTGGTGTCAGCATGGAAAATGGATGATACAATTACCGTGTTTCTTACTGCAGTTGAAATGTGTGAGGCTGACAGATGTTTGCCCTGACAGTGACAGTTTTTCTCCAAACTGGAGATGTCTCATGGTGGCTGGCACTGTAACCCTGCATGCTGAGCTGCCTCCTGGCAGCCCAAATCTGTTGCTGCTCCGGGCACTCGTTGGCAGCCCCATCCTGCATGCGCCTGCTTGGCAGGTCCTTGACGTTAGCACAGACAAGCCACCACTCTTACCAAAACTCGTGGTCTGCCCACACTGATGTGCCTGCAAATTTGGCATTTTGGGGGATAAAAAATTAGAGAGCCTGCTTGTGGCAGTTTCCTGCTGCTGTTTGTTGGGAGCTGGCAGCTTCTCCCTGGGGATGACAGGGGCTTCTCCTGCCTGGGTGTGCTGGGCTCCTTGAAGTGAGTCCTGGGTGTTTACAGACTGCCTGGTTGAAAGCAGCTTGAGCTGCACTTTCACCAGGGTAAATGCTGGTGGGTCTGCCTTAGAAATATGGGAGAAGTTGAAAGCAGAAGAGAGGCTGAGCAGTTTATCTCTGTGCACAAACATTTACGACCTGACGCAACTACGGCTTTGTCCTTTTATGAGATGTGGTGAAGCGGGGCTCTTCTGCCTCAGTGGCAGGAACTGTGCTCACAGTGACATTGAGGTCACAGACAGTGACAGATACTGCTGCTGAGCCACTCTTTCACTGGCAAAGACTTGGGTTTAGCTTTTGACACTGAGTTTCTGCTGTTGCTTTGTTTCAGTTCACAGCTCAGCGATGGGGAAGCCTCTGAGGAAGGGGAAGGAGGTTTCCAGCTGCAGTTATTAATTAATGTCTTTTGTGCCTGGAGACTTTCTAGACTAACAGTGTCTCTCCACATTCCCTGCTTTCAGACCTGGAACTAGTTTATGTTTTGCCAGCATTGTGATTTAGCCATTCGTAAAGAGTCAGTAACTTTTTCCACAGTTTTTAGCAGCATAAAATTTTTACTATAGACATTCAGAGTTGAAATAACTTCTGCTGTGAATGCCTGTACCATCTGGCATTTGATAAGTTACTGAAGGTCAGCATTTTGGTCCTATTGAAACTGTCAAAGGGCTCCTAAATTCAATATAACCAAATATTGGATTGAAATAACCAATGATAGCCCACAACTGCACTGGGAATGCTGTCTGACAGAAATAGATGGGGCTTTCTCATAATCACTTTTGTTTGATGAGCTTCTGTTATTAGCCTTAATGCTGGATTCTCCTAAGTGCCATGAATTGCTTAAAATTGGTTTGTGTGAAGTGTATAAACTGTTGGGTGTTCAGAGGTAACTTGTGAGTGTAGGATGTTAAGGCTCAGCTGTTGGGGAGAGTAGGAAACATTTCAATGACAAAAGCACAGAGCTTCTGCAAGAAGTGAGTCCATGCTCATTTAGTTGTGGCTTTTCAATTTAAATACCTGTCATCTTTTTTTATCTGGTCTTCTTGTTGCCCAGATGAAATGTGCCTGGTATTTTATTTCAGATAAAGCAATAGCTCTGTGAATAAACACAGCTGTTGCAACAGCTGTGTTAGAAATGCTTGGTGTAAAAGTGACATTTTCCATGTCTTGTATGTTCATGAACATCAAGTAACAGGCCACTGTAAGTGAATTGCAAAATGTTGTGTTTCACTGAGCTTCTGATGGAGCAAAAAGTTTATCTGTGCCTGCTCTGCTGGGGCACAGCCACCACATCCTTCACAATTCCCATCAGAGGAAAAGCTGTGACAGCACAAGGCTCAGCAGACAGAGAAGTGTTGGCCTTAGAAATCCCAAACCTCAGACTTCTCCTTTGCAGCCTGCACTTCCTATTCTGAAGAGGCTGGAGTGGCAGCACAGAACAAGGGAGCAGTTCAGGTCCCTGCAGTGACCCCCCAACTCGCTGGGTTTCGTTCTCAGCATCTCAGGCGTGGAGTGCCCTGCTGTCCTCACCACGGGTGGCTTTTCCCTGCACTGTTCTCGTGGTGGGCTCCCTGCCCAGAATCGTTTTACTCATCTCCATGACTGTCACTGCCCCCTTTCTCTGATTTTGGGATCCCACAATGTCTTCACTGTGCTGCTCATCTTCCCTGGCCCTGGTGGTTTGCCCGAATGCATCACCAGCCCAGCTCTGTGTGGCATTTTTGCTCGCAGCAGTTTGTCTCAAAGCCCCTTTTTCCCCCCCTTTCTGTGTTTCTGTCACTCTCTGCTCTCTGCAGTGCCTCTCAGACCACTTCATTAGAGTGGCATCGGTTATTGCCCGTTTCAAGACTTGGGAGGATTTGTTCACGCTCTTCCTGCCCTCAGGAGCTTTTCAGCAGACACAGTAGAGGAATTGACACCACCATTCTTTGGTCTTCCTGTGTCATCTCAGCCCAGAAAAGCAGCAGCAGCAGCAGCATGTGCAAGGTTGAGGACAACTGCACCTCTCTGGGCTCTGGGCAGCTCTGACCCACCCAGGCTGCTGCTTTGGGAGCAGTTTGCAGCCCAGGGATTTTAAGCTCCTATGACCAGGCTCGGAGCTGTTATTTGACACAGCCTTATTTGACGAAGGTTGAGTGAGTCACAGATGAGACATGGCTGTTAAATGTAAGTTCTTTAGGGCAAGGATTATCATAATTGTAAAAACAAACCCCAGACTGTCGCTGCTGTTTGACAGATAGCTGTAAAACTCAGCACTCTATAGGGTGGAACAGCCAAAGCCAGAGAGTTTATGCAGCAAATTATAAGAAAACAGTCACAAAAAGAATGGAGCTATGAAATCTCTGAAGCTTCCAGAAGGGAGCTTTAGAGTTCATGAAGAAATATAGAGTGTGGTCATTTTTTTTGAAGAGAACTAAAGGCTTGGAGTGGACTTCCTCAGAAATGGTTCTGCATTTCTAGTGAATACTGGTACTTAAGACTTCTGGCACGTTGCTGGGTGTTATCCTCAGGAAAAGATTGCCTACTTAAGTCTCCTTCCTTCTCCCCTTTCCTCCCACCAGTAGTTCTTCCAGTCCATCTCATGTGGATCACGGGGACATGGAAGTTTTGTTTTCTCCTACATTGCCATGTGGTGCCATGCAGGGTCTTGGATTTCAGCCTGAGAACCTGTTCTGGTTTTGATGACAATCTCTTTCATTTGTGATTTAAACCATCCCAAAAGTATTGTTGATTTCAGTTTTGTGTCTAACGTTTCCTTTAAATGCACCTGAACTACAAAGTCACTGCTGTGTAGCTTAGTGTTGTTTCAGCCTTGTTTTGCAGCTGTTGCTGAGTATTGTTCTAATTTGTGGTTAACAGCTTCACAATTTTATTACAGGCTCTTTGTAGCTGCTAGAAGTCAAGGCAGTGCTGCTATATCTCATTAATTTCTTTTGTATTTAAACCCTTGTGACATATGCTGCTTTCAGGTGATCCCAGTTCCTTCCTCTGTGTCCTACAGTGCAATAGTGGATCCTACAGTGGATCCAGTGGAGCATCTTTTCCTACCTCTGGCAGGTATAAATAACCAATTTTGTCTGTTTTATCTCCTGTTCTGATTGAGGCTGTGGGAGAAATTAGGTGAGATGCATCAAGTGTATCTGTGTGGAGAAAGCAGTGCTTTCCTCCAAACTGCAACAAGTACTCTGCAATGTCCTGAAAGGAGACAGGATGGAAAGGAAGGTATGACAAGGGTGTTGATCACACCAGGAAATATAAGCAGCAAGGAAGAGCAGGTCCAACCTTTTGGGTGTTGGTGAGAGGAAAAAGTAGGACATTGGTGACCAGGGATAGCAGGGGGCTTTGGGAGAAGGGGGGTTTGAGTTAACATTTTGTGTGGTCTTTCATCTGGAGTAATTGAAGATAATTGCTACTCTGAAGTTCACTGAAGTTAAGAAAGCTCTTAAAGTGCTCATTATATCTGCCAAGTACACTGGCAGTGCCAGAACATACCCTTTCTGGGATGGATGTTCCCAAGGGCAAAACTGAAGTTTATGCTTTTCTGTAAGACAGCTGGAAGTAAAAAAAAATAAAATCAATTATAGTCCTGCAGTGATAGATCAGATCTGAAAGACTGGAAAGAGATGCTGCTGTTAATGGCTGAGCTCCAGTTCCTTTGCTTTCCCTTCTGTCATTAACAAAAAGGAGATTGGTCCTGTTGTGGCTGGGTGGTGAGTGACACCCAGCACAGAGTGAGCTCCCAGAGCAGGGCAGGATGGGCTCTGTGAGGGGGCTCTGCAGCACCTCTGTTCTCTGCAGACACTGGGGGCAGTGGGGTTGGACTGTGGTGTTTGGTTGTTCTTGCTTCATGAACCTCTCCTTGGACTCCGAGCCAGCAAATGGAAGAATTCACTTGTCTTTGTAGCAGGAGCTTCCAGCAGCACTCCTGAAATAAGACATTATTGTATGTGTGTATTGTCCTGGCTTCAAAGCTTGGACATTTTCTGAAGTCAGAGCATGGAAACTTGACAAACCCTGACAGCACAGACACCTTATCTTGCTGTGTGTGCAGCCCACTGCATCTCTCAATTTCAAGAAACCTGTGATGTGAATTGTGTGTGTGAGACAGGGAGGATACAAGCATGCCCAAAGTTTTAGAGTGGATGTTTATAAGCCATCTTTCCTCCAGCACCTAATTTTATCTTTGGAATGCCTCAGAGATGTCTTTTTGGCTTCAGATTAAGATGTAAGTGGGTGGTCATGCATTCTGGGGATGGATGGAGATTGAGCTCCCTGAAGGTAATGAGGAATGGCACTTTGTCAAAGGACAGACAGGTAAGACTGGAGAAGAGCATTATCTGGGCAGGGGAGGTGATGCATGGGCTCAGGGTGAGACTGAAATACATGACTGATGTGACAGGGAGCCCATGACAGCACTGGGGGAGGCCGTGTGGTCTAATTTTAGTGTTTGCTGGGGAGGAGGGCAGAGAGGTCACAGGAGAGAGTAAAGGCTGCAGAATGGGTCTGTGGAACTGAGGTGTGGGTTAGGAGGATTTGGAAGGTTTGGAATGGGAGACAAGTCTCAGGTCTGCAGCCAGGTCCTGACCTGGCTCTTTCACTTCAGAAAATAACTGAATATTTGAGAACCAGATATTCCAGAGAGGGAGAACTTGACATTACTGACTGGTTTCTTACTGACTTCTGGATGCAGGTTGGTCAAGGTTTATTCTGTGCTGTAGAAATGAAGAACAAATGTAACAAAAAGTGAATCTGGGTCCCACTCACTTTCTGCAGAACATCCTTTCAGAGGGGAGGGCTGGGGGATTCTTGCTGACACAGAGAGGCCTTTCCAGGCTGTAGAGCCTGTTTGGGACTGACCTAGATTTTGTGAGCACATGGTTAATCTGTCCTTAGTTAGCTGGATGACTTGACCTAATGCTTAAGCTGAGGGTTGCTGAAATGAGGACTTTGATGGTGTCGTGCAGACCCTTAGGAAGCTTCAGCCATGAATCCAGCAAACAGAAGTATTGCTAACCCCCCATTACTGCTGTCTTGGAGTGCAGTGGTTTTGTTATAAATTAGGGTCTGTGCAGCCTGTTGAGTTGAGGGAGACATCAGGATTAGTTGTTATCTTGAGGACAAGTCAGGAAAAGCTAATCCTTCATAGCATGACAGGACAAAGAACTCTAAGAAAATAGCTCATCATGCCAGTTTCTTAATTAAGGCACTCAGAAGAGAGTTGAGGATTTGAGTTTGTTCTGTTGAACAGCAGTGGGGATAGGCAGAAGAAGGTGAGTCTGAGACTAGAAGCTTTCTGTTGTGTATTCTTCTTTTGGACTGATGGGAAAGCCATCCTGCAGGGTAAAATCTTTACAGCTTGCTGGAGCTCTGAGCCTCTGGTACTTGTGCTGTGATCAGAGCTGCCCTGCCTCTTGTAGGGGAATCCCACCTGACTGGAGACCTTGGAAGGACACTGTTAAATTCTAAATCTAATCAATGTCAAACCCTTTGTAGTCAGTTCTCTCCTATGGGTCAATGATATCTGACCAAATATTGAGCTTGCAAATTTCCTTTTCCTTTTTCTTTAGTGCTTGTTTCTGTGTATAAAAGATGAAGGTAGGGGGAATAAACCATTTCATGGATATCTCTGTACAAAACCAGGATCTCTGTAAGTGTCCTGTGTGACAAGACAGTGATAAAAATAGATATAAAAATTGTCTTTCTTGACTGAAGGGGACATAAAATGTCAGCTGGGGCTCTCAGTATGGAAGATTTAAGCTGATCTCTGTGTAGAGGGTAATTGTGGGAGGAGGGGGGGCTAATAGTTAATTTGGAGAGAATATTTGCATTTCTCCCCTCAATCTATTAAAGCCAAGTTCTGTGAGCAGCTTAAAACACCAGCAGCAGGAAGGTGTCAGAGCCTGTGGGCATGGGAGAGAAATGCCAGACTTGTTTGGTGCTGGGAAATAAAAATGAAGTGCTGATGTTGGGAAGGGGCTTAATATAAACTTAGCTGAGGTCACCAACAGGAGGGTAGGAACACATAGCTCCAATGCTTTCAGTGCTACCTGCCACTTGGAGTATGGTGTTTTAAGAAATACTTGATTTTTTTCAATAAGAAAATTGAATTATCACAGAGAAGAAACAAAACTTGGGTTTTTTAAATGGATGGATACAATGGTCTCAGTGTAATATCTGTTTGTTACTTTAAAAAACCCCAACCAAATTTAGCATAGTAAGATCATTTTCTTTTGAACTTCCAATGAATGAGCTTGGATAATAACCCAGAGTTGTTCTAGCCAGTGGTTGTAGCCACAGTGGTGTGAGCACTAACCTGCTAGGAAGGGTTTTCTTTATGCTTTGGGACAGAACATTTCCTAGCAGGCTGTGTGTGCTGAGACATGTGCCTTGCTCCCTGGGCTGACAGTGTACCAGGGCAGTGTCTGAGGATGCATTTGTGATCTGTACAAGTCACATTTTCCCCAGTTCATGCTGTTTGCAGTCACTGGTCTGCTGCCTGTGCTGGGAGAGATCCCAGAAAGAGCTGTTAACACCAGCTGACTCCTCACCCCAGCCAGAAACTCCCAGTTCATCTTTTGCTTCTCTGAAATTCAGTGTCCTTGATGAACTTTATGGTCCTCCAGTGCTGACAAGGCAGAAAATGGCATTTGGGGCTGCTTTTTTTCATAGTTTGCATCTGCAGTTACAAATGAGAACTGTTTTGAGTCTCCTAGTGTGTACCTTGCATGTCAGAAAAGAGATTGGCTTTTTAGGCTGTGGGGGAGAGCCACTGGCCCCTGCATGGGCAGGGAAGGTGCAAGATGACAACCTGCAGCAGTTTAACCCAGTTCTGGCTGTGCCTGGTGCCCTGGGGATGGGGGAGTCTGTAATCTGACTGCACAGAGGATTAATTGCCCTGCATTTGTCTAACCTCATTTCCTGTAGACACCTCCCAGCTCCAGAGCTGCTGTTTTGTATTCCAAACCCATCTGATTTGAAGCAGAGAACTTAATTCTACTTTGCTGGACTGTTACACCATCTTAATTGATCTTGAAAATGCTTAAAACAATTTTGCACTAATTTCCTGTGTTAAAAGCTTATCTGGACTCCTGGTGGTGTGAACTTTTCATGGTTATCAGCTGGAGACCTCTTAAAATCTTGCCAGAAATCCCAGTTGCCTGAAGGGTGGGGATTATCTTCCTGCATGCCTAGGCCAAAATGACCTTTATGTGTCACAATGAGGTTGGGAACTTAATTGGAAAAGTTTGGGGGAC
Organism: Agelaius phoeniceus; assembly: GCF_051311805.1. NCBI lineage: Eukaryota > Metazoa > Chordata > Aves > Passeriformes > Icteridae > Agelaius > Agelaius phoeniceus. Next base: position 2,927,442 of record NC_135277.1, read on the forward strand.
TAACTGGCTTTGTTTTCTTAAATTTTAAAGTTTCAGCCAAAAGTGTATTTGGGAGCCCTTGCAACTGAAAGTCGAGTTCTGGTTATTTCTGGTTAAGTTTTTTTTACATGAAAATAAATTTCTGGTACTCAGTGAGAGCAAGTTAGTGTTTTTTTTCAGTTGTGTCTTGAGCAAGTTAAAACTGGTGCTACAATAATGAAACAAAAGTAAAAGTTGTGACAGATTTTTATGGGGGGACTCTTGAGAACCCACTGAACTTCATGCCAGTTACTTGCAGCTTGTGTGGTAATGGTGACTTCAGGAAAAGAATCAATGCCTGTATATAATTTATGTTGCTATTAAGAACCGAAGCGAATAGGGACCATTCTTTTAAAGGCTCTTTGAATAGGAAATGTCTGCTTGTCCATTTATCTCTTGTCCATGCTTCAGTGTTGTGCCCTGATGTGAAGTGTTGGTGCTAAGAGGAGAGCCAGTACAGTGAGCTCCCTTTTCCAGGTGAGCATGGAAGCAGTTTTTCCTTTTCACAGAGAGCTCTGCAGCCTGTGTGATGCCATTTTTACCTGAGCTGCTGGCAGGGACTCGCTCCCAGGGCTGCAGTGCAGGTGCAGCTTCAGTGGTCAGCTTGTGTGCTTGGTGATCTGATGTCCTGGGAGCACTGCCACAAGCAGCTACAGCTTCATTTGGGTCTGTGCTGGTTTATACTGAGAGCACGTGGATGTGAGCCCTGAATGTTTGTGCAGAGCAGTGAGATGAGGCTCCTGGAGCCAGTGCTTTGGAGTCATTAGCTTAGAAAGAGGTTTAGGAAAAGGCAAAGGCACGACCTGCTCTTGTGTAATGAAGAGAGCACAGGTAGGGTCATGCCCACTGGATCTAAGTTCCATCCAAGTCTCTGGGTTTAATCCTTCCTACTGAATGGCTTTAGGGAGCTCCAGCTGAGTGCTATATTTTTGTTCTTGGAAGCAGTCTTCAGAAGCATCCGGTACTCTTTGTGGATTAAGCACAGGTTCTTACACAGAGGCTAGGATTAGCGATGAAATAAATGGGAACCCATGGCTTGGACTTGGCCAGCAGTTCATTAGAAAGCAGAAGAGGGTAGTAGAAAACTTGCTGAAGTGCCAGTGTCACCTTCTTTCAGCTGCAAAGAAAAGCGTGTTATCAGAAAAATAAAGGAGGACATGACCAGAAAGCTCCTCTACCTCGGGGCTGCCCCAGCCCTTCTGAGGAGGCAGCCAGCACTTGGATGCTGTGTCCTTGCCTCTGTCCTCGTGGCTGTGCTCAGCCATGTGTCAGTGTCTCCTGAAAGGCAGGCACAAGTCTGCTCATGAAAACTTGTTGCCTGCTCTTGTCCATGGTTGCCACTTCAGATTGGTGCAGTTGGTTGGAAAAGCGCTCTGAGAACGGCAGCGGGGTATTAATGAAGGTTCCTCTGCTCAATGGGTGTAATTACTTGGCAGTAACTTCTTTAAACCTTATTTGAATTAAAGCTACATGTTTTGGCTGGTTATGTCACCACTGTATTAGTGAGGAATGCAGGAGAGAGTGCTAGTTTGCATTAACTGAGCTGCCTTAATCCTTTGTAACCATACTTTTAATTGTGTGTTACTGTCTTGCAGAGAGAGAAAATGCTTGCTCAAGAGACATCAGAATTCACTCCTTAGCATCTCTGCATAAGGGCAATGTTCTCTGTCCTCAGAAGGACAAAGTTCTGGGTGGATGGGTTGTTGAGAATTAACATTATGTGTAATTCTGCATGGATATTCAGCAGGGAACTGTCTGCATATAAGGTCTGAATTTTTTATAAAGCTTTTTTTCCTGCAGTCCCCCTCAATGTAAAGGTGCAGAGTGGGTTAAATGCCTGACCTAATTTTTTTAAATGGTTTCCTACAGTCTTCAGACCATATGCTTGAAAAAATGTCTTGTCCAACGTGAGTGACTCAGAACATACACCTCTCACATTCATTGTCCATGTCAGCGAAAATATTGTGCCCTTGCATGTGTATCTTTCCTGTCCTGACAAAAGAGAAATTTGCTTAACCTTATCAAAGATGATTTGTCAAGAAACCTTACGCTCACCTTACCTTACCTTGTTTGTTTAACCTTATCACTGATTTATTAACTGGCATACTTGTTTTTATATCCTTTTCTTATTGAAGATACTTCCTAACATCTTTGGCCAAGGGGAACTTTATTTTAAAAAAAGCAAACAGCCAACAACTGTGAGACAATAGCAGATTTAATCTTCATAAAGCAGCAGGGATTTTGCTTCCCTGGGAATGTTTGCTAACTGTGGCTTTTCCAGGTTTTGGACAGAGCAATTTTTCTTTGACTTTTTCAAATATTCTTTTTTTTCCCCTCTCTCTCTTTTTCTCTGCTTCCCTGGAGTTGAAACATGCACTGCTGTCACTGCGAGAGCCTTTTGCAGTTGTACTTTTTCTTGCTGTGTTTTACTGGGCCCAACTGGAAGCCACTTCTGATCCTGTGGAATAATGTGTTTGGCTGAATCCTGAAGTTTGCTGCTGCTGCTGTGTGTGCTCGTACTGAGGGAAAACCGTCCATGGTTTCTTATCTTCCCTAGGCCAAAAATAACAGCGCGGCTCCTGCGGCCTTGAAGAATTAGCCTAATTTCAGAACTGGAAACTAGGGCGAAGATGAAAAGTGTGTTTCAAAATATATATCAAATAGCAGCTGTGTGCTTAAGCACGAGGATGAAAAGCCTTTGTGTGGTGGATCACAAGTATTTGTGGTGATCTTTTGCACGGGCTGTCCTGCAGGGACAGGCCTCTGCTCAATGGCGGGTTGGCTCCGCTTTAACCCAGGCACTTCTGACATGGGACCTGCAAGCGAGGGGGATGGAAGCTGAGGGCAAAGTCATCTTCCTTGTGGCTGCAGAGTGGCTCCTGCAGATCCCTGATGTGGTCATTCCTCCACGCTGCCTTGTGCCATCTGCCCCGGTGCAGGGGAGGTGTGAAATGTGTAACGCCGTTTATGGTGCTCGGTGCTCGGGCCCGGTCCCGTACAGAAAATGCCTTGTTTCAGTTCAGGCAGCACAAAGGCTCCTTTATGGCTGCTTGGCCATACATCTGTCGAGGTGCCTCAGACTGTTAGCACTGCTTACTGTTTGAGGTATGCAGCTCCCAGGCTGTGATGTACAGTGATATGTTGTTTATATGTTGCCTCCCTTGCCTTTTGAGGATAGGGAGCTGTGCTGTGTCCTGCCCTGAACAAAGCTGGTGTTAGTTATGGGATGGAGCGGTAGCCTGGAGATTTTCTCTCTAAAAGCAACCTGGTTCACACTTTGAATTAAACATCTGAATTTGGCAGTGACTGCAGGACAATAGAACTTTCTCTGGGGAAAAGTGTGTTGAATTTCTGCTCCAGAGACAGACCTGGCTTGAAGGACATTGTGTGCATCATAACAGAGGCACCCGAGTCCTTCACCAGGCACTTAAATGGAAAAAAATCCTGACTTCTTAAAATTTTTGAGCTTTATTGCAGCCTTTGGAATAATTTCCCCATCTTTTCCCCGCCTCCACTGTTACTTTTTTCCTCCTGCACGTGTCCTCATGCTTGTTCCACAGATACTTGGCTGAAACCAGTCCTGCCCAGAAATGCACACTCATCGTCTGAAATGTAGGGGAGGGAGTGAGAGGAGGCTCTGTAAACTGACAAAGTCCTGGTGATTTGAAAATCTCTGAGTTTGTCTCCTGTGGTCTTCAGACATCTTGAGGTTTGCCATCTCCTGTCTCCTGTGTTTGGTTTTCTGAGTTGGTTTCTTTAACCCCACAAAGCTATCTGACAGCTTTTCAGTTCCATTCCCAAATAGCTTTCTGATGCTGTCACTGCTGGCTTTTTGACTCAAAGTAGAGCTTGGGTGGAAAAACAGCTTTCCATCAAATTACCATGAGATAGGTCTCGTGGGATGGAGGAAGAGCACGAGAGGGATGTGCTGTTTAATGTTAAGCTCTTTTGGTTTGACGTTGCTCTTCCCTTCTGCTTCATTAGTGTGGATAAATAGTGAGATTTGGTAGCTGAGTGTGGCAAAAGGTGACTTGGGGTGGGTCCATGGCACTTTATACCATGTCCCTGTCCCTTGAGAGCAGCAGCTCTGCCCTGTCCAGGCCTTGGTGTCGACACCCAGCCCTGCCTTGGAACATGTGCAGTGCTTGCTCCCCTCTCCAGGGAGCATTTCTTGCTGAAGATCTGTTTTGGCTTTGAAGATGCATTTAGGCTTTTTTGTGGCCTGTTTCACAAGAGGGTGAGAAGTTACTTTTCAGCTTAATTTTAGACTGGCTGTCATTCTCGGGCAAACTTGAAGTGTGGTTTTGACCTTGCTCGCAGGGAAACTTGGAGGAACCTGATTCCCCAGTACACTGAGGGAGCTGTTACCCCGGGTCTAGAATTTTGTGCTTTACCATCAAAGGGCTTTGCAAACCTTTCCCATGCTCCTTCCACGCTGGGGAGCAGCAGCTCTCCCTGCATGGCACGGGGTTATCCCCAGGGCACAGGAGGAGGTACCGTCAGGGCAAGGTGCAGAGCGTAAGAGGTCCTGACTCCGTGTCCTGCAGCCAAACCACACCTTCCCCCCCTTTCACCAGTTACTGCAATTAAAATTCCACCGGCAGGCTGAAGTGAGGTGAGGCAGGAGCAGACTTGTTTTCAGGAGGGAGAGGGAGAACCAAATTTTCTGCTGGAATGGACCTTTTCCTAGAGCGGGATCAGGAAATGTCCCCTCCCCACCTGTTTAGGGGCAGAAAAGTCACAGGCAGAAATGTCAAAAAGAATCAGCATGGTGTGCTCTGGTTCCCAGAGGGCATCAGAAGGAATGAAGTGAGCTGCAGACAAACCTGCAGTTCTCCATCAGTCTTTCTCAACCGTGGCCTAAGGCAATCACTGGAGATGATTTCCTAAGAAAACTGAGGGAGCCCAGCTTGCAGGGGTTCAGATGAGGCTCTTCACTGGAACCAGGGAGCAAAGTGGAGCAGTGGGAAAAAAGCCTCTTGGAGGTGAAGGGTGGTGAAAGCAGGAGACCCAGGGTGAAACCCAGGGGGGGTCTTATTAATGTGCTGGAGCCTAAGTAATTTCAAATATTCTAAACAGAGGTCCCGTGAGTAGAGATACGAGGGAACCAGATTCCTTTGGCATTTGCAATATCAGGCAGGCTAAAGAAAGTGCTCTTGTGCAACGTTCTGCTGAGTGCTTACAGAGCAGATGTTGCTCCTTTTGTAGCTGCTGCTCCAAGTGAAGCAGTTTCTTGTCTGGTAAATCAGGGAGCTGTTCGCAGAGGACCAACAGAGGGGCAAAATTTGAGGTGGGAAGTGCTGAGGAGGAGGAGGAGGAAAAGCAGTCACAGTCACTTGCAGATGTTGAAGGAACTACTTCTTTATGATGATATGAAACTTAAATGTGCTTAACCTTAACTGCAGTTTCTCTGAGAGTAGAGAGGGCTGGGTGTGTGATGGGAGTGGGCAGAGAAGGACTGAGATAGGCCTTCAGAAAGGAAGTTAGTCTGAGATAAATGCAGGTAAACAATAAAATGTTACAAGGTGAAAGCTAAGGAGCAACCTGCTATTTTCTCTGGCTGGGACACAGCTCTAATCCCTAAAGCCGGAAATCATATCTGATGGGCTACAATAATCTTATTTTTCCTAGACGTAGAACTCCCCTATGCCTGTCTCCCCTAGGCAAGGTGGAATACCTGCCAAGAAAGCAACATGCTATGAGCCTCAGCTGCTTCCACATGCCAGCAAAACCATCCTGCATGGAAGTGACAAGTGTGACATCCCATGCTGATGGGATGTGTTCTGGCATGGCATCCGAATTAAATCCAAGCGGGAGCACTCGTGCACCTGACTGATGGCCAACATAGGAAAAACACTGAATTGTAGCTGCTGTAATTTCATGCCTAGTTACTATGCAAAACAGTCAACTCTTTACAGGTCTGAAAGTGACTTCTTAGAATATGTTTTCTTCCTGTCCAAGCAAAGAGCATGCAGTGAAGAACAGTGGCTTGGATTTTGTTTTCTTTGGTAGCCAATATAACGTCACTGGTTGTCTTTGTGTCTGCCTCTCTTTGTGTGGTGGGACAAAAAAGCCGTGTCCAGTTTGGGAATGCTGCCAGTTTTATCAATATGATGATTATATTCAGAAGAAAGGAACTGCAGTGGTTCTAGTGGTGCCTTGATGGTAAATAATAGTAAAATATGGCTGTCTCTTAATATTCTGGTTAGACTCCCCCGGTTGCCACACACTGGAAAGCACCCCTTTTCATGTAGCTGTGTGCTCATGCACTCTGTGGTCAGCTAAAGTAAATATGTGTGCTGGAATGCTGGAATGTAGCAGAATCACTGTAAAATATTCCAGACCCTGTTCCTGAGCATTGTCACTTGGATGATGCTGTTGCAGAGCTGGGGTATTTAAAATTTATTTTTAAATCTTCAAGTGTTCGATGGAGTTGCTGCAGTCCTTTCTAGAGGCTTTGGGGATAAAACCATAGCTATAACTTTGCAGCTTGGAAATATCTGCACAGACTCAGTCCTGCACCTCACACCAGACAATAATGAGCACTGAAAGCTAAACTGAGCCCATTGATATGGTGATGATCAGTACTTTTTTCTTTCTGATTAATATTCAACCTGTGTCTTCTATAACGTTTCAAACAGACCATGGGATTGTCCATTCTCCTCAGATCCAGTTGCCCCGTGGATTTGAGCGTGTCCTGCCAGGGAAGCTGTTGGCACCGTGTCCTGTCAGGGCAGTATCCCCGCTGGCCTGTGGTGCTGTGGTTATGTGGATGATCCAGTTTGGGTTGTTTTTCATTCCCTCAGAGTGGGCCTGGGCTGAAGGTGACGGGCTGCAGTGTGGAGAGAGCTCCTTCCATGTTTGTTCTGCTGCGGCGTGGAGTCTGTAATCCCACAGGGGCTGCTGTGTCCCAGCTGGGAGTGTGGGAGCTGTGCAGGGAGGGCACAGACTGTGTGCTCCAGCCCTGGCCTTGGAACACTCACGTGCCAGGAGATTTGAGGGAGGAGCAGTGAGTGGCAGGAACACCACACAGTGCCATGGCCAGCACTAAGTGAGCAAGAGCAGAACCACGTCTTTTGAATGATGCTTTAACTTGAAGCAAATTCAATTTACACAAACAGCTTGGGAAAGAGAGAACTTGTCTGTGCTTTAGGAGAGCTCCCTGGCTGCTCTGCCAGCTCTCATCTGCCTTGTTTTCCTTGTCACATCCCATGAGGAGTGGCCACATTGGTTCTCTCATGGGATCGAGAGCTCACTGGCCACCAAAGGAGGCAGGCCAAGAGGCCAGCAGGCTCTCACAGGCTGGGCATGAGCTGTCCTGTGGCTCTTGGACATCAGATGGTGTTTGAACAAGGCAGTGTAGCATTGGGAAGGCAGCACCCCCATCTCATGCTGGCTTTTGGCAGGTGTCCTTTGGATGTTGAGATTGGGGACTTGGATGCACAGGTTAACCAGGCTGGGATGGAAAATCTCCCAGGTGTAACTGTGGGAAATGTAGTTCCTACCTCCCAAAAGGGCCCAAGAGGAAGGGTCCATGTCAGGTGGCCAAACACACCTTCCCTCCTGCCCCCAGCACTTGGGCTGAAGGTCAAGGCTGAGAGCTCTGCTCTCCATGCAGGGGTAGCAGGGGAAGCTCAGAGCCATGTAATGTCAGTGGAAGCAGGAAATTCCTAGGACCTGAAGGGGAATTAAACCACAAGGGCATTCAGAGGGTGCTGAGGCACGCTCATCTCTGGATTGTGCACTTCAAACCAGAGCTGCTGCTGGGTAAATCCCTGCCTGCCCACACCACAGCAAATTTAACAGGATAGTAGTTTGGAGAGGTGATAGATCACTCTGTTTGTTGGTTTCTCTGTCTTCCAGGGGAAATGCTGGAAGAAGTGGGGATTTGCACATGTAAATATCTCTAAATAGATCTGTGTATGTGCAGCCCTGCTCCCAGTCAGGGATGGGGAGATGCTCTCCCAGCAGTTCCACATCTTCTCCCCAGGAGCTTTCAGGAACTGGAGCTGCTGGAAGGAGCAGGGAAATGAGGAGGGAGAGGAGTGAAATACCATGTGAGGCTCATGCAGCCTTTATTTCTCACTCTGCAATAAAGATGACCTTGCTGGCTTGATTGCTTTAGGTTTGCTGCAAATCTCATCCACTCAGCAAAGCGCTGGAGGGAGCTGCTGGCAGTGTCTCCAGGTAACAGTAATAAACCCCCAAGTGATTATAATATTATTTCATTTGTAACTGAATGAAATGCATCAGGGATCTGCAACAGAGCAGTTATTTGACAGGGCATGCAGGCAGCTCTGCCTTGTGGGGAGAGGGGGAGGGCTGGGGAGTGGCTCAGGCTTCCCACCATTCTCCATAGGCACAGGTGAGGATGTGAGCTTTTTTCTGCTGGAAAAAAAGATTTCTAGGAAATGCAAGATGAAGTGGTCTTTGTTTGGACTGGCCACACAATCCCCTCACGAGCAAACACTTTATCATGCCAGTTAGGCTGTGATGAGTGATGTATTACAGTAGCAGGCTTGTTGCTGCCTTTATGGCCAGAGAAAACCAGGCAGAGAGCTTGCTTCAAGCAGCTCAGTGCTAAAATTGCTGTTACCGCCCTTTCAAGGGAAATCCTTGTGGCAGAAGGCTTTCACATTTATTAATTAGTCTCATTTCTCTACCTTGGGAAAGACAAATAATTCCAAAAATTAAGAATCAAACCCAGGTAAATTTTTATTTAATGAGGTAACATTATAATGAAAGTGAATCTTGTAGTTATACAAAAATGTCTTAGAAGTGCCTTTTGTAGTTGTAAAATGCAGTGAGGATATTTTTTTTTCTTGCATTTCCCTCCTCTCCAGCAAAACCTCACTGAGCACGTCTGGACAATGAATGTTCTTTTGTAGGGATGAACACACAATCTCAGAGGTTAAATTTGCCCTGTAAGATGTTTGTACTCACATAAAGCTCTTTTATGTGTGACATTTCCTGCATTATAGCAACCAGCTTCAAAAAATGGGTGTTTAACATAGACTTAACTTCACATAAGCGAGGCTTGAGTTACCTATTTAAAAATGTCAGTGTCACTCAAAGCCCTTAGCACTGCCCTCAGATTGCCCCCAGTCCCCTCCCTGACCTAGTGCTGGGGTGTCCAGACTTTAGTGGATCCAGCTGGGCAGTTTTGCTGTTGTCAGTCTGGGAATTGCCCAGAATTGCCAGCCTGTGATAAAGGTGCATCCCAGACCTTGGGTACCACAGAGGCCTCCAGCTGGTAAATCGCTGCAGAAGTTTCTCAGTTGGGCAGAACTTCACCTGGGCAGAAACTCAGCACAAGGCTCTTCTCAGCACATCCCTCCTGGGAGAAGTGCATTTTGTTTTTTTAAAAAAAAATCCTTTTCTCCTTTCAGGACTATCACCCTTAGGACTTTACAGTGCATGGAGCAGACCTTTTATTTCACGTGGGCAGCTGTGTGTCCGCTCGCTGGCTCAAGTCACTCCTCTCCATGCATTTAGTGCCTTTTTTCCTCCTTTTTTCACACTTTTTTTTTCCTCAGATAGACTTTGGACACTGCTTTTAAAATGATGCAAATTTCCATCTTGACTAGAAGAGGCTGACCACTGAAGCTGCCTTGCTTTTAATGCTATTCAGGATGTGCCTTTTTTTATCTCTTCTTTTTTTTTCTTTCCTTCTTCAGTCGAGTCTACAAAGAATACTCTGTTTTATGTGCTTTATATGTATGATTTCTTCTTAAAGGACAACTCATTTCCTCTACTTTAGAGGTATTTTCTTAAATCTGTCACTTCCTGTCTCTTTCTTTGCTGTCTGATTTGCCAGTTTTTACATTTTTTCGTAACTGTTCCGCTCATTAAATGCTGAAATCCTTCGGGAATTGCGTTTTGCCCAGGCGAGTGAAACTTCTTTTTTATTCTCTGGCAAGAAATATTTGACGATTAATTTAATTGCTAAATTGGCTTCTAAGCAGAAGCAGGCTTGGGAAACTGAAGGGGAATTAATCACGCCTGGTTAACAGAAGGGACTTGAAAACGTGAAGGGCTGCACCAAAGACGTCACTGAAAGCTGAGGTGCACAGTAGCTAACAAGATTTTAGTATTTTATCAATTTTTTTTTTATTTTTTGCTGGCTTTTGCTGCCTTTTGCCTGCTTGAAGAACAGGCTGCTCCCTCCCAGGGAGAGAGGAAAAGCTCAGATCCCTGTGCTCATGGGATGTACCTTCATCCTTCACCTGCAGCAAAAGGAGCCTCCCCAAAAGCCTCATCCTGACAAATGTTTCTCTTGAACTTTCTGCAGGCACTCCCAATCAATTTGGGTTGAACTGTCTTTAATGTACAAACAATTGGAAATTAATTCTGCTGTGGTAAAATGCTCAGTTCCAAACAGCAAGTGCTGCATCAGATGACATTTAAGATTATTTTGTAAAAAATATATTAATACTGAAAGTGAAATACAGATAAGTTGTAAGAGGTACTGCTAAATAAGGCCTGGCATAAGGTTGAATTTTCCTCTGATGTAAATAAGTGTAACTTGATCAGGTAGCCAAGGTTATGCTGATGTACATCAGCTAAAGATTACAAATCTTGTACATAATTACAAGTACTACTATAAACTACTGATGTCTAAAGGATAAGATTCTCACTATTTTATTAAAAGAAATTGAATCCCTGTTGGAAGTGTTTCTTCCTACAAGACTACGTGTCTTGAGTGAGCTCAACTTCATGGGCCTCCAAAGGCATTATTACAACTTCTGTAATTACCCAAAATAGCTGTTCTGTGCATAAGGTTGGCATGACATTAAAGCTCAGTGTCTTGGACTTTTGCAGGACTAGGCTCCAGTAATGGCTCTTCCATTATTGAGCTGGGAATCTCCCTTTGAAATGCATCAAATCCTTTATAAATACTGGGGGTGGGGTGTCAAGCTGTAAAATGTCTGATTTTTATCAACCATGTAAGATCTCCTGTTGGTGGGAAATACCAACAAGGCCTGCACTTGGGGGGAAAATGGGAATTTAGGAAGAAAATTTGTGTTTGGGGAGGTAGGAGAAGCAATTTCCTGAAGGGTTATCTGTTTTACCTGCTGTCTCCATTGTCAGAGGGAGGGATTGGCACTCTTGTGGCAATACTAGGTTTGATGTTTGGAAGTTAAATATAGTGGAGGAAAGAAATGAGGAATTACAGATGTGAAAAATGCTCCTACATAGGTAAACCCACAGAAGTTATTCCATACATTAATAAATGACATGTCTTGTAAAATGCACATACAATACTGACGTCTGCAAGATGCCTGTAACTTGAATAAACACTTCCCTGCAGTGCTGAGATAAAGACATTGAGGTTTTCTGCATTGTTTGCCATGCGTTAACTTAGACATGCAAATGATGACTGAAGAATTTGATTTCCATAGTACAGGAAGTATTTTCTGAAAAACAAGCAACCCCAAATGGTATCAGTGTTGTACTGAACATGAGCCTGTGCTTCGAAAAATCACTTTTTCACTGGTTACACTGGCTTCAGTCAAAAATCTTCTACTGGATGTTAATTATTTTTGCATTTGGTTTTCAGTAAACACTAACAGTCTGAGAACTGCAGTCTGTTGATCATTTTCCCGTGATTTATGTAGCAGTTGAGCAGAGCAAATATAAATCTGATTAGTTTTGAGCATTTTTGTTTGGTTAGCTTTATCAGAGGTTGTAAGGTAAATGAAAACAGCTGTGGTTCAGGCAGTCCTGCCCGGCTGAATGCTTTGGTACTTCCACAGGTGATTAAATTAACAGTATCTCATGCACACTGGCACATTAATTGAGATCTAAAATGCCAGAGTTATATAATAACCAGCACATTATTGATGCACAAGGGTCTGATGTACCGTTTATGCTGAAGGGCTGGTAAAGTGTTGAGCAGCTGGTAAAGGCTTCAGCTGGGAAAAGTAATACAAAAATATGCTGTAAACCTGAAATTTCCTGAATAGAAAAGAGTAATTGGGCTTGAGATGACATCTGTAAACTTCACTTTTCCCCTGCCTTGAAATCCCAAGGGAGACCTTAGAACTTCCTTCTTGCTCATCCTGTAGTTGTGTTCTAGACATTTCTCAACTACTTTTGGGTGACTTTTTCATTAGTCCCTTGGGAGTTCTGGTTTTTTCCCTTTAAGTTGTAGCCAAATAGTGTCTTGCCCTGGGGTCAGAGAAGAATACCTTAGTTACACTGTTAACTGGTTCCTTCACATTTAGGTTATTGTTTTACAAATCTTTGTCATATTTTCCTGGGTCATACCTTGGCTCCTTTCAAACCAGTGGCATTACTCTTTCCTGTGCACAGTCTGACTTGTATTTAGGTTGTTTGTTGGGGTCATCTCCTCCACAGACTTTAATTTCTGGTGCTTTTCAGTCTTGCCCTGCAACCACATGACTTCTGGACCATTTTCTTTTTTTGCTGTGGTGGATTTCCACTGCTTCACAGCTGTGCCTTGCACTGAGAAGCAGCATTTAGTTTGCCTCAATCTGTTTTCCTCCTCTTATTTCCATCCAGAGGACCTTGTGAGCTCATTTGACAGCCTTCAACCTCCACTCTCTACCTGTTAGTATTTTTCTTTGGATTCCTACCATCCTCTGGAGCATTGCCTCTTACTAATTGAGAGCTAATGCTAAGTAGGGCAAACATTGTAAAGAGCAGCTTTTCCATGAAGAGCCTCTTTAATTGCTGGCAGGAGAGGGTAATATCTGCAGTGTTTCCTTTCCCTTTGCTAATGCAGGTTCAAGTATTGCCCTTCCTGCTGTATGTGAAAGCACTTTAATAAAGGTTGGTGCTTCATACTTGATGGCAGTGATTAATGAAGCTTCATGGCTTTCAGGATTATTTTTGGTATTAGGTAAAGAAATGGGCATCTGACTGTCTGTAATTCAGTAATATCAGCCTTAAGCTAATACAACAGTTTCTGAGATGCTGCTGATTTTCTGTTTGGTTTGGGAGAAAACATTACTTGGACACAAGAGACCAAAGGGACCCTCCTGTGTTAGGAAATCCTCAGGAATGCCAGGTCAGTGGCTTCAGTTCTTACCTGGCCATTGGATTTGGGCAGGTTTCTCAAGCAGTTGCTCAAACCTGGTGCCCAGTTGTGTGAGCAGGTGCTGTCACTTGGTTTTCACCAGCAGATCTTGTGCTTTCCTTCTCCTCCATGTCCTGGAAATGCAAACTGTTCAGTGGAAAACTTCCCTCACCAGACTGAGATGTTAAATATTTTTGTCAGCTGAACTTTCAGTTCATACATGGGGCTGGGTTGCTTTTAATGAGAATGCCTCATCTTGTTTCTCTCCTCTTCCATCTCTTTAATTCTTTGTCCTTTATAGCACTCCAAAGGGCACTGCAGCAGAAAGGGAACACCTGAACAATGCAACATGAAGCCAAGAGCTTTTTATATTTAAAATGCTTTCTTAAAAAGACTTTGCCTGGGGCTAGGCGTGTGCAGGTGGGAAAGGTGGAAAGACACGTCTGCTTTTTCTACTGATGTCTAAAGGTTTGAGGGCAGTTGTGGGATTGTTTGTTCTTCTGGTGATCAATAATAGTGATGGATTGGGGTTTCTGGCTCCCAGAGTTTTTGTTAGAATTGTGTTTCTCCTCCCTCCTGAAGGAGAACTTTCCATGCTTTGACTAGAGTCACACAGCTGGTTAATCTGTGCCTAACTGCACTGGTGGGTTTTGGACTGGTTAATCTGTGCCTAACTGCACTGATAGATTTGAGTGGTTAATCTGTGCCTCACTGCAGTCCTGGGTTAGGCTGGTTAATCTGTGCCTGACTGCAGTCCTGGGTTTGGCTGGTTAATCTGTGCCTGACTGCACTGATGGTTTTGGCTGGTTAATCTGTGCCTGACTGCAGTGCTGGGTTAGGCTGGTTAATCTGTGCCTGACTGCACTGATGGTTTTGGCTGGTTAATCTGTGCCTCACTGCAGTGCTGGGTTAGGCTGGTTAATCTGTGCCTGACTGCACTGATGGTTTTGGCTGGTTAATCTGTGCCTCACTACAGTGCTGGGTTAGGCTGGTTAATCTGTGCCTCACTGCAGTGCTGGGTTAGGCTGGTTAATCTGTGCCTCACTGCAGTGCTGGTTTTGGCTGGTTAATCTGTGCCTCACTACAGTGCTGGGTTTTGATGTGTGTGTTTGGTTGGAAAGCCCCACTGAGGCTTGGGCTGCTCCTGAACGTGAGAGGCCTTTCCACTTACCCCGAAGTGGTGATGGGCCTGAGCTGCTGAACCAATCTAACCTGAAATGAAGCTCATTAAAATCCAGACACTTGTTTAACACTGCCATGGCCAGGAGAGTAGAGCACTTGCAGCTTGGCACTTCCACCCAGGCTCCCTGAACTTTTTCCATTTGTTCAAAATGTGATTTCATGGGTATGTATCAGTATTTAGTTTTAAGCCAGCAGCTTTAATTAGACTTTTGGCAGAGACAAAGGCACTCCTGTAGTAGTTTATTAACTTTCCAAGGGTTTTGTAGACACTTGGATGTCACTTATCTCATTTTTTGAGGAGTGTGTCTTTGTGGAATCCTTTTTACTTCTGATACTCAAATCATCTTATCTTGCCCTTGAAACTGTAGAAGTTAGGCTGGTGTTCATTCCAGCCCTGCACTGCTCATTCTGTTTGTGTTGTGGGTTTTTCTTCTGTATAAAAAGAGGGGGATTTGGTAGTGCATCATAGCTATTAAATTTGGGTTGTGGAAGTAAATATTAAAATTGAAGGACTTTTTAGATGAGAAGCAGTTTTGAAAAGTGAACAGATTAGGAGCTGTTTCCTAAAAACTTGTTGTTAATAATGATTTTTGTGGTTGGAACATGGTATTTTTTTAATATTACCTTGATAATGTTCTCCTTTTTCCTTTGCCTACAGCCTTTAAAATAAATAGTATTCCATTATTATGGAAACTTAAATAGCAAAAATCTCACATTTTACTAATATTCACAATTCCATACACTTTTCAAAATGCTGGACTTTCAAGGACAGAATGAAGTTACTCTGTGTCCTTAATCCTTTTTTTCTACTGAGAATTATGGCTCCCACAACAGAATCAAGACATGAGAAAGGGATTTTTTGCAGCAGGGCTTTGCCTTTGCTGTATCTTAAGCACAAAGATAAGCATGTTTATGCTTGAACATGACGACACTATGGGAAATAATTGTTGATCTGATTAACTCCATTGAGAGGGAGTTTGCCTTCCTGTGCTTGCTGGGTGTTCGTCTGCCCGGGGCGCTGAGGCTGTGCCACAAGAGCTGCTGCTTCCTTTCCACTCTGCAGCCACTCAGAGCATCCAACAAGTTTGGACAGCAGACAAAGGACAGGCCTGCAAGAGTCCCTTCTGCATGTCAGACTTTGACAAGTTTGTGTGTTTAAAGAAGCTGGAAGTAATAAAGGCTGAGCAGAAGAGGCTTCTCAATACCTTTAGGAAGAACTATTAGTGGTTTTTTTAATGCTGCTAGATTGTTTTGTTGGTTTTGTTGTTGTTGTCTTTCTTGGCTGATTTTTTTTTTCCCTGTGAAAAAATGGATTTTTATTTTCACCTCTTTTTCTCTCAATCCAGGCATTCAGGAAACCTGAAATTGAAATTGGCTTGTATTGATGGCTAGATAGAGCTGAGAAGCAGACAACTGGAATTTCTCTCTCAGAAAGCAAGTATTCAGTTAAATAAGTAAATCCCCCTATGACAGTTTAATCCTAAACTGAGCACAGAGTCTAGTGCAATGAAACAAATGTCCACAATATTAGGGAGGACTCTCAGAAGCCTCGTTTAACTGCTGGAAAGAAAGACATGTTAACGTGCTGCTCATTCCATAAATATTTCCCAGTTGTAAGCCATAATGGGCAAGCACATTACCTTTCACCACAGTGGTGATTAGGAATGGCAGCATTGCTAAAGCATCAGCATACAAAACCCTCCCAGAACGTGCACCCACGTGAGGTGGTGTCTTTCCTCTGTCCTTACCTTTTGCCACAGCTGGAATGCAAAGCTCGGGGCAGCAAAGCCTGGTGCTGAGTCTCTGTAGGGTCAAGCTTAGGGGAATCACTTATTCCCTACCCGGACTCCGTATTTTGGAAGAGCCTGTGCTGTACAAATTCAGTCTGCAGGCCCACCACATTAAAGGATAAGGTGTGATGGAAGGATCTGTATTTCCTTGGGTTGATTTCATCTGGTTTTTGCCAGTCTGTGGTTTCCTCTGTGTGTCCCTTCCAGGTGGACGTGTTTGTGCCTCAGCTTTTGCCTTGCGCTCTCTCTGCTCTGCCTGGGCTTGCCTGCTGTGTGTCACCTCGCTTTTGGCTTGTTAAGTTTGGAGGTCAGAGAGAGGATGGGTTTTTTGTTGGATTTTGTTGTTGTTTGTGTTTTCTTGGCTGCTTTTTTCTTTTTGTACTGTTACCAAGCCTCATGGCTTTTCCTCTGGGGTAAGAGAGCGCCTTTGGCCATTCCAAGACTATAAATTATAAACAGAATTGTCTTTAACTTGCAGATTTTGAGCAAATCTTTCCTGGAGTAGCACTGGAGGAGGTGATTAGAGCCGAGGTTGGTTGTCTGTTGAGTGTGAAGTTCTCACAGCTGTCTGGCAGAGCTGTTTGCTTGCAAAGCCTTCTTGTACAGTTGGCTCAGGTTCTATGGTAATAAAGTATCTCTTTTGACAAGTTATTTTTCTTTTTTTCTTTCTTTTTAATTTTTTAAAAATTATTTCTATTTCACCCTTTTCTGATTCTAGCACGAGGTTTCAGGCCCTGCCTCCATGACAATAAAATAGAGCTTTTCTTTTTGGCAGTGGGTATTTCTGATTTTTCCCCAAATCTCCTAGGGCAGGGACATCGTGCTTGGTTAGAGACAGCTCTGCCCAGTCTGTAATACCACTTAAACAGGCTGTCATCTGGCTTATTAAATGCATGGGAAAGCAGTTTCTTATACCTGTCCAGTTTCCATTTCCAATTTCCATTCCATGGAATGGACATTTCCCATAAGTCATACAGGAATTTTATGACAAAACCTTACGTAGAGCCTATTTTGGACGATGAATCTTGTCTTTTAGTTTGCCTCTTTGTGAGGGATTGTTCATAAAATGCTGAAGACACTCATTTAAATTCATCCCAGAAGTTTTGCATGCTGAAGAAATTCCAGTTTCTTCCAGACACTTATCAGGAGGAGACTCTGGAAACAGAAATGTGTGTAATTGGATACGTGCACAGAGATCCCTGCAGGGTGTGTGTTTCAAACTCTCTTGTCTCTGCTGTTAATAACAGCCCAAAAGGCCTCAGGCATCTATTTAAGGCTTTTTTTACTAAGGGGTGCAGTGAAAAATATATATAATTTAATACAGTATTAAAATGCAAGTCACATGCAAAACTGACCTTACTTATTTAAGGTGCTGTTAGCCTGTAAGTCCTCCTATTTGGTCTTGGTTTTGGCTCATATTCTTTCAGGGAGGGATGGAGGCAGCTGGTGTTTAAAATACCTCTTTAATTCATGCCTGCCTTGCAAGCATTTGACAGTGCTGATTCTCCCTGCAAATTGTGTTCACCTGGCACAGGTTTCAGTGCTGCTGGAAGGAAGGGCTCCTCCCAGTGCTGCTCCAGCCCCTCCTGAAGGCTGAGTGCAGGGAGAGGAGCCCAGAGGGGCTCTCAGAGCTCAGCTTTGCCTTTTGCAGGGCTGGCCTGAGCTCTGTGCTCCTTTGGGCACAGGCTGAGTGCCCAGCACCAGGCAGCCTCTCCAGGTCTGCTTGAATCACAGCCAGCTGCTTGGCAGGGACATCAAACCCTTCTGAGAACTGCAGAGACACAGGGATGGGCACAGCTCTGCCTTTCCTTGCCTGCCCCTCGCTGTGGTCTCTGCTCCTTCAGCAAGGAAATGGAGGAGCCAGTTGTCACAGTGCTGATGTTTGCTTGCAGCTCGAGCTGCCCAGCCCTGCCTCACTGTTGGAGAGGATCCCCTGGCAGCAGCAGCATTTGCTTTTTTTGGGTAGGGTGGCCACATTCTGGGAGGAGTAGGCCAGCAGGGTGTATCTGTATTCCTGCCCGTCGAGCACGTCTTTGGTGGTGGTGTCTGTAATGTGAAACCGTCCCAGAAATGTCAAACCATGGAAGAGACACATCTGGTGGCATCTTTAGAAGCCTTCCAGTACCTAAAGGGGACTGCAGGAAGGCTGGAGAGGGAATTGTGACAGGGACATGCATGGATAGGACATGGGGGGATGGCTTTAAGCTGAAGGAGGGCAGAGTTAAGTTCAATATTCAAAAGGAATTTGTTACTGTGAGGGTGGGGAGGCCCTGGCACAGGTGCCCAGAGAAGCTGTGGCTGCCCCTGGATCCCTGGAAGTCTCCATGTTGGACAGGGTTGGACAGGGCTTGGAGCAATCTGGGATGGTGGAAAGTGTCCCTGCTCAAGGCAGGGGGTTGGAATGAGATGATCTTTAAGGTCCCTCCCAACCCAAACCATTCTGGGCTTCTCTGGTTCTATTAAACATGACCTCTGGTGAAGATCCTCCTCATATCCAGCAGCATCCTTGGTGCAGCTCATGGAAGGGCTGTCCTTGGTGGTGGTTAGTGACATCATTCATTCCAAATGTCCCCAGTGGCAGTTTGAAAGGCTGTGCAATATGTACAGAATGACTCCTTCAGAAGGCCAGAGGGGCAGCTGGGATCTTCCCACCCCTCATGGGCCTGCAGTCCACAGGGGCAGACAGGAATTCCAAGGGTGCGTTCCACTGAGGTCGTGTTTCTCCCAGCACAGCTCCAGAGTGACTTTCTGTGCATTCCTGTTCCATGCTCCTAGGGATGACAGCATTTCCAGTGTGTCGTGTGTGTGGTGATAGCTTTGTAAGCCCTGCTTCCTCCATCCCAACCTTGCTAGGAGGCTACAGAAAATGACTTCTCCTGGGAAGCTGTTACCAAAATCCTTCAAAATTGCAAGGATAAATAAAACCCTCTAACACTGTATTTTAATGTTAGCAAGTAAGGCACTGCTTTATTCTTGGCCAGGAGGTGTGTGAGTGGCTGACAAAATTCTGGCCTCTACACAGACATGGATACAATACTTTTTCACCTATTTATACTTTGTTAGCAAACACAGAAATTATTGTTCATTCTTTCTGAATTACATAATTCTCTTTCATTATTTAGTATTCCCTTCTTTATTGGTTATTTTATATGGTTTATTGGTTTTATATTTTATATGGTTTATTGGCTATGTTTATGTTAATGAGTCCATATTTTTAGTCCTTTTAGTATCTTTTTTTTTGTATGGACTTTCCAAGACATACTGAGTCTTTGTTATTATCTTCTTTATCTTCTGGTTACTGTAAAATGTCTTCTCCTAGGCTTTGCTAATTGAATCATATCAGAGTTAGCTTATCAAAATTTAAAATTTCAGTAATTTTCCCAAGCTGTGTTCCCCCAATAGCAGCTTATGGCATAATGACACAATTTGCTAAATGCTGGCTAAAAGTGATTTAAGACTTTAACACGGCTGCTTATCGTTAATTAAAATGATTAATTAAAAAGTGTAATAAAGCCATTAAAATTTAGAAAAGTCATATAATTCCCAAGAAAGCCTTTAAAGTCTGGAGGAATAGGCATCCTCCTGGTGTTCCCTGGCTGCTGGGCTGGGCAGAGCAGCACATTGACAGCTTGCACTGGGACATTCCTGGTCCAGTGAAGGAGATTTGGCTGCCATTACATTGTGGGGCAAGGAAGCAAAGGTTGGCAAGGGATGACACTGTGCACTCTCCCTACATGGATTTAGGTTTTCTCATTGCTTAAAGAAAGGATTTGCAAACCTTTTGCTGTGTTCAAGCACGCAGTCCAGAGGTACATTCATCATTTAACGATTTTGTGGTGAAGCCTTGACAGTTTAAGTGTACAAGTGAAGGGAATTTAGAGGAGGACCAAGTTTTCTAATTTTTTCTAATATTATTTAGTCTGAGCAGGAAGGTTTTCAGGCCAACAGCCCATCTTCAGACTGGAAAAGAAGGCTTAGATGTTGAAAGCTTGTCAGTCTCTGCTTTCCCAGCCCCTCGGGCTCCTTGTTTGTATCTGTTGGTCTAATAAAAGGTATTACATCTCCTGAAAAATGTTTCCTTGCTAAACATTTAAACACATTGGTTTGGATTTGTCAAAACTGTCTGGACGAATTAGGCAGGTTTCCATAACACTCCTGAACGGCCTTTAAATCATGAAGATGGATTTTGGGAATGCTGTCCAACTTTTTTTTAAGTGGGTGGTAAAGTAGTATGGACAGTACAGAGGCCTTTAATGTTTCAGTTATTGAAAACTTCTCATTTTGAAGTCTAGGTGGTGTCTATTTAAACACCAGTCCTGCAGCAGATGTTTGCTTTGCTTTTCTCCCTGCTAATCCAGCCAGGTTTTTTGGTTCCTGGAGCCTCTGCTGCAGCATAACCTCATTTACCTGCAGCTCTCGTTATGCATTTCTGCAGGAATCTTTGCTTTATTTAGTGCTGTTGTCAAATGAACCCATCAAACTCTTTATTTTTCACTAGAAGCTGCACATTCCTGTCTTTGGGAAGCACTGAGATGTGTCCATAGCCAGCAGCTCCTGATGTACCATGGCCACAGTTCCTTCTTCTTCACTGGGGCTGTGCCCTGATGAGCATTTGCTGCCAGCAGACTCAGTAATTGCTCCAGAACAGATCCTCAATAAAACATCTCCAGAGCACCAGGGACAGACTGCAGGGGATGGGAGTCCAGCCTGGCTCTGGCTCTGCTGGCTGTGCTGTGCTGGGGTGACCATCCTCTCCTCAAAATGTGAAGTGTTCACGTTCTGGGCTATTGGGTTTTTAGTGTTACCTGGGAAAACTGATTTTTGATCACTGTCAAATACTTTCTGCAGGTGAACCTAGACGTGCTTGCTGCTTTAAGGATCATGAAATCATCCACGTTCCTGTTTCAAGTTCTGACCTTTAAAACGAAAAGCATTTGGTCATACCCCCAGCACTGAGGGAAGGAGGAATGTGGGGAGGTTGGTGCAGCCCTGGGTTTGTTCCCTTCCAAAACTGCTGCAGGAGAATTAAAGGCACTGTGAGGAGCTGCTTCTTGCTCCTGCTGCACTGCTTTTTGATATTAACAAGCAATCTTTGTCAAAGTGACAGTGTACCGGAATCCATGGTGCACGAGGCAGCTCAGCTGACATTTTTTCTTTAAACTACTTTTTTTTTTAATCTGCTGAATGAAAACCTTTTTTGCTGGGGTCAGGCTACCTGGTACTTGTGAAGATCTGGCATTTTTAGCATGCAGTGCTCTGCTTTTCAGCAGCATTGCTGACATTACTGCATTTTAAAATTATTTTGGGTCTTTGGCAGCCCATTGACAGATCTCACTTTTTTTTCCCTTCAAGTGGGTAGCTCCAGGCTCACAGATAATGGTTCCTGTGGGTGTCTGCAGTGCAGGGCGGTGTGAAAGCAGGGCCTGAGTGGGAAGGTGTGAGAAAAACACTTTCTTCCTGGAGTAAAGCTGTACCTGGGAGCTGAGCCGAGGCATTTCAAGTCAGTCTGGGCGTTGCTGTCCCACCATAAGGCAACAACACCCCATGACTGCAGCAAGCTGCAGTGTTTGAAGGCTGAAGGCATCTGATTTTTCTCGTGCTGCTCATACAGGCTTCTTCAGAGGTTTCCAGCAGTAGGTTTGTCCTTGAAATGACATTTTTGCAAGAGTTGGGTTTAATTGTAATTCTCCAGAACTCAGTTGATCTGTTCAGCCCCCAAACCTTAAAGGAGCACTCTTTAAACCGGCAGGAACGTTTCTATTGGTCTCTGTCCCGTTGACTTCCCACTCCACACCAGCTTGCAAGTTAAATATGTAGGGTTTATAAACTTGACCAGGATCTCTGAGGAAAATAGAAGTTGGTAGACTGAATTCAGTGGTGCTGAGTATCTTTCTCAGCTAGATAGAAATACTCTCCAAAAAGGTGCTCCTTGCTCTTTGGCATCTAAGGCAGAGCAGGGAGATTTTTCATGGGAGCATGAGAACAAGGTCCTTTGGGCTGTGCAGTCTTTGCTCTGAGATCATCTTGTGTTTTTTGGGGGAGAACAGAGGAGTTAGTCTTCACTTTGTGAACCTCTTGACCCAGAGGAATGTGGCCTCTCCTGCTGCCTGCAGTGTGCTGTCCTGGGGCTGGGGTGTCACCACGGGGGCCTGGTGGCAGTGCCCTCTGCAGAGGCACTTTCTCTTTCTGCTTGGATGGCTTTTTTATTTTTTGAGTCGCTGAACTTTGCAGGAAGGAGTGACTGTAGGAGTTCAGTGGAAATGGCAAATTTAATGGTTTCTAAAACTAGCAAGCATCTTATTTCTTCACATCCTACCCTCTGTGGAGGTTTCCTGCTGGTACTGTTGATGACATTTATAGCTGTTGCTAACAGGGAAAGGGAAAAAGAAAAAAAAAAAAGAGACTTGTTATTTTTGCTATCATAGATGTACTCAGGACATCAGCTTTAGGAAACTGGAGCTGGAGGACTCTCTTATTAGCTATTACTCTTCCTGTCTTTTCCATGCATGCTCCCCCAAACTTGTTTGCAGTATTCTGGAGCCATGAGGCATTGAAGGATTTGATTATTCACTTTAAGCACAGCAACTGATTTACATGCACTTTCCTCCAGAAGAGCTAAAAAATCTTATTTCTTTTCTTGAGCAAGCTGCTTTCACATCTCAAAGGCACCATACAACTCCAGAATTCGGATTGTTTCTAGTGTGCCAGGAAAAATGAAACATTCACCCTCTGTTGTAAATTGAAGGCAATAAGGTCTTCTGCTCCCTGGCCTGGTCTTTAATATCCAAAGGGCTGCTAATAGGATTTTTCCACTTCTGAGCTGTCTGTGCAGAGCCCAGGAGCTCTGTGCTCTTCCCCCACATGGGACATATTCCAAATGTTTAAAATGGTTTGAGAATGAATCTAGAAGAAGCCTTGTAAGAGACCAGTAGAACAAGGAATAAATGTGTAATGTTTAGAAATGCAGCATTTGGTGCACAGTGGTTTTTTTTTTTTTTTTTAATAAAAACAACACAAAAGGCTGAGGAAAATTGGCAGGGAAAAGGAGACTGAAGATCACAGTTCCTGCTTGGAGTGGTGTTGAAATCTGCAGGCTCTCTTGAAATAATGAGTTTTTAAAGAGAGACCTACTCTAGACCCTCACTTTTCTGTTCTCTGTGCATCTTGCATGACCCATGTTTTTATTCCATTTGCCATGTCACAGCACTTACACAGGATTTTGTTCTATTTTTTGCATTTTCTGTTCTATATTTTCTATTTTCTATTGAAAAGAGTCATAGAATTGTGGAGTGGGTTGAGTTGGAAAGGACTTTAAAGCTCATCTCATCCCACCCCTGCCATGGCAGGGACACCTTCCACCATCCCAGGCTGCTCCAATCCCCATCCAGCCTTTCCTTGGGCACTTCAGGGATCCAGGGGCAGCCACAGCTGCTCTGGGCACCTGTGCCAGGGCTCACCACCCTCACAGGGAACAATTCCTTCCCAATATCCCATCTTTT
This sequence comes from Agelaius phoeniceus, assembly GCF_051311805.1. Lineage (NCBI taxonomy): Eukaryota > Metazoa > Chordata > Aves > Passeriformes > Icteridae > Agelaius > Agelaius phoeniceus. Next base: position 2,950,973 of record NC_135277.1, read on the forward strand.
TGGGGCTGCTTGAGGTTTGCCCAGCTTTTGCTTCAGGAGGTGTTGCTCAGGCTTGCTGTCAAGCAATGATCTGCAGGGGATGTCTGACATTTAAAAAATATTTTTAAGATAGAGTTTAACATCTGGTCTGACACCATCCTCCTTTTTCATGTCTGTGGTGCTGAACTTTGTCTTCACTAAGAAGAGTGCTGCAGAATTTGGAAAGAAATCTTTTCTTTCTGCCTCATTGCCTTGTAGTGTGCATGGTTTGGTTAAGAAAGCCATGTTTTGTTGTGTTGCTGGTGTGTATTCCCAAGATGCTGTATAGAAAGGAGTTCAGTTCTGGACACTTGTAAAACCTAGATAGATTTTGCCAGTCACTTGAGAAGATGTCATGGGGAAGGAAGTGGTTCTGGTTTTGAGCTCACCCTCTCACCCAGACAGCACAATTTCCTTAGGAGTCTCAAGCTTACTTTTTTTTTTTCTTTTCCTCAAATTAGAATTAGTGCATTGCAAGGGCAAATTGCTGCTTTCCCCCCATCGTGTCTTCCAGAGCCCTTGCTTTGTTCATGCTTTAAATAGTAATATAAGGATTAATTCCTATGGTAACATCATGAAAGTCTTCCTTTGGTAATTACTAAAGGTAACACTTCACGTTTTCTCACTGTGCTGCTCCTGAACCCCTCCCTAATCCCCTTTGACTCACACTGAATGTTGCTACTGAGACCCTACCACGATGAAAAGGAGGGGGAAAGGAGTGACCCAGCTTTGAAATTTGGTTCTTGCCAAATTTCAGCCCAAATCATTCCAGCAGAACAAAGGAAGAATGATCTCTTCTGCTGTGCGGTCACAGAAGAATAAAATTCTGTGTTTGAGCTTTAAATGGATTTACTGGCATGCACTTACAAGATGTTAAGGTTTTGACAGAGGCAGCTTTTATTGAAAGGAAAGGGAGAGATGTGGTAGTTTGTTTGGCTTCCCTTCACCATTAGGTTTGGGTAAAATTACCTGGATTTCCCCCCTCCCCTTTTAATTTTGTTAGGCGTGCAGTGAGAAATCAAATAAGGGGTGTGTGCATTTCAGTTTCACCTTTGGGAGAGCAGCTTTTGGCTTGGCTGTATTGGTCAGCTGGTGCTCTGCACTCTGGGTGAAGGAGCTGAGCATCCTTAAAGTCGTGGCAGCTTATGATTTTAACTCTTTATGCCCAGGAACTGAGATGTCTCAGGAGAGAAGCGCTGCTGGATCTCTGGCACCTTTGTCACAGGGGCCAGCTCAGTGCTGTGCCCTGTGTGTGTCCTGCTTACTGGGGCAACAGGAGGACTGGAATTTTTAATCACAATTATATCATTTGTCTTGCTTGCAGAGATCAAAAGGTTGTAATCATCTCTGGGAGAGCGAATGCAAATTTGAAGTGAGACAATTTTAAGGCTGTTTCGGGGTTTTTTAATGTGCTGTCTTAAGCTTTGATTTGACTGGCCCTCTCTTTGTTACCTTCCAGTTGCCTTTTAAGCCTGCAAACAGTAATTGCTGTGCTAACACTGTCATTACATGTTGTTTCACAGTGTTATTTCCTCGTGTGCTCTTCCTTCAATGGTTCAAAGCACAGTTAATTACACCAATTACAACGTTAGGCTGATTTTTTTGATCCGTATCTGATCTGAACTTTGTACTTGTCTTACCCCAAGGAAAGAACCTTTCAGGTGTCACGCTGGTGGCATTTTGTGACAGCTCAGTGCAGAGGGGTGAGGCTCTGGGCAGACCTGGGGCTTTGCCGTGGGCTGTGTGAGTCACCTGTTTGCGTGTGATTTTCTGGCTGTGGGAGTGCAAATACGGGCTGGGATGGGGGAAATCGATGTGAAAGCAATCTTGTAACTTCACTGAGTTCACACAGGTCCCAGGGCCCTGACTGACTGGCTGGCAGCAGCCCTGCAGACAGGGATGTGGGGTCCTGGTGGGCAGAGGGTTCCATGTGAGATGTCACCGTGTCCTGGCAGAGATGGGGAGCAGCATCCTGGGGTGCTTTGGGCACAGCATGGCCAGCAGGTCTGGGGGAGGTGGCATTCCTCTCTGCTCAGCCCTGCTGAGGCTCCAGAGCTCTCCAAGAGAGACATGCACATACTGGAGTCCAGTGACACCCCTTGAGGGGACTGGAGGGTCTGAGGTGTGGGGAGAGCTGGGGCTGCTCAGCCTGGAGGAAGGAGGCTCAGGGAATCTCATCAGCACATGTAATACCTGGGAGAGTGGTGAAGAAGATGGATCCAGCCTCTTCTCAGTGCTCCTCAGGGCCTGGGGGAGAGGAGTGGGTCCAGTCTGGGATTCAGGAATTTACATTAAACATAGGATGGGACTTTGTTACTGCAAGGGTGATCATGGCAGCCAGGTATGCAGAGAGGCTGTGGAGTCTCCATCCTTGGGGACGGTCAGACCCAGCTGAGCAGGGTCCTGAGTGACCAACCCATGTCAGCTGCCCTCCTTTGAGAGAGTGGTGGGACCTGATGGTCTCTAGAGCTCCCTCCTGGCCTGACTCATTCTGTTACACTCACTGAAGCTTCTGGAAAGGCTTTGGGGCTGGCATTGGCCGTTGGTGAACCAGTGGAAAATGCAACCCTTTTGCAATCCTTGTGCAATTGGTGGTTGCCTGTTGGATGTGCCAGTGCAACTCCAGTTGCAATTGCTCACATGTACCAGAGAAGGAGTCCAAGCTGCTTGCTCATAAAATATTTGAGACTTGGGGCTGTTGGCTGCAAATTGGGCAATGCATTCAAGTTGGGGTTGTGTGTGGTAAACCTCTATCTGTGTAATACAAGGGTAGGGAACCTTTTCATTGCTACTGGCCCAGTAAATGTTTTCAGCACTTTTAACGGGCCACATCTTGACACACACTTGTTACTATCTGTATTGTGCTATGCATAATAAACTAGAACAAATAATATGGCTGAGAGCCATATGTTCCCTGCCATTGGCTTGCTAGAGCAGAGATTTTCAGAAGAGATTGAAACCTTTGCCTTCTTTGTACGTGTTGCTTTGCTCAGTCATCCCTGCTTGTGCCAAGTAAAACTCCTCTTGTTCTTGGGGCTTTTGGTCTTGAGGTGGAGGCTGAGGCCTTAAAAGTTATAGGTCTGCCATTCTTTTAGCCCCATAACACACAATTTTCCCCCATCAGGCATTGTGTGTTCTGCACTGACACACCTCATCCCTGTCAGCCCAAGGACACTGAGTGTATGCAGGGGAGAGACCCCAAACCTGCCTTCATTCATTTTAACTGTTGCCTCAAATGCATTCATATGCAACTAGAGCAGTATCCAGGAGGTCATCCTGCCATCCAGGCAGAATTACAGCCTGCAGTAAATAGGGCTGATTGTGGGAACTGCCTTTATTGTAAGAAGACATCAGGATAGCAAACAGCTTGATGGGTGACTTTCCTTTTTGGCCTCCTGCAGTGCTTTGAAATCCTGGGTGGCCACTTGCACTGTCAGCATCTTCCTTTTCTTTTATAAGAAAAAGAGGGGGTAAAAAGAACTTTAAACAGCTGTTGGTTCAAGGAGCCATAAATGAGAACAAAGCACTTGCATGGAGATGTGGTGGTGCCTGGACCTGGTGCATGGTAGCCCGCAGAGTGCCATCCTGAGGGCCCTGGGGGGAGCTGGAAGTGAATACACATCCCTTTGGGGCACACTGTGGAGCAGCCCCGCTGCCCTGGGCTGGCACTGGGATTTTGCCCTCCCTGCAGGCAGGACGGGTGCCAGGGCTGCAGCAGCTCCAGCACAGCCTGCCTGGGGCTGAGAGCGCAGGAGAGGCTGCAGGGAGGAGCAGACAGGCATCTCTGCTGGGAGGGGGTGCAGAGGTGTGCCCTCCACCTCCAGCCCTTCTTCAGACCTTCCTCTCCAGCTGCTCTGGGAGGGCTGATCCATCACCACCTCTGGGCTTGGAGGATGTCAGCTGAAAGGTGTAGGATGAAGCTCAACCGTCCTGGCAATGGATGCAATAATTTTGACTCTGCTTCTTTCCCCCACAGCTTCACTTGACACATGAATTATTCAGCATTTAAAAGGAAAATCCAACCTCCCACCCCTTCCCTGGTTTAGTTTTGTTTAGTTTCACCTTTCTCAGCAGGTGAACTGGCCTGTGAGAGCAAAGGGGCTGAGGTGGTGCCTTGTCCTGGCTGCTGAGTGTGAAACAACCATAGAAAGCAGATGTGAGGTGGAACAGAAGATCTTCACATTCCCCTTAAGGTGAACAACTGTTCTGAAAAGAGTCCAGTTCTTTTTTTTTCCTAAATTAATGCAGAAAATAAGGAAGACCAGGGCTTTGTTCCCCAAATCTGATAATTTCAGTGATTTTTCAGGATGCCATGCTTTGTCTTCTGTTGATTAAATGCCTATTTATAGGGAGGAAAAAAAGCCATTATGGATTAAACTGCCCTGCTTTTTCTCTGATTACGCAAATACCAATACGTACATAGTCTAAAAGTAAAAATGTTCCAAACTGAACTGTTTATAACCCTTAGGCTTTAAATACATTTAATACCCTTACAGTTAGTTTTAAGCAAGAAACAGCACTGCTTCAAGGCAAGACACTTGCTAGTATTGTCATGTTGCTTTTGCATCTTTAGTGGCTGCCCACCAATACACTTAACATCATCTACACCTTCAAGGCAGGGAAATGCTGTTACCCAGATTTTTGTGCATTTCTCTGTGTGCATATCTATCACTTCTTAAATAAGGGAAGCAGATGACAGGAGAAATGCTTCAATCTGGTGTCACAGATACCACTAGGGATTTAATGTGTGTGTGTATGTGTAATGTTGGAAGCCTGGCCAGCAGGATGAGGGAATTTCATACCATGTTTGATACTGGTGAGATACATCTGAAATGGTATCCCCTCAGCTTGAAAAGGTCATGGAGAAACTGCAGAGGGTTTAGCAGAAGATGGCCAGAGACCCATGAGCCACAGGGTGCCCTCCAAGGACAAGGTGAGGAGCTGGCCTTGCTTCCTCTGGTGAAGGAGCTGCAGTCATCTAAGAGCACCTACAGCTCTTGGAGGGGCAGATGTGAGCATGATGGAACCAAACTTTGAGTTTGGGCCATATAATGAAGCTCATGGGGTTCAAGGCTGTGCCAGTAGCCCCACTTCCATCAGGAGCCTTCAGAGGTCCTTTGTGACCAGAGCTTTGTTAATCCTGTGAGGAGCTCACTCAGACCTCGGGGCAGAATGTGCAACAGCTGTCTACCACTGTGGTCTTGAAGCAAACAAAACCTGATCTGGCAAGCCTGAATGTGGCTTTGTTCCGATGTCTTCTGAGTGACTAATGCCGTGAGGAGGTGGAAGGGAGGGAGGGAGGCACGGACAGGGAACATCTGGGTTGTCACTGCAGGGCCAAATAGCCCACAACGCCGGCCTTGGGTTTGGCCACTTGCACCTCCCTAAAGTGGCTCTGGTTGTGGTGGGTCTAACATTGCATTTTGGTAAAGACTGAATTGTGGTGAGCTTTCTGGGCATGGGTAGGGTGGATCTTCTCATTCTGATCTGGAAGGATGTCACTCAGGGGCCATTTGTAAGGGGCTGAAGCAAGACACGTTTTCTGGGCTCGTCTGCAGTGGGGACAGCTTTAGGATGTTGTTGTCTGTGTTGAGTTTTTAGGCAGGAGGTGGTGAGGAAGTGAAGCAGATCTTGTTGTCACATGCAGCACAGAGGCTCCATTGCAGACCTGGCAGGAATTCCTGCCTCAGGGGTGATGCTCACTTTGACCCTCTGTGCTGCTACTGGGCAGAGTCCCCTGTGCGTGCCAGGTTTTTAGGTTGACTCCCATGAACGTTTCTCAGCACACAGCAATGCACATGGTCAAGAAGGTGTCTGCTAAGGATGTGGTTTTGCCCTGTCACAATATTGCTTGAGGTAAAATAGTTTCATTTAGGGTTTATCAGCTGATGTCAAGATATCTGGGCTCTGGCTGCTTTCAGGGATCAGCTGCACCTCGTTAAGATAGACTGACAGCTCCTTCTCCCCCTTTGGCTGGTGGGGTGAACTCTCCCCTCACAGGATATGACAAATTTGCATTGACTCAGTGTGATTTTGTCATACTCTGTGGGAAGCAGTGGGCTCAGAACAGATACTGCTTCTCTTGAGATTTTCCAGCAAAGATGTGTAAATCTCTTTTGTAGCATTTCCCTCACTTGCTGTGGCCCTGGCCGTGTCATCTTGGACTCCTGGCCGTGTCTTGGGTTTCCACCATGAAACCAACAAGATGACTTTAAACTGAATATTTCTGGGGAGGTAAGAGGATGCAGAGTTAGTGTACATCTTGGATTAATTAAAGGTGAAGTTGTGCTTGAAAATGCACTATTCAGAGGAACTTTGACTGTAGGAAGGCAGAGCTTGGAGGCTCGCCACGGAGCAGTGGTGGTGAATGTCCACATGCTGTCCAGTCTGGTGCTGATGGCTTAATTTAAGGCTCTGCAAATGCTTGTAAGACCTTCCTGAATGTGAAATAACACAGTGGAGCAACGTTGGCAGTGCTGTTCTGCTTTGGCTTATTTTTGACTGGTTGGCTTAAACTGTCCTATCCACTGTCGTGGCTTTTTATGATTCATTTTTAGAAAGTGCAAGCGTGGAAAGCTGTCTGCCTGGCTTACTTTGCTGATGATGTCCAAGATTTTCAGTAGCTCAGATATGACCACGGTCTTCCTTCCCTCTGTCTGAAGGATGGCAGCCAGATTGAGCAGTAGCATCATCCCACTGACGCACATCCAGGGAAATCCGGGAGCTGTCTGCTGGAACAGCTGCTGCCTTTTCTTTTTTTTTTTTTTTTTTTTAAGAGGAAACCAGAAAAAAAAATTTAGAAAAAAAAAATCCCAGGACAAAATTGAGCAAGAGTGTGGGATATTTGAGCCACCGGTGCACAGACTGATTGTCTCCACTATCAGACATTTGATAAGCAAGTTGGAGCAGCACTTGGGAATTTTGAATAGGGTTGAGATGTCCTAGTTTGTGAGGAGTCTTCTCAGGGTTGTGCCTGTGGGCAAATTATTCAGAATAATGATTATTCAGAATTTGAAACTTGCAAATCAGGGAGGAAGGGGAGGATACGTGCTGAGGAGCTGAATTTTTTATTTCTAAGTGGAAAAATTCAAGTCAGCATGCTTTTAATTGCACATGGTGCATTTTAATGTGTTTCCATCAGCTCATGTTGCTGGAGAGAGCTATGTCCATGCAGAGAATCCTCTTGATCTTACCACTTTGTTCAGAAGAAAGGGTTGAGTGGCTGATCTAGTTCCTGTTAAAATCCCTTTGCTGTGTTTCTGGGGAGCAGCCAGGCAGCAGAAAGCCCAGAAGGATGTGAGAGCAGCAGTGGGAGCCTTTGCAGTGCTGGGGCGAGGGCTGTCAGTGCTGCAGGGCTTGTGAAGTGAGTGATTAAATCAGCCACTAGCACTGGACTTGGAAAAGCAGAAAAGAAAAGTCACTCCCTTCTCCTTAACCTCTACTTTCTGTCTCCTGCACCAGCCCTGCTTAATTATTGCTAATGAGTATCAGGGAATTTAATGAGAGAATTTCACAGAGTCTGTAATGAAGTCAGCAGTTGGACAATAGAGGAATAAAATCTCTAATTACCCAGGCTGGGAGCTCAGCTGTGGTAGTATGGCTGTGTGTTCAGCAGTGTTCCATTTAAGATTACGTGTCCTTCTGGACAGAGCTTTGCTTAACTGGCTCTGTGGGAGGTGACAGGAATCAAGCCAGAATCCTATAGTATGCAGAATAAGCCATGCTAGGGACTGCACATGCAGCTTCTGTTCCAAAGGGGCATTTTGTGAAACATTTTGAATTGGTGGTCAGGAGGCAATAACATAGCAGGGAATGTCACTAAGGTGATGGTAGAGACGCGTATATAAACCACTGGAAGTGTGTAAAATAGAGCTTGCATGTGTGTTCTAGCATGTGTGAAAGGTTTATGGGCCTGGAAGCTGCATCTCTGCACTTCTTCCAGTAAAAACTCACTCAGGTGAGTAGTCTAGACAGAGGTGACGGAGGATTTCCCTCTGAACAGGAACCCAGGAGAAGCTGGGAGCTGGAGTGAGTCTAATGGGAGAGGACAGGGCTTGGGACTCTTTTTGCTCATTTCTTTTTTTGTTTTTTATACTGTAGTTAGCCAGCAGTCCATCCAAAAACAGTTGGCTGTATTAATTCTCCCTAAGTGAAAGCTTTACATGGGTGTAACTCTTTCTTTTCTTTGGCAGCCAAAGCATTTTTATTTCCAAAACCAGAAAAGTCTGGGTTTTTTTTCTTTCGGTGCCACTTCTAGGTAATGGAGCTTCAGCTAACCCAGCACTTACCAACATTTTAAATTAAATTAAAAAGAAAAACTGGGGGAAAAGGGACACAAATGCAAGCTGGGAAAGTGGGACAAGGGCAGTGCTGCAGCTGGCTGCTCAGATGGATAGCTTGGAAAGGGCATGACATGGTGAGGATGTTGTCATAGTGTTTGAGAAAAAACATGTTTTAAAGCTTCCAAGGGCAAGCTTTTAATGGAGCACCTATTAACCCCTAAGCCTTGTTGCTGCAACATGCTGATCTCCCAGAGATCTCCACAGGGTTAGGAAGGATTATGGCCAGATATCAATATTGGCCTTGGCAGCCATGCTACAACAAAAAATGTGCATCAGTTGTGAGCATTCCTGGGGCAGGCAGTGAGTGAGTGAAGTGGGCTTAGGAGTGATCAGAGATGATGCAGAGTGGATGTGACCATTCTTGGGAATCCTGGATGCAGCTGAATCCCACTGTGTGCTGCTCAGTGCTGCTGATCTCTGTCAGGAGATGGGAAGCAGGTTTAGTACCCAGAATATGGGGTGGGAGGGTTGGAGGGGGCTGCAATGACCATGCAGTTCCAACCCTGCTGCCATGGGCAGGGACACCTTCCCCTGGACCAGGCTGCTCAAATGGGGGAATTAAGGGGCTTCACTGGAGGTGCTGGTTGGGTGTGAGCTCCTGTTGGACACAGAGACCCCACAGAAAGCAGAGCTGAGCTGAGGGTGAGCAGGTGCCTGTCCTGTCACTGCCTGCAGCAGCAGCACAGGGGGAAAAATCCTTCCTGTGGGCTCTGCCTCATTCTTCCCCCTTGATTTCTCTCTGGGAGCTCTCCTGGGTCACAGGAGACTTTGATATCAAACCAGCTCTTCAGATCATGTCCTTTCTCCTTGCCAGGTGTTGTGGTTTAGCCCCAGCCCCATACAGCCCTGGCTCACTCCCCCCTGGTGGAATGGAGGGAGCCTCAGGAGGGTAAAAGTGGGAAAACTTGAGGGTTGACCTAAAGGCAGTTCAGTAGGTAAAGCAAAAGCCACAAATGCACACAAAGCAAACCAAAGGATTCATTCCCCACTTCCCATTGCAGGCAGGTGTTCAGCCATGCCCAGGAAAGCTGGGCTCCATCGTGCCAAACAGTGAATTGAGAAACAATGCCATTGCATCCCCTCCTTCTTCCCCCAGCTCTGTGTGCTCAGCATGAGTCCATATGGTCTGGAATATGCCTTGGGTCAGTTGAGGTCAGCTGTCACAGCTGTGTCCCCTCCCAGCTCCCTGTGCCCCCCAGCCCCTTTGCTGGTGGGATGAGGAGCAGAGTGGTCCATGACCCTCTCAAAAGCACTTCTCAATAGCTGCAACATCCCTGTGTTACCAACACTGCTCCAAAACAGCCCCATACCAGCTATTATGAAGAAAACTGACTCTGTCCCAGCCCAAACCAGCACACCAGGATGTCTGGCATGGGATTTTGTCTCCTTTCAGTCGTGCTGCTGAGGCTCCTGCATCGAATCTTTCCTGGCACCTTCCTCACAATGTAGCTGGGGACATTGCACAGGTTTATGGATCCCTACCCAGATTTCCAGAAACTGGCACTCTTCTCCTCAGCTGTGTGGTAAAAAAGCCTGGAGTTGGAAGGCAGAGCCAAACCAGCAGATCTCTTCTGAGCAGCTGTCTGCATCCCAGGGGGGGCAGGTTGGTTTAGTCTGTTAAAAATAAGTTGGTGCCAGCTCTGTAGGGAGTGAAATGTCTGGATGTGCAAGCTCTCCCATGGAACAACTCACACAAAATGTGCTTTTTCAAGTGCAGCCTCCTGCCTTTCTCCTGTCCCCCAATCCCAGAACATCCTCTGGGCTCAGCAGGATGCTTCCTTGTGAAGGAGACAGAGCCTTTGAATGTGACTTCACAGCTACAGGGAGGGAGGTGGTGTGGGCTTTGTGTGTTCAGCATGGAGCTCCTGTGATCTTTTTTGTGGTTTTTATAGTACCTAGAGATATTTTTTTTTAAATTCAGGGACCGTTTCCCATCCTTGATGTCCCTGGGAGCTGCAGTGGTTCCCTGCAGGGTCTCAGCTCCTTTCAGAGCTCCTCCTGCCAGGGCTGTTGTGTGTGGTCGGCTGGTCTGAGATCTGGGAGCTGAAGGAAGTGGAGTTTGTGTTTGGGAGTTGAAATACTTGAGGAGAAGTAATTGACCATAATCTGAGAGCAGATCTAGCTCTGCAGAGGACAGCTCATCACCATGTTCACAGCAACGGGGCTTGTGAACGGAAATGGAGCTGATGGATGTTTTCTAATTATTCCCTTGTGTTGCAAATGTTAGAGAGCCAGCTTGAAATCTCTGCCCGGAATTCAGAGCCTTAATTTGTTTGACCTTTCCATTGCTGCAGACACAAGGCTCTGTGAATTGCAGTCATCTTCATTAATTTCTCTATTGTTCTGGGGATGCAAATGAGCGTGTTCTTCTGCGGATGCCGTGTGGAAGATGGAGATACAGCACTTGGTGTTGGGCAGCACTCCTGGGTGCTGGAGGGGGATGCTGAGCCCTGCCTTAGTGGAGGGTGATTTTCCAGGCAGGCTGAGGGACGTCCTGGCTGTCTGGAGCTGGAGTTCTGTTTAAATCCACTGATGCAGGAGAGGTTTCTCTCCCTTTCCTTGTCTTTCTTGGAAATAACCAGCTATAGCCTTTGTAGACATGCATTTTGACAAAGAATGGTGCATTTCAGATAACATATCTCAAGGATGTATGATGCTCCAGTATCATCCTCTTGGCTTGAAAATATTATTCCAACTAATCAGCCTAAAACCCCTTTGAAAGCACGTGTGTGTTTTCCACTAGTTTATCAGGGAGACCTTTTAGGTTGGTTTGCTCTCATGTTTTAATGACCAAAAGATAGAGCTGCCAGGCATCTGCTGGTTCAGATGGATGTCCTGGTACCAAATGTGTGTGTCTGTGAATCACCAGTGGGTGCAGCAGTAATTTTTGGTAAGTAGGAGGCAGACAAAATTGCTGGTTATGATTTGAAGTCTTGCCCACAGCAGAGCAAGCAAAAGGGATGAATTAGAGACAGGAATAGTAGCACAGCCTTTTTTTCTTTTTGTGTGCAGGAAACCTCAGAGCATATAATAAACTATTGCCATTTTGATTACCAAAAAAGAAAAAAAAAACCACCCCAAAAAACTGAAAGCAAAGATAAAATAAGAAAAACCTCAAGCTTAATGGGTTTGCCAGTAATAAAAATACAGCCCAGAACAAAAGGCTGCAGAGTGGTTTTTTATATCTTGTATTCAGTGTGCTGGACTGAAAAGAAATTGGCAAAAGTGTATTTTTAAAGTCCCCACCTTGCTTGCAGTTTCTCCCAGGAGGAGGAGTTGCCTTCGTGGCAGCCAGCAGGAACAGTGGCAAGTATGGGAAGAGACACAATTAGGATAACATTAATTGCTCTTATCAGAGGATTTATTTTACAACAGCCCTTTAATTCAGGCTGCCCCACCAGAGTTCAGTGCACTCTCTTTGAGTCCTGGGAGCTGGGCCTGGCCAGGGACTCTCCCAAATCCAGAGCTGCTTTTTGACTTCAGTGAACAAAGAGCCATTAAATTACACAAACACAAAGCTCCTTCGGGCTGTTCTGCCCGGTGGGACTTGTTTGAATCCTTATAAATACATTGAACTGACGTTGGCACTTTAAGTAAAGCCTTTCATGTCCTTTCTATATAATGAGTATAGCCACAGCCAGTAATCTCTCATCCCTTCCCTCCCCTTCCCCCTGGTTCTGAACCTGCTGCTTCTCATTTAGGGAGGCTCATCCTGCTGTCTGCTGAGCTTCCCCACATCTCAGCACAGCTGAGGCGCCGTGTGCTCCTGGCAGCTCTTCTGACAGGGGGAAAAATTGGTACAGAACGCTGGTTTCCTCTGGACACAAATCAGGCTGCATTCTAAAGACAATTTGCTGAGCTTTGGTGCATTGCACTGATACGTTTTCTCACTGTATCAGTGAGCCCAAAAAATTACTTGTTCCTTATCCTCTTGCTGTGGGTGTGGGAGCGTAGCACCTTTCTAGCACTCTTGGGATGTGGTGGGGCATGGGGAAAAAGCTGAAATTCTGAGTCAGCATTCCCTCTCTGCTGCTCTTTCAGACTCAAAGCAGGAGTTTTTTGGAGTCCAGCACAAAACTCAGAGGATCCAGCTGTCCTGCACAGCAAAGTGCCTTTCAGGGATGTCTGGCCCAGCTGCTGTGCTCCACCCAGGGTAATAGTCTAAGCAAAGCAAAACGCTGCTTAATCCCAAGTCACTTTTTGTGCCCACAGCTTAACTTGGACTTCCTGCTCTCCAATTCTTATCCTTCAGGGCTGAGGCTTGCACTGCTCCAAAGCAGTGTCATTATTACCAAGGCAGCATAAAATGTGCAACCGGCCCGGCCGGTGCCAGGAGGATTCTTGTGTGCCTGCAGGTCCACGTTGATGGGGAGGCTGGGGCTGCTCTCAGCCCATTCCTGGCAGGGTTTGGGGGCTGGCTTAGCCCAGGGCTTGGCAATGGATTTTCCACGAGGTGCAGCCCACGGCAGTGCCTGGAGCCCTGGCTGTTCCCCTTGGGGATTTGGATGCTGCTGTTGGCAGAGGCAGCAGCGCTGCAGACCCGGCTCTGAGGCTGCTGCTCCTGCCCCAAACTGGAGCACGAGGGATTGGAAAAGCAGGCAGGGTTTGTGTCTGGAGCTGTGGCCTGTAGAGCACTCACTGGTGTCCCCCCTGGGCTTTGCTGGTTTGGTCTCACGTGCTTCACAGGCTGCTCAGTTTCTCCCAGGTGTGCCCGTGGTAACTCAGGAATTTCAGCCTAATCCAATTCTGCTCCAGAGGGATGAGGTTAATTCCTGGTGATCTCCACGGACAGATGATTGATTAGGGGAGAGATGCTTAAGTGGTCCTGAGAGAGAGGCATATCCCACACTGCAGCAGGAGAGGCTCTGGGGGAAGGATTTAGCCTCCCATCTGCCCTGGGATAGGAATTGTTCCTGACACCAGCTCTGGTGACCTACAGTGACCTTCTCCATGGAAAACTAGCCAGACCTCTCTGAAAAAAGTCTATATCCTACTTGGGACTTGGTCTGGTGAGAGATGCTGAGCAACTTCTCAGAGCAAAGCCCACCCATGTCCCCTGACCTTCTCCACTCATATCTTTGCCACCAGAACTACATTTAACACCAAACCTTCCCTGATCCTGGTGGAAGCTCTTCTGAAGCTCTGAAATAAAAGTTAATTAATACAGGACTATGAAGGGTAGGGACAAGTGGAGAAAGATAAAGACAGTTCTGTAAGGTAATGACCTGTATGGATAATTTAGGGGTTCTGGTCCAGACAGGATGGTTGGTCACATTTAAAGCAAGTGGGATGCTCTGTGCAACACTTCCAGAGACTTTATTTAAAATACCATTTTTTTAAAAATAGGCTTTAATCTGATTTCAGAGCATTTGGGCAGTAATATATAATCTTGCCCACTTTTTTCATTTGGCTGAAGCTGTTCAAAAGTTTAGCCACTTTGATAGTGTGGTGTCCTTGTTTTCAGCTCTTGGATCTTCTTACACCTTTGAATTAATATGGAAGCCCATTTCCATACTGTCAGGTAGTAACTACCCACACCTAGTGGTCAAATTTTGGCTTTCTTTGTAAGTGCCTTTCCTATCTTGTTACTCCTGCTTTATCTATCATAAACCCTCCAATGGCCAGTGCATGTGGTGACAATTCTTTTCTGTGCCATTTACTGAAGTAAATGCTGGTCTGTAGAATGTGATTTTTGAATGTGCTTTGCCCAATGGAAGTAGGTGTCAACAGCTCCTGTTTCAGTTCTTGTTAGAGTTTTTGTATTGACTATTTTGCCACCTGCCACTGCTGTCCCTTGCATAGCAGAGGCTGGTTCTGCTCTCCAGGCCTGAGGTAGAAGAAGTGGCACATTTCTACTGCTGAGTGAATGGAACAGTGGCACACAGCAGCCTTGCTCTGCCGTGGGCTCCAGAGAGCATTTCAAATGGAATAAATCCTGCAATCCTCTTAAAACCATGCCAAAACACTTTTCAGACTGGGCAAGTATTAATAGCAGGCTGACATGGGTTTCTGGTGGAGAGTCATCTCTAGCTTTAGCCACCTTGGGCAGGAGGATCTCTGAGGGGTTCCTAAGCCAAAACCTGTGAGGCTCTTTCTCTCCTCAGTGGGGGAAGGAACTGATGGTCAGACCTCCAAATGATGTTTGATATGTTCCCTGTTTAAACCATCGATCCAGGAACAGAAAGTCCATGTTCCCAGATCTTTTAGAAGAGTCACTCTTAGAGGATAAGGTTGCCAAGTCTTCCAGAACTTTAATTATCATGCTGTAATTCCATCTGCAACCTTAATAGAGGCAATGTCGTGAGTGGTGATCTGCTTTCATCCTCCTTTTGCATACCATGGGCTGATACACCAATGTCTGCATTTTTGGCATTCTTGATTTTCAGGTTTTTTCTCTTAAAACCAGAAGAGAGACTGCATGAAAGTCAAAAGAAGTACAGTCAGTCATCAATGCAATTGAGGTAGAATTTGCACAGCTGCCAAAATGAGATTCAGATATTTTACTGGGTGACACAAAATAAATGTTTAATTCATAGTTGTGTAACACTTTAAATAAATATCACTTGGCCACCCTCTAATGAGGATATGCTTGACCATTGACACCTCGTATTCTGGCTGTAGTTTCTCTCACTAGTTTTTATGGCAGGCTGTACATGTTTTAGAAAAAACAACATTCAAAATACAATTCATTCAATCTTGTCTAAAATGGGTCTTCAGTTTTGTAACATCGTGTTTGAAACCCTACATTTAAATTGCTGCTTTCAAACAGCCTTCAGGGTGCAAACTGAGCTTAAAACTGAGTTTTATGGAGCAATAAACTGCAGTGTCATATACTGGTGATGGCAGCACACAGCTACTGTCTGCTTTTGACTAAGAACCCAAATATTTCTCCTCCATTTTGCCTTCTTGAGAGCCATTTGCTTATTCCCTGCATCCCATGCCATGCTGGACCCACCTGCATGTTGGTTTTCTGGAGGTTTAGCCTGTGCTTGACAAGGGGAGCAGTTTGTGAGCCTGGCTGCACAAAGGAAGCAGAAGTTTGGTTAGTGATTATTCTTTCTCGCTGCTTTTTGTTGCATAACCAGAACTGTTTCTTGGACAAACCAGCCAGAGTGTGAAGAGGAAGGGAAAATCTCTGGGAATAATGGAGCAGCTGAAGGAGACTCCCCCTGCTCCTGGTTGTAACTGGTGGGAGTAGAAGGAACACATAACCACAGCCATTGTAAATATGGATTTCCTAGGTAAACAGAGATTTGTGGAGCACAAATCTCATCCACTGCAGTGAGTTATTTGTTGCAGGTGTAGCGAGTCCCTTCTGCTCTCTCCACAGCTGCTGTTTCTCACCAGGCTTGTGTCCTTTTCCTAAGAGCTGAGCATCTGTGATTTGGGGCAGCCTTAGTTCTTAAGGTATTATCACATTAGCACTGTGCTGTTCCTTCTGGGAAGGTAGGAAGTTAGGGTTAAATGAAGTTGGGAAGAAGTTAGGGTTAAAGGAATATGGGAAGTTAGGGTTAAATGAAGGTAGGAAGAAGTTAGGGTTAAATGAAGGCGGCCAAGGGGAGGCAGCTCTTGCCCACTGCCCAGTGCTTGGTGGGGCTGTGGAGCTCCAGCAGCTTCTCAGATCAGCTCCCCCCTGGTTTATGTCAGCAGTGAGACCCAGTTGGTGCTGATAAACCTTTGCTGTTTCAGTTTTGCTGAGGAGGGCTTGGCAGGAGATCACACACCTCTCCCAGCATCTTCCCAGAGCGCCTCGGCAAAGGGGCTGCAGCTCTTCCACAACGTTCTTGGATGGAAAGCTGCTCCAGAAGCTCACTAGCACCACTCTCCTGTCTTCAGGCACAGCCCTTCCTGCTGCTTGTGTCGCTGCCAGGACTCAAACATCAGGGAAACCAGAATGTTTGCACTGTGAGCTAATCTACTCTTTAAAGATGTTAGATAATGTAATAAAATAGCTCAGCGGTGCATTGCAATTACCTTTCACATTTCGTCATGCTTCGAAAATTTTTGTCTTCTGAAACTAGGACTGTATTTTTAGTACAGTGCAATCAAAAATGTCTGGCCAAGAACCTGATATAGTACCTAGGAAAATGGAAATATTCCTTTAAATGTCTTCCAGAGCTGTGGTTTCCGCTGAGTATTAAACTCCGTTTGTTATGTCGTGATTACATACTTTGGTCTGGGTGATATATGGCTTGGTTTTATAATTCCATATATATGGACAGTTTGATCTCTTCCTTGTATTTTTAATAACAGAAAGCAGAACGTGGACTTTTATTTTAGCATGATGTAAGCATAATTATTCAGTGGGCAAGAGAATCAAGATTACATTCTTTTGCTTGCCACTGAGGCTTACAGATTTATTATTGTTTTGTTTTTTTCCTTCATGGTTATGGCCAAGAGATTCATGTTATTAAAACCTAAACCATTATGTCAGGGTAATGGTTTCTGTAACTTGGAAGTGAAGAAAGAAACCGAATCTAGAGTTGGCTAAGTCACCCCTAGGTTTGGAGTGGATTTGACGTTTGGATTTGATATCATTCAGTAGTGGCATGAATTAGTGCATCTCTTACAAACCTGCATCATGATTCACAAAGTTCACTGCTCCTGGCATTCTGCAGCATTCAGGGCACAAATTATTAGCAGTGGTCTCAACTGCTCTCATAAACTACAACCTCTTGCTGTCATCTGCTCTTTTCCAGTCTCCAGTATTTCTCTTTTCCTGTAAGGAAATTTCCAGGCTGGCATTTATTGCACCACTTCCTATCTAACAGGGTGTCTGTGCAGGACTGCTCAGCTCCTGCTGCCACCTTGAGTGAGCCATCAGCTCTTGTAACCACACACTTCTCGTGGCCTTGAGCCACCTGATCCCTGTCCAGCTGCTCTCCTGTGGAGCACAAAGCAGGCCCAGAGCAGATAAATGTCCTTTCAAGACAATTCCAGTCTCAGTACCAGTGTGCGTTGTCTGAGGGATGAAGATGAGAAGGATGTTGTGGGTAGGGTTGGGTTTTGATGTGGGTTTTTTGATGCTGGGGGGTTGTTTTACTTTCCCTTTAACCTTTTGACAGAGCAGAGAGGCTGACATTTCATGGGTTGGGTGGTTTCTGTCCCCTGCAGAGTGGACAGGAGGGCAATGCCACAGGAGAAATCCAACATGCAGGGAGCCCAGGAAGGTGGATTTCCAGGGGGAGGGAGGTTTTCTTTGATAGAATTCTTGTCTCATTGCAAATAACATTGTACATCTGCTGAGATGATGCAGTTTCTCTGCTGGTGGGTCCCAGAACCTGGGCACTCATCCCTGCTGCCAGGGGACAGTGCCTGCTGGGGCCAGGACTCTGCTGGGTCCTCATGTTCTGGCCACGTCACTTCAGTCCCAGCCATAAAACCTCTTTCTTAGAAATCCTCCAAGTGTGAAATCCCAGTCCTCAAGAACAGGCAGTACTTTGCTTGGGAATGAGCATAAAGCAGTGAGCACTACAACATGTTGTGTAAATCTCATGTGTTTGTGTCCTCTCCCCTTCTAAACGAGGCAAAGAAGAGTCCTTGGGAGTTGATGGATTTAGTGGGGTTTGTATGTGATTTCTTTTAATGTGCTTCAAATTAGTCACAGTGCTTTATTTCCTAGGCTTTGTTAAGCTTGTGGTCTGACCAGATTGTGATAGTCACTCCTCACAGTTTACTCAATACTAGTTTTAATATCCGGATATAGATTTCTCCAATATCCTGCAATGCTGCTTTTCTGGATAATGCTAATACCAAACAGTCTGGGATGCACCAAGCCCCTGAGCTACATTTTAAGGTCAGCTTAATGCTTTCCATCTCTCATCTTTGCACAACACAGACTCCTGCTACGTGTTGGGGTTTTTTTAGGACATAAAGTACCCAAAAGGAGGTTCTTACTTAAGAAGTACTATGAGACAGCACAATGGTGCTGCCAACTTGCCCCTTCTGGTCTGATCTGTCCTTCTCCCTTCTACTCTCCCTCTGTCTTTGCTCCTCTCCTTTTCTATCTGTGAGAAACATCCAGCAATGCACTGTTTCCATGGAAAACAAATGTCCAGGAGATCATCTCTGTATTCTTCTGGCTTAAAGATCTGTAGAAATAAATGCCATTCCAGAGGGGAGAATAAAAATTCTCTTCTGACAGTTTGCTTGACAAAAAGGTGGCACACTGAACAGATTTGGCTCGATTTGTCACCTCTGTTTCTGTGGCACTACTGAATTAGCTGTTAAAATTTCTGTGAAGGGAGGAAACAACTGTTTTGAAAGTCAAGTGGCCAAACTTCTCTCAGAGGCAGAGATTTGCTAGTTGCTGGTGTGTATTGAAGCACTTCTGGACCAGGTGTAGATTTGCTCTCTCCAAACAGAAGAAAGAGCCTTTGAACATATTATCATTGCCTTAAAAATAAAAAAGAAAACTCTAGCCTCAGGCATTTGACAGGGGGCCAGACCTCAGAGGACAGCTGAAGAGAGACAGACAGGTTTCTAACATCTGGTTTGGGTGGGTGGATTTTATTTGACTTTGGCATTGACATCAAGACAAGGCAGGGCTTGATGAAGAGCACGGTCCCGCAGCCTGCATGACATTCCCTGGCTCTGGGATGGGAAATCCCCAATGGGGATGGGCAAAACAGCCGTGAAATGGGGGTGAGAATCCATGCAAAGCTCTTTCTGTAGGCTTCAGAGAAAAGCACTGCTGGATTGGGCATCCCAGCTCAGGTTGTGGCTATGGAGGACGTCCCTGACAGATGTCCTTGAGCAGAGTGAGAGCTGTCCTCCCACCCAGGGCTCTGGGGGTGCCTCTGGGCCCTGCCAGGTGAGCTGTGCTGAGCAGTGCTGCTATTTCAAGACTCACATAATGTGTCAGTGCCCATTTGGTTTTCTGGCACAAGGTGCAGCCCCCAGGACTGAGTCAGCCCTGGATCCCTCTGCCACCAGCTGAGCCTGTTCCCAAAAGCTCTTGATGGAGGTTTCCAAGCCTGCTCTTGGCTAGGAGTTGGGAGCACCTATTTGCTCATGGGATGCACGTCAGAGCCCGGATTAGCTCAGCTGCAAACCGCACTGAGCTCAGGAACAACCTGCAGTTCAGATGCTGCGGGGATATCTCGGAGGAGTTCTGAGGAAAGGGCAGAAAGCCGTGCTGTGTGTCCCTCTGAAAGCCCCATTGAAGGGCTCTGGCTCCCTCGTGGCCGTGCCCTTGTGGCACAGCAGAGGAACACAGTCCCCATGCAGGACCCTGCCTGCTGCCTCTGAGCCACGGTGATTTACAGCCCCCCGAGGACACCAGGGCCCGTTCCAGCGCAGCTCTAGGCTGTCAGGCTGTAAATTGTCTTGGTTCAGGAGCTACTTCAAAGCAACCCAGGCTTCCTGCAGCAAGGAGAAGGCTTTTTGGCAAAGCCAGCACAAGTAATTTGCTATTCACGAGTCAAATCCCTGAAATGTCCTCGATCAGCAACTAAAACTGGGTCATAAGAAGACAAGGCATTGCTGTCTG
Source organism: Agelaius phoeniceus (assembly GCF_051311805.1). Taxonomy (NCBI): domain Eukaryota; kingdom Metazoa; phylum Chordata; class Aves; order Passeriformes; family Icteridae; genus Agelaius; species Agelaius phoeniceus. The sequence continues at coordinate 2,970,824 of NC_135277.1, forward strand.
CTGAAGGAAGCTGCAGACTCCACTGGCCTTCTCCTCCATCTGTTGGCTAAAGCTCCTTCTGCATTCTCAGCAATGGCTTTTCCTCCCTCCCTGCCTCTCTCTGTTGAGCACACGTGGGGTTGCTCACAGCAGCAGGACCTTGACCCAACAGGCAAACCCACCCAGCAGATCTCCCATTGCCCCTGTCCCCCAGATGAGTGGAAAAATGTCAGTGGAGTATGGGAAAGTCACTAATGAAAATGACAAATTCCTCCAAGCTGCTTGGTTTCCAAATCTAGAGAGGCTGCAGTGGCCAAGGGAGAGGGACAGGAAGCAGCAGCTGGGTGCAAGCTGAGGCTCGTAGGCTGCAGGCCTCAGCTGGAGGGATGGAGGGACCAAGCCATGGTAGCTGCAGGCAATGGGCACAAGGTTTGGAGCCTGTGGCAGCTTGGCTGCAGCCAGCAGAACAAAGTGTGCCCCAGGTTGGAAGCAAAGAAGACCCTAGAAAGACCCAAAAATCTTTGTATGTGTGGCTAATATTCAAAAGAGAGTTAACTTGTGTTGTGTGATTAGCAAATCCTTCCCCAAGCTGTGTGAGTATTTGAGACTGGCTTTTTTTCCTTTCCATTTCTAATGCATTTACATTCAGCATAATTGGATTTATCAGCATCCACATCTCCTGTTTTAATTTAGAGCATTAGAAAGGGAGCAGTTGAATATTCTTTTTGTCAGAGCTGGATGATGGATGGTGAACATCAGCAAGGCTTAAACACCCCTGTGGAGGTGAAGCCCTGGCTCTGACAGACTGTGTGTAATGCAAGAGGCACTTGGTTACAGAGTGCTGCAGAGTAATGCTGCTTGTTCCTTGTCCAAGCTGTGCCAGACAGCAAACTTCCAGAAAACCTCAGACCATATACAGTTAGCCAGCAACACTGTGTGAAATCTTTAACCATATTTGAACGAACGGGCTGCCTTGGACACGGCCAGGAGGGAAATGCCAGTCTGCCTGACAGCTCGTTTTAATCATGAGAAAGTTGTTCCACTGACAGGAGGACAATAAAAAACTGTGGCTGCCTAGAAAGATGTTGCCTTCCTTCTAGTTCTGAGCATATGTGAAACTGCAGAGGAATGGGTTGGTCCCAGACCTGTGCACGTGCTTTTCCCTTCTTTCATTGCCTTTTTCCCTTCTCTCACCCCTTTTCCCTTCTTTCACCATTTTTCTTTCCAGGGTGTTGAATCTGCACCCACCCTGCCAACCCTATCCAAATGAGTAATTAGTAAGTCACTGCTTTCTCCTAAAAAGTGACTTGGTTTAAATATATTATCCCTCATGCTTCAGCAAAGCAAGCAATAAAAATAGGTGACCTTTGTAGTTAGAGCTATTAATGCTCAATTTATGGTGCTTTTGGGTTACAGGGCATGAAAGGCAAATTCTTGAGAGATTTATCAGCCCTCTGAATGGGCAAACCTCGCCTGTTGATCCCTTATTGATCAAGGAGCTGTATCTTCTCTAACCCAGCTGCTGTGTATTGCACTTATTTTAGATGGCAGAGCTGTTTGAGGCAGGGACCTTGTCATGGAATGGTTCTGGCAGTGCCACGTCTCCACTGGATGATGTGCATGTGTTTTCCAGTGATGAGACAAAGGGCAGATTTTGTTTTTAAACTCAGCCCAGAAGAGCAGGAAGGCTGTAAGTCGTGCGTGGTAATGGTACAAGCATTGAGGAGCCCTTGTGCAATCATCATCTCACTGTGGAAATTCTTTCTGCAGCAGCTGCGTTACTGCTCATTACCACCACAGCCTCCTAAAGCTCTGCTCTCCCCAGGCCAGGGCTCAGCTGTGGATCCTCGTGGGCTGACTGAAACATGTGGCTTCTCCACATAAAACAAGGGTTTGTGACTTTATTTCCCTCCCCTCCTTGGAGCAATTGCTAAACAATTCTTTGGGAAAAAAAAAAAAGTGCACGGGTTTCATATAGACACTTGAGAACAATGCTGTGCAGCTTTGGTGAGCCCTGGAAACTGTCACCCTGTGCTGCTCCCCGTGTGAAACAAGCTGGTGATTGAGTCCAGGCCCTTGTAGGCAGTCTTCAAACCAGCTCCAGAAATGGTGGCTCTGGCTGAAAAACCAGATTGAAGATGAAGAATCACTCTGAGCTTGCAGGAGGGTGAAAGAGGAGTGAATCCCTCTGCCTGTGTCACAAATGTTGTGTCTGGGCACTGGTTCTGTGGGAGGTCTGTGAGGAACTCCATAGCTCGTTCTAGTTTTCTTCCAACAGGAGTAAAAGGAGATTTCTTTTAAATCCAGTTTAATTTGAGCTCCTCCTTCATTGCTGGATGCCAGGGAGGGGTGTACTGAGATGAGCTCAGCTGGCTGAGCATGGTGCTAATAACACCAAGGTTGTGGGTTTCATCCCAGTATGGGCCATTCACTTAGGAGTTGGACTCAGTGATCCCTCTGGGTCCCTTCCAACTCAGAATATTCTGTGATTGCTGTGACTGTGATTGCTGCAGACAGCAGACCTGAGCAGGAAGCCCAGCACAGCCTCGTGCTGCCAGCTCAGAGCAGAGCAGCCTTCAGCAGCAGCCAACCACGGATATCTCAGCATGACCCTGGAGAAAACAGCTGGAGAGCACCATTGGAGCACTCACTGAGATCCAAGCCTGGAGGATGGCTGTGCCATGCACAGTGTTCACCATCTCCTTGTCCTTTGTGCTGTTGCAAACCAGGTGACACCAGTGAGACACAGGCAGAGCCTCGTTGTTCCAGCAGGACCAAGTGGACAGAGAGAGCCCTGAGTGTTACTTGCATGCTGGCTGGTTCTGTGTTTCAGATAACCCCACCAGCTTCAAGTGGTGTGCAGCTGCCAGCTCCTAGGGACAGGCCATCAGCAATTCACAAGGGGCTGAGGTTTCAAGAGTTCCTCCTGAACAACATCCCTTCTTCCTGCTGCTTGCCTGGCAGAGGCACAGCACAGCAGCACCCATGGAGTGCCTGTTGTGGCATCTGGGAGGAGGCTTCACCAGCAGAGGAATTAGAAATGTTATATTTTCCAGTTTTCTGTGAGTTTTCATCAGCTGATACTGATGTGGCTGGCAGAGAAGTGCTTTTACATCAGTTGTTAGGAAAGCATGATGCAGATGGATTTATAAATGAAGTTATGGAAGATGCTCTCTCTCTTTGAGGCTGTTCTGGCACTGCTGCTCTGAGGACAGCAGCTTTGACACAGGCAGTTGTGCAGTTGGCCTTGTCTTGGGGATTTAATTCAGCATTCCCAGCTTCCTTCCTTGCCCTTTCCAAAAGGTGTATTCCTGACACAAATCTTCTCAAAGGATGAGCAAGCATGGTCTGTTGCCATGAAAAAGGGGCTGTGGCTCTCCTCATCCAAAATGGTTCTGCTTAAGCTGGAAGTGATGAATGTCTTGCAAATGAATCTGTTTTTTAAAATACACCCCCACCTTTTTACATGCAGGGAAGAACTGCAGCTATTGTGAGGCTGAATCTTTGCCTAATTAAATTCACAGTAATCTCCTGTGAAGGCTCAAGAGAGATTCAGAGCTTTGTGCTGACTGCCTCAGCCCTGTCCTTCATTGCTGGTACTGTGACATTGTCCCCCTGTGCCTGCTCTGGGGTGGGGGGTCCTGAAACATCCTGCAGCAGCAGGAGCTGTGCTGGTGGGCACACATGGGCAGGACTGGCAGGGAGGGATCCTGGAGCCACTGCTTCCCCTGGGCTTCTTGCAGAGTCTGGTGTTGGCAGAGCTCTGGGGTGGTGTGTGATGCAGGAGCACTGCTGTCCCCATCCAGTCTGGCAGGGAGGCTGCTCCAGCTTGGATTTCTGATGTTGGGCTGCTCCAGCTTGGATTTCTGATGTTGGGCTGCTCCAGCTTGGATTTCTGATGTTGGGCTGATGCTGAGATGGTGGGTGGCTGCCTGGGCTGCAGCTGAAATTTCTCCAGGGTTTCTTCTCCACTCCCCTTTAAGCAGCAGCTTTTGGTAGCCTTGCCAAGTGGACCAAAAAGGCTCCTCATCCATCATGGCTCACAGCTCCTACGAAACCACTGGATGTGGAAAGCAGCTCCCAAATAGGAATCTTTGAATTCCATGAACAAAAGTATTTCTAAATTGATTACATTACTGCTTCTTGAAAACACATGGTGGAAAATCACACAGCAGTCCAGAAGAGGTCTTCTCTTCTGTAGGCTGTGTTCAGAGGAGACTGCATCCCTCTAAGTCTGTTTTTAGCATCCAAAATATATTGGCCAGAGTGTCAGAAGCTTTCTGCTCATCATCTCCAAGAAACTCCCCTTCAAGGGTCATGTGCTGCTCCTCTGGAATCTTAACACTTTGCATGAGAAAGAGCAGATACAGACTTCCAGGGCTGTGGCTCTGGCTTTCACGGGCCTGTTGAAATGCATAATGAAAAACAAGCTTTCTTGTGCTCTGCCTGTACTGTGGAGTAAAAGTGTGGAGTTGACAACAAGGAAAAGAAATGCTGAGATGCAGCAGATTCAGCGGGCAAGTAATCTGGCATCATCCCTGAGTCTGGCCTTTAAATGAGCAATCAGCAGGGAGTCACTGTGTCCCTGGTTTTGTTTGGATGTGGGACAGAGGCTGGAGAAGGAGAGCTGAATCATTTGCCCCATGGGTCAGAGCCTTGACTTGAGCAAGGGCGAGCCTTGTGAGGAGCAGCACTTTGCACCAGCACTCGTAATTTGGAAATTATGTTAGAAGCAACTTTTGATTACACTTTCTCAGGCAATCCCAATGACAATTAGTCATTTGCACCTACCATGTTCTGCTTCTTCAATAGCTGTAGTGAAGAACATTTGTTAATGTTTAGTGGTATTTGACTTGTTTTTGTTTCTGTCAAATCAGAACCTTTTGGACAAAAACCTCCAAATCACATCCAGCTCTCTTAAGGTTTACACTGTTAAATCTAAATATCCTCACTGGCACATTCTGTTTTATCTGGTTTCTGTATCCTCATTTAGTGCAGGGCCAGGAGGAGGGAAGCTCTCTGCCTCCTGGCTGGAGGATCTCAGTTCCCAAGTGCCTTGGACTGCTCCCACGTGTAGGTTTTGGGTAATGAGATTGTGGAGCTCAGGGTCAGAGGTGAGGTACTCAATGCCAGTTTTGAAGACCCATTCATTTTTGCAGGTTTTCTTCTTTCCCTTGCCAAGCTGGAAATACTTTAAAGGCTGCTTGGTTTGAGAAACTGTAAATGAATAAGTAATTTTTAAGCTCTTCTACTTGCTTAAACAAGAAAGGATTGGGATAAAAACACTTGTTTAATTAAACAGCTACTTGGTATGGTTCACAAAAGCTTGAACTCCAGCAGTAACTCTCCTAATTCACAGATTCCTTGGGAATTCAATGACCTTGAGTTTGCTGTGCTTGAAACTTGCCTGAGTTCTTGGCTTCCTTTCTGGAATACTTTGGAGAGGAGAGCAGTGCAGGAGGCACTGCAAGGCTCTTGAGTGAGACCAGCACTGTTCCACTTAGGATCATATGAGAAGAGGCATTTGTGTTGTGCAGAATAAACTTCTTGCTTCAGAGCATGCCTGGGCTTACTGCACTCAGAGGTCACATCTGCCTCTGCTGCCCCAGCCATGGAAATTTTGAGTACTGACTGCTCAGGATGATTTTCTTGCCTCTCTTTATGAAACAAAGCAAACGTGAACCAGCAGTACATGATGAAATTTGTGTGAGAAGTGACTTGTCTGAAGAAACACATCATTTAATCGTGCCCCAGAACTCAGGGCTTCACCTGCCAGCTGAGAGGAAAGTCTGATCTCCCAGCAGCAAGTGGCATTTCCTGCATCCTTTCCTGTAGTGGCAACTGGGGAGCTTAAAGCCATGAATGAGTGGCCAAGTTCACTGGAAGTGAGTGTTTATCCATTACTTCCCTGTGTTTGTCTCCACCATAATAACTCTGTCTGAGGAGTGGCTTCAGTCATGTCAGTGTTTAGCTGTGGGATATAAAGCATCAGGATTTAAACAGAAAGAACCCTGAATATGCAGAGTTGTATCCAGGGGGTCCCTACAGTCTTCCTCTCTAGCAGAGGGAAGTCACAAAACGCTGCTGCTCCTTTCCCTTGGCAAAATCTTTCATCAGTTGAGCTGTATTGGCGATGTATAAACCAGAAAACTGGAGATGTGTTGTGGTTAATCAGTGCAAAGTGGCAAAATGGTGCTAGTGCAGTTCCTTGGGATGAGGTAGCAGAAGGACTTTAATTTCCCTTCAGCAGGAGCTGCCCCCTTGCCTCCAGCTGTGCCACATCTTTGTGAGGAGGAGATGGACCTGAGCATCCTGCCTGGCTTTGGCTGCAGAGCTGTGGGGCTGTCCCAGCACCTGCATTGCTCCTGTGGCAGAACAGCTCCACACTGGGACCCACATCCTCATCCCCTCCTGACAGAGGTGCTCTGAGCTCGGTGACATTAACCATCATTGGGCTTTCAATTAGCTGGGCTTTGTATTGAAACCCATCTTGGGCATTTCGAAACCTGCCACAGAACATGTCTTATCCATGATTGCTGTTCCTGAGGCTTGTGGGGCTGTGTTTTCTGGGCTCTGGTAGCACAATCTGGAGCTGTGAGAGAAAGCCCTCGGGGGCTAATCCGTGGCTGCGGGCCAGTTTCTGCATAAACTGGTCTTATTTTTAAAGTCCATTTTCTCCAGTACACTTTTTTTTGGCCTGCAAAAGACTTCTTCATTTAAAATGAAGAACATAACACTCTCTCCTTTCAGTTGGTCTTTTGGACATGAGCCAGCAGTGCCCACAACAGCTGTACCACAGTTTAAACATTCAGTCTCTAATGGTTTGGGGAACATTAGGGTTTTTAAGGCTTCAACAGGTCTAGAGTAAATAGTGGTCAATAAAGAGTAGCTCTTCTTTGTATCCCTATGCTCTCAGTGCTCTGCACTAGAATAAAGCATGCTTAGAATATAATCATTGCAAAATTAATATCCATGAAAGGTTCTTTTTTTTAAAAAAAAAAAAAAGAATCATAGAGAAACCTGTTTCACTAGAAGAAGAGTTTGCAAGAGTTCAGCTCTCAAGACTCTGGTAACAGGCATGGGGAATCTGGCACGTAATGTCTGTGGGAGACGTGCATGTCCTGGGCTTGTGTCACTCCCCACGTGTGTCTTTAGTGACTGGGACAAGCAAATAAATCACAGGTATTCCCTTCTCTATGGCCTCCTTCCACCCACCTATTGGTGATGTACACAAGAGTTAATTCTGATTTTGTGTCTTCCTTACGGCTGTCCAGTGTTGCATGGAGTCAAAAGCCAGTGTGTGCTAATTGGTGATATTTAGCACAGTGCTTTGGACCCAGATATGGTAAGAAATTATATTGGCAATGATTGGTGATAGGTGGGCATTGCCCCTGTTAGTGATTGAACCCAGTGCTGGGGAGCCTTAATGATTTGGGCAAATCAGTGTTGGTGGAGCTGTCAAATGGCCTGGAGGGAGCTGCTCATTTCCTTCATTTCCTTCGAGTGTGTAGGTGTGGGTGAGCAAAGAGAATCCATGTGGGGCTGGTTTCTGGCACAAAGCCCTGGGGCCTCACAGCCCTTCTGTGGCCCTGGGTCCAGTGTCCACCCTCGCCTCGGCCCGAGAAGGGTTAAACTGCTCTGCTGGCCACTGGCCACTCGGGCTTTGTGTGCAGCACTCGGTGCCACTGTGAAGCAATGGTTTGTAACTCCTTGTACTCTCTGTAGGGAGTTGTTTAACCCCTTCCACCCCCCTTCTTTGTGTTTCCTGCTGGTGTGGGGTGTACCTTGGCTCCCTGGAGGGATCGGAGCTGCGGGATCCTGGCACAGCCCGTGCCTGCTGCTGAGTGCCAGGGACAGGGGGACACTGCAGCAGGAGAGGGGGAGACTTCACAGAGAAAACATGGAACGTGCCAGCCTTGCGAGGCATTCTCCTGAAAAATGGGATTATATAAAAGCCTGGCTGCTGTGGTGCTTCTCATTAGCTGCACGGCAGGGTTGGCCGGAGGCAGGGCTCGGGCAGTTGCCACCTTCTTGGCTGGAGCAAGGTGCATGTTAATTGATGCTTCAGTTGTAAATTGCTTTGTGTTGGAGCCCCACTAAAGGCTTGCTGAGATAGGTTTTATTCTCAGGTTTTGAAGCAAGCTACTTTTGGGAGGGGGCAGGAAGGAGTATTAGAAGGTAACTGGTCTACCTAAGAGGTTACTCCTGTGTGGCAAGCCAGAGCTTTAAAATATACTTCTTAATTTTAATTTGTGCCATTTGCTAGGGGTTGCTATCTTTACTTCCATTGGGATGTTTCATAACATTTTCCTACCCATCAGTATTCTATTAAAACTTTGTTGTGTAATCTGAAAGCCTTTCTGCTTGTCATGGTTTCCTCTTCAGAATGCCCTAGGTAGCAATTTTGGAGTAAATGCATTCAGGCTGCATGGTCTTGATTTTGTTGTCTTATAAATTCAAAACAAGACTTGAAATTAAATCCTATTGTAAATTTTCCTTTAAATAATGATGGCCTAATGATGTGATTTAAGAATTTTTATCTGATGTCACAGGACTCCTGGAAAAGCCTCTGCCTATAGTTGTTGTTAAAACGTCAGTGAAATTGGTTACCATATACATTTAATACTTGTAGTTTCACATGTGTGTAGTGTTAGAGGATAGATCAGTGTTGTCAGTAGAATTAGTGGGTCCTGCAGTGTTGGACTGAGCCTGTTCTTCCCATGAGAGCTCTCCACTGCAATAAATGGTGCTCACAGGACTGACCCTAAGTGGGTGTGATTTAAGGTCTCCTGGAGCCCTTCACAGCAGCAGCCAGGTTCAAAGTGACCAAAAAAATAAAGCTTTATTAGTAGAGGAAACAATACAGGGATAGAAATGAAGAACAGTCTTTTGGATGAGTGGAAAAAGCGTGTTTCTTGGGAAAGCATGAGGTTCATTCAGTTTGGATAACTCTGCTGGACGTGGGATAAGCCCGGCTAACCTCTGCCCGTGGCGCTCTGTTCAGTCCTGCCTGCCTTCTAAAGGGATATTATCCATCTCGACAGGCAGCTCATCTGAGGCTGCCAAGGGGCCATGGCCAAGATGTTCTCCTTTGGCTGCGTTCTGTGCAGATCCATCCATCCTCTGGCCTGGATTGCTCCCAGACAGCGTGCACGCAGCAGGGATCACTTGGGGAGAGCGGGAAGAAGGTGAACTTGAAGGAGAAGGGGGTGGGGCACTGCTGGTGACCCACAAAATAAACGTCCTTTCTTTCTCAGTCCTGCTGCAGTCCCTCCCTCGCTCCTTTGCAGTGATTTACGTTTGCTCAGATTCAATCCCTGCTCCCAGTGGGCCCAGGCTGCTCCGTGCTGTTGGCGGCAATATGCCCAAAGTCAGGTTTCAGCATGCACAGGCAGCTTGTTGAGATAGAGCAATTAAATCCAGGTGTAATTTTATCCCTGAGCTTCAGTGTCCGTCCACAATAATGGGAAAAATGCAACCAAAGGCCTAATAAAACAGGACTAGTGCTGGCTCTGAGCAGCTGGTAAAAGGAAGGTTTCTGTCCTGGTGATTTCCTTTTTAGTGCTCTGTTTGATTGCCATCATATTTGAGACCTTCTCCCTTTTATTGAGTTTGGCTCTTTGCTGACCTTTTACACAAGCTTTATTGCTCTGTTTCCTGTGGCAGATTCTACTGCAAGTAACAGAGATTGCATCCCATACTGAATGAGGGTGCTGTGTCAGCTCTAGCAGGTTGATGACATTTATGCTGTGACATAGAATCTGCCCGTGGTCTTTTTAAATTTCCATTATCTAAGCTGGTATATACCTTTGGTCTCAAGGTTTTATTTTCAGTTTATTTTCCACATTATCATCCTGGTTTGCCTTTCATGATATCAGCTACTGCCTGAGCTGCTGAGGACTGCAAAGCTGGTTGGTCTGCTTTCCTAATACTTGTGAATTTAATCTCAGCTCACTGGCTTCCTGTTTTGAAATAGCAAATGCCACGTTAAAGATGTTTTTATTCTGGTGTACGTGTGCATCCTGTATTACCTGACTTCTGGAACTCTAGGAATCTCAGGTGCACTTTACTGTCCATTGACATTTTAAAATGACAGACGTAGCTTTGCATTGCAGCACTTGAGGTAGGATATTTGGCATCTTGACGAAAACATTCAGCAACCTGCATTTTTAATGCCTAAACCTGGATTTCTAATGCCTAAATGGCATTTAGGTTTAATGGAAAAGGTGTTGTCAGATTTGCTTAGTATGTACATGGCATCCCTTTTTATTCTTCTTTATTATTTATATGAAAACAATGGGAAACAAATGAATAATGAGAGTTTTGCAGTGAACACTTCACGGTGTTATTTTCCTGGTGATGGTGTGTTGTTGTTGTGAAATGAGCTTACAATGGACTTACTGCAGAATTGTTTGGCCGCCGGTGATACCTCTAGAATGGGCTGCAGTAATCCCAAATCCATTATAGATGTTTCTTTCACCAGTTCACAATGAATAATCCTCTTAATTTCCTTGAATAGCAGCTGGTATTGCTACAACCTGTGCCTAAACCCAAGCACAGCTTATTCAGAAAGCCTTCTGGCCCTGTGAGCGAGGGGGAATTCTCTCCCAGCAGGGTAGCGTGGGCAAACGTTCACAGGGTCAGCTCTGCCAGGCTCTGACTTCTCCTCTCTCTCTCTCTCTCCCCTAGATGCAGCAGCTGTTCTATGAGAATTACGAGAAGAACAAGAAAGGCTACATCCGTGACCTGAGGAACAGCAAGATCCACCGAGCCATAACGCTGCACCCCAACAAGAACCCCCCGTACCAGTACAGGCTGCACAGCTACATGCTGAGCCGCAAGATCGCTGAGCTGCGCCACCGCACCGTGCAGCTGCACCGCGAGATCGTGCTCATGAGCAAGTACAGCAACACCGAAATCCACAAGGAGGACCTGCAGCTGGGCATGCCGCCCTCCTTCATGCGCTTCCAGCCCCGCCACCGCGAGGAGATCCTGGAGTGGGAGTTCCTTACGGGGAAGTATCTGTACTCGGGTGCCGACGGGCAGCCGCCCCGCAGAGGGATGGACTCGTCCCAGCGCGAGGCGTTGGATGACATCGTGATGCAGGTGATGGAAATGATCAACGCCAACGCCAAGACGCGGGGGAGGATCATTGATTTCAAGGAGATACAGTATGGATACCGCAGGGTGAACCCCATGTACGGAGCAGAGTACGTGCTGGACCTGCTGCTTCTCTACAAGAAGCACAAGGGGAAGAAGATGACGGTTCCCGTGAGGAGGCACGCGTACCTGCAGCAGACCTTCAGCAAGATCCAGTTCATGGAGCACGAAGAGATGGACGCCAAAGAGCTGGCCAGCAAAATCAACCAGGATTCTGGGTCCTTGTCCTTCCTCTCCAACTCGCTGAAGATGTTTGTTCCCTTCCAGCTCAGCAGGTCCAAAGCAGACAGGAAGGAGCTCAAAGACAAGAAGATCAACATCCTGATCCCTCTCTCCGGGCGGTTCGACATGTTTGCGAGGTTCATGGGGAATTTTGAAAAGACGTGCCTCATTCCAAACCAGAACGTCAAGCTGGTTGTCCTGCTTTTCAATTCCAACTCCAACCCTGACAAAGCAAAGCAGATCGAGCTGATGAGAGATTACCGCTCCAAATACCCCAAGGCTGACATGCAGGTTCTGCCGGTGTCGGGGGAGTTCTCAAGGGCACTGGCTCTGGAAGTCGGATCTTCTCAGTTCCAGAACGAGTCTTTACTTTTCTTCTGTGATGTTGACTTAGTGTTTACCACAGAATTCCTCCAGCGGTGTAGAGCCAACACAGTTTTGGGTCAGCAAGTGTATTTTCCCATCATTTTTAGCCAGTATGATCCAAAGATTGTTTATAGTGGAAAGGTTCCTAGTGACAATCATTTTGCCTTCACTCAGAAAACAGGTTTCTGGAGGAACTATGGCTTTGGTATCACCTGTATTTACAAAGGTGACCTGCTTCGAGCGGGTGGCTTTGATGTCTCCATCCAAGGTTGGGGCCTTGAAGACGTAGATCTATTTAACAAAGTCATTCAAGCTGGCTTAAAAACTTTCAGAAGCCAAGAAATTGGAGTAGTCCATGTGCATCACCCTGTTTTTTGTGACCCTAATCTTGATCCAAAACAATATAAAATGTGCTTGGGGTCCAAAGCTTCAACGTATGGGTCCACACAACAGCTGGCTGAAATATGGTTTGAAAAAAATGACCCAAATTTTGGGAAAAGCAGCAATACTAATGGCTCAGTGAGGACAGCCTAATGTCCAGCTATGCTGGAAAAGACTTTTTTTTTAATTATCTAATTTATTTTTGGGAAAATGTTTTTTGATAATTCACTTTTAAAAGACCACACAGGATATATTTTAGAAATCATCGTTGTTTTCTTACAAAGCGCTCGTTTTGAGAAGAACAAGGCCCTTGGGTTTTTTTTGTTGTTGTGTTTTTGGTTTTGAACAAAACTGTGATCAATATTTGCCTTCAAAAAAAAAAAAAAAAGAAAAAAAAAGAAAAAAATTGTTTAAGAGTTATCTGATCAGCGGAAATCTGACTTGAATTAGAATTTCCTTATGAACAAAAGATTGTTTCCTACCGTTTCCGTTGCCGTCTTCACGGCTGGGATTCTGTAAATGTGGACCTGAGCGTGCAAAGCCAAGTGACAAAACGCTGTGTCTAAATGTTTTTGGTGTGACTGCTACCGTGCAAAGATTCTGCTCCTTTGGTTCAGGATTAGCCATTAATTCTCAAATTGCGTTAGAAAATCCGAGTCGCTGTGGCGATGAGCAAGGGTGGTAATCGCAGGAGGGGTTTTTGTTTTTCCCTAATAGCTGATTATTTCAGTTTAAAAATACACCTCCACTTAGGATGGGCAGGCGAGGGAAGGAAGTAAGCACAAGCCGTGATCCGGTTAGTCCTTGTAGAAATTGTTGTGTTTGGAATGCTGGGGGAAGCCGTGGTGGGAATGCTGAGGAGCCAGGGGAAGGGGCTGGGGATGGGAATCTCTGGCAGCCAAACGACAGCACACAATGAACAATCCAAGATCCCCGAGGAGAACCTGGAGAACTCCTCTGCCCCGAGTGTCCCGCGCCCGATCGCGTCCATTTCCTTCGGTCACCTGATGTTAATGGGAACAATTATTACATTTGATTGCTAGTTTTGTTTTGGGATTTTTTTTTTTCTGTATCTGCTAGACCGTTAATTTATTTAATATCCATTGTTTTAGGTTCTTGACCTTTCCTTGAATATCTGTTAGTCATTTTAATATTTTATATATATATATATGCGTGTGTAAATATATATATATATATATTAGGAATGTATTGCATCTTCTCACTGATAAGGTAGTGTACATCATACTTACAGTAAATGATCTCCAAAGATTACTTTCTAAAATATTTTTTCATGGATCTTTTTTTTTTTTCCTCCCCCAAATTTCTTCAACATTTTTGGAATGACTTCAGTGAGTTTAGGAATTTTTTTGGTATTCTAAGAGGAACTGGGGATGAGGAGGCTGAATACAAGGAAAGTGTGATCCCTATGAGTTAACACCTAGCAAGGTAAGAGAAAATACACTAAATAAAGTGCCTTAAAGCCAGATAGGGAACCCTGTACACTGAGACTTAGACAGTGACTGGACATGGTCATTGAAGCAGATGATCTCTTGGGACCTATGTACCTGTAAATATCCTGCTCAGCAGAAACAGAAAATAAAAACCAGCGAACAATATATTTTTCTATCGTATCCTCCAGCCCCATTTCATCCCATTGCCCTCAGTTCCACTTTGCCTGCCCTTTGCCCTTTGGGAAGTGGAGGCAAGTGAAGGAATGGAGAAAACCCAAGGCTTTGGTGGTTGTTGCCACGTTTGAAGGGATCTTACAGTGCAATTGCTATTCCAGTAGAAGAAATAACCATTGTTTACATGTGTATGGAATATGAACTGCAACTAGCATAGCGTCTGTGTCTTACAATGTTCATCATTTTCTGGTGACAGTCCCAAGGATGTAGGTGCATGGAAAATTTTTCTTTTCCTCCTCTCTTTTTTTTTTCCTTTCTTTCTTTTTTTTTTTTTTTTAAGACTTGCTTCTAAGATGCAATAAAGATTTTTTTATTTGCAATTGGAGCTGCTCACGTTGTCAGTCCGTGTCGTTCCACCCAGCAGAGGCACAGAGTCACACACTTGGGAAGTAAGCCCAGGTAAAAGGATCTCTCTCTTCCAAAGGGTTTTAACTTCTGTGTTGTGGTCTGGGATGAGCCCAAGGTTTACATCTTGGCAGAAAAAACCCATTCATCAGGAGCTGGTGCTGATGAGCTGTGCCATTCCCTGGTTTTGGCTTTTTCCTTTTGAAAATGTTAAAAGTACTTCTGCTGCCTGAAAATACCCCTAAGTGTACATTTCAAATGCATACAGTGACAAGGGTGCATGGTGCCCTAATGTTTTGTGTGTTCAAAACACAGTAAAAATAATTATTAAGTGGGTTGAGCACTTATTTTTTAATAGCTATAGGAGTTGTTTGGTGTTGGTGTGAGGACAAAATTAAGTCCCAAAGCAAGAATCTTAGGGATTGCAGAGATGTTTCTTCACACAAGGGAAAAGGAAAAGAAAAAAACCCACCAAAACAAACAAACAAAAAAACCCAGCTTGTATTTGTGGTACAGAAAAGAGCTTAAAGAAAATGCACCCCAAAGAATGGCAGCAAAACGGAGGAAAAAAGCCTGTACTTGTACTGTATTTATTAACATTTATGATTATGTAGGACTTTTTTTAGCCCATAACAGCTGGTAAAAGCAGAATGTAACTGGAAAAAGCCATTTTGAGAACAGCACCATGTGGTATTGGGGTTTTTTTCCTCAGTTGCTGCAGTTCTAATTCTGCTGTCAAATCTCTATTAAGAGTGAGTTCTGTACCAAACTTGCAGCAGCCCTCGAGGCCTCAAATCGCAATTGATCACATATTTTATGGACTCACAGCTTAAGAGAAGTCCATTTTAAAGTAAAGTTTTAATTATAACCCTTTATGACAAAGTCTAAACACATAAACCCCATTTTATACTAAAGTAAGTGGCATTTGCTGCCCCACTTGTAAGGAACTGGACAGAAGTGGAAATCATCAGCTGGTAGGTGCTAACCCAGCCTTGACAAAAATCCCTTCTGGGGCTGGGACATTTCATCCTCAATTTACTCTGGTTGTTTGCTTCGGACAGAAGTTTCCTTCACCCTGAGGAAGCAGGAAAATCATGGAGGTTTTCCTCTGGGCCACAGAGGTGTGAGAAAATGAGATGGTGTCATCCTGAAAATGAAGGATGTGGTGCCCAGTCATGTCCTGTCTGTAGAGATGCTTCTGTTCTTTATTAAAACAATTAAAAATGTGAGACACTTCTTTCCCTCGTTATTCTGGTGCAGGTAACCTGGGTTGGATGCTGTGGCATCCTCACAGCAGTAAAACTCCCACCCACACAGAGCTTTGCAGCCCCTGGGCACATGGTGTTAAACCCTTCACCTTCTCTGCTCACCCCTGGATGAGGAGCTGGATTTATTAACTCTGTTTTCTCAAAGCTTTTCCCTCCTGCTCAAGGATCAACAATGGCAAAAAGAGGCCAAGGGAGATGGGAGGAAATGTGGGTCCAGAAAGGCAGTGGGTACTCTGGTGACATGCTGGATGTGACTATTTACATGGGACATTATTTATCTGTGACTTTGCAGAGTCACAGCCCATGGAAGGATTTCAGGTTTTGGTCCTGTGGGCACAGTGGGGGTTTATTACCCGTAAAGCTCAGTGCCCAGCTCCAGCCCCGTGAGGCTCCCCTGGACCTGGCTGGATGGTTCCTTTCAGCACAATCAGCACAAAGTCCTGCTGACCCAAATCTGCTTACTCTGAGTTTTTGTGGAAGCCTCTAACTTTACATTGCAAATTATTATCCTGAGCTGTTTCGCATGAATACTTGCTAAAAATACTCGGCTTGCACAGCCAGCCACAGCCGGGAGCTTTTGGAAAGAAAACCTTGCAGAGGCATTAAAAATGGGGAGAAGGTCCAGGCTCCACTGGGCTCCTCCTCTGCTCTGGCCTTGCTGATTCCTGGGCTGGTGGGACACTGCCCTGTTTTAATGAAGGTTTTGTACCCAGTGGACTCTGCCAATGTGAGTTATTGTGCTGACCAGAGCAAATTCAGGGGTTTGATCCCAGTTGGAGCTCAACAGCCACCTCCTTCCAGGCTTAGGCAGCCTTGGAGACAACCTGGGCTCCCCAGCCAAGGCAGTGCATCCCATGTGGAATCCTTTCCAACTATTTTCCTGGATTTTACCTGGCTGCCGCTGCCAGAGGCACTTTTATTCCTCACGTCCGAACTGCTGCCGACACTCCCAGGTGTAAGGAGTGTGTCCACATCCTTTCCAAGCTCCAGAACCATCTCCCAGGTCTCCTCCAGCCCAGGAATCCCTACCACCTTCTAAATCACTTTTATGGGTGGAATGAAAAAAATTAAATTAACATAAAAAAAAAAAAACAACCCAGCCCAAATACTGGTCTGGCTGAATTTATTTTCACACTTTAATTCAATAAAAACCTCGACTTTAATTGACCTGAATCAGCTCCAACATTTCCAGCAGGCTGGGCTGCAGTCTCTTGGAAATGGGGGGGGGTCCCCCCTCTTTGGTTGGGGATGTCAAGAGGATTTTGTCAGGGTCCTGCTCCACCTTTTATAAAAAGAATACAAAAGAGTAACACCACCTTTGTTTATTACTGACTTTTCACCTAGAGGGCTCCCAAAAGGGGCAGAGTTTAAAGCGGTTCTGTGATAAAACAAACTTCCAGTGCAAACAGGCTGGGATGTGGGGCAGATAAAGGCTGTTTGCTGTGCCAGGATGGCTCTGAGTGCTGGGGCAGGACCATAACAGCCCTGGGAAACCTGAACAGCTGTGGATGTTCCACTCATGGGCTGGGATGGGCTCTGTTCCTCTGCCAGCATCACTTGGCAGTGATTTCCCCAGTGCTGAGCAGGTGAGCTCAGCCCCCTCTCAGGCACCATTCTTATCCCAAACCCCATTCCTGGTCCCATCCTTCTCCTCATTTTCATTCCCATTCCCAGCTCCATCCCTGGCCCCATCCTCACCCTAATTTTCATCACAATCTCCACCCTCATTCCCATCCCCATCCCCAACCCCATCCTTACCCTGCTCCACCTGGGTTAAGCCCCTGAAGCCCAACCCAGCTCCCATCCAGGGGTAAGCTGAGGACAGGCCTGAAATAACCAGGATATTTCCTGTCCTTTTCAAGCTTGCTTAAAGAAAACTCATTTCCTCTGTCCCTTCAGTAGCAGAATACAAAGCAGCCAGTGCTGCCCCTTTCCCCACCTCCCTTAGAAATCACCTTTTTCCTTATGCTGGAGCTGAGAGCCCTTGGTGCTGTGTGGGATGAGGAGCATCCTGCTGCTGTGTCAATGTTCACCTGCCTTCCCTGTCCTGGGGGCACAAGAGGTGGGGTTATGCTCTAATATATCAAATTACAGCAATTCCTGCCCACTGTGCAGGGCACTGTGTGCCATGAGGCAGAGCCAGCCCTTCTTTCCCTTCCTGGCAGAATGAGCTGTAATATTCCCATTTTCCTACACCTGGAGGGGTAGGTTGGGTTTGGACAGCCCCAGGCTGGTGGGGTCTGTGCACCCACAGTGCTGGGGCCCCACAATGTCCTGAGTGAGCATCAGGATATGGGATGCAACCCAGTGATTTGCCCCTACATCATGCCTCCTCCCAAAAATACTCAGGCCATGCCCCAAACTGGGATATTGGGCACAGCTGTTCTTCATCCCAGGGCCTGACTCTGCACTGATGCCAGCAAAGAGACAGCCCAAACCAGGAATAGGAATCAGTATCCAATTGAATATAATCCTTTCAAAGCAGGTAAAGGACCATGGAGCACTCCAGGGAAAAGCCCAGGGAGCTGTGTGGCTCTGCTCTCAGCTCTGAGGGAGTGAAGCTGGGGGTGCTTTTGGGCTCAGTTAATCCCAGGCAGGTCCTGTTCATCTCTTTTTGCTTCCTTGATGAGTAAATAACACCCCTGGCACCCCCTGCCCTCCCACTGCTGGTGCTGGGGGTTAATCCACTCCCAGAGCATCTGCTTCCCCCCCAGCACCAAGCCCAATGCTGTTCTCTTGCCTCTCCTCAGTCAGCAGAAGGAATAACCCCCTGCCAGGACCCTGCTTGGGCTTATATTTATCAGCTGAAATAAAATAGTGAGGACTGAGATAGGTGCAGCTCCCCCAGACCCACACCTGGGGCTCGTGCTGCCCCTTTGTTCCCGGGCTCTGGGGCTTTTCCTGCCTTTGGCTGTGACCCCACCCCTTCCCCCTGATGCCCCTCACCTGTACCTGTCATCAGGAGAACAGGCTTTGCTGGTGGGAGAGATGGAAAGGAGCACTGAAATATCAAACTGTTTGAACTGGTGGGAGCTGATTTAATTTTGTTTTTAATGTCTGTTTATTTCTGCCCTTGGGGAATCATTCCTGCAGCACGTGCAGTGCTCACTTAATGGAGCCTTGTGCTAATGAGGTTTCAGGTCTGCTGAAGGGGGAGGATTTTGTTCTTATTACTCAGGCTCTCAGCTGCTTTTGGGAACCAGCCCCCTGCTCCCAGAGGTTTGGGACACACATCCACCACTCAGAGGTCCCCATGAAACCCAGGTGCCACCCCCTTCTGCTCCCTCCCCAGTGAGCACCCTGACCCACCTGGCAAGGAGCAGGGGATGGCTTGGTGTGTCAGGAAGGGTCTTGTGCAGCAACAGCCCCAGAGCAGTGTCCAGCAGAACAAGGGCCCTGCTGTGTCCAGGCCTTGGCCAGGGCCCACCAAAGGTTTGGGAGATGCTCCAGCTTCCCCCATGGGCACTGGGCAGCCCATGGTGGGCACAAGCCCACGCTGGCTTTGGGAGCAGCACGGCACCCAAGGTGTTCTGGTCAACAGGGACAGTAAGGAACTGCTGTGGTTGTCCCACAGGGTGTTTCCTCAAAGGAAACCTGCAAGGCTGAATGAAAGAATCAGCCCCTTTATAGCTCCTGTTGGGACTTCAGGTATCACAGGAAGAGTTCCTGCAAGTCAAAGGAATCTGGCAGCTGGAAAAGGTGACCATGAGACCTCAGCCCAGCCCTGAGACAAAGGCAGACAGCATGTCCTGGCAAGGGAGGGAAATTCTGGTGCTGCCATACCTGATTATGAGCTGCTGGAGAGGCACAGGGTGACAGTCACAGGCAAGGCCAGGAATGGAGACAGTCTCAGTACTCACAGCCCTGATTCCAGCTGTGCTCATCACAACCAGCACTTGAATCACACTGCAAACCCCAGACACCCAGTGCCAGTTGGGTTTCCAATAAAAACCACCAATGCAGTGTCATCCTGGGGAGGAATCAGTTTATTTTAAGATACATTCTGTTTCTGAAGAAGGATATTTTAGCAGCCTGCAACAGAAATGTGAACCAGAGGGTTAACCTGCCCGTTCGGCCTTGGCCAGCCTTGCCGATGCTCACACAAGATTCTTGGGATAAAAAAAAAGAAAAAGAAAGGTCCAAAATTCAAACTGTACACCTTTATACAGGGTGCTTAGCTGGGGACACTTTTTACACTGCTGTACATGCTTGGGATAATTAAGTGCAATTGGATTTAGAGCCAATACAGCATCCCAGGCCACTAATGAAGATAAAATACAAGCTGTGGTGGGCAGAAGCTGCACAGATACACAGGCAAACTGAGCTTATTGTGTTCCTGCTGCTCCAGAGCGCATTTCCCAAGAGAAACAGGAGTGGAGCAGAGACAGCTTATAAACCTTCCTGGTCAGGGGCTCCCTTCTCTTCCATCAGGAATATCTGTCACACCCAGTGGCTTTGTTTCCCATCAGCTCCATTGACAAGGCAGCAGTGCCATGAGCCAGCTCACTCACTCCTGGTGCAGCATTCCTGGCAAGTTGTTTTGGGCTCCCTCACAGGAACTCAGCACCACTACAGCTTCTAGGAACCAGAAATGCAGTGGCCAGCCACAGCTTCTCGCTGGCTCCTGCACCAGGGTGTCTCTACACAGGGTCTACACCTGAAGTAGGACACACACCCTAACTAATGGAGTTGCAGGGAGGTGGGAAGCAGCCCCACAGTGCAGGGATTCCAGCAGATGCATTCCTCCTGGGAACAGGGTGAATCAGCCCTCGGTGCCCGCGCTGCCAGCCAGCAGGCAGCTGGGACTGGGACGTGCTCAGACACCCAGGGCAGAGCCCACGGAGCTCTCCTGGCTGACACACACACAACAACAACAGCAGCAGCAGCCAGGGCATGCTGAAGGTGAGGAAGGAATTCAAAACGGGGAAGAACAAACTGGAAATCGGGGGATGAACAGAACTGCAGCCACTTTTGCTCTCACCAGTACAGGGGAGCGTGTGACAGAGCAGGGAGCTGGCCCAGCTCCCAGCCCTGCTCACAGCGGCTTCTTCATTCCCCAAAAGCCCTGGTGGGGCTCTGGGAACCCCAGGGTGCTCACTAGCAGCAAACCAGACACACAGTCCCCCCATCAGCCCTGGTGTGTCTCCGAGTCCAGGACGCTCCCGCTGATGTTGGGTGCAGTGCCACGGGCACTACCTTCTCTTGCGCATGCAGGTCTCCAGCCTGCCCAGCTCCTCGTAGGCCTGGTAGAAAATGTCAAAGTCTCTGGCACTCCAGCCCCTCCAGACAGCCAGGCACCTCTCCATGTGCTCGTTCTCAAAGCAGCACACCACTGTGTCCCTCGCTACCAGAGCCGCATCCACCAGAGTCCTGGGGAAGGAGCAGAGAGCAGGGAAGGGAATTACAGGGAAGGATGTCACAGGGAAAGGAGTTACAGGGAAGGGAACTGCAGGGAAAGGCATTACAGGGAAAGGAGTTACAGGGAAAGACATTACAGGGAAGGGCATTGCAGGGAAGGGCAGCTCTGTGAGCACAGCACTGGCTCATGAGCTTCCCTTCCAGCTACACAAGCTTTTTATAAGCTGCAAATCCTTTAGCAAGGAGAATGTTACAAAGACAGGGATCAGAAACTGTGTCACATCAAAACCAAGCAGCTCAGTGACATGGGAAAAGGTTTTTAAAGGGATTCAGGTGCCTAAATATGCAGGTGGGGGCTTAAGTCTGCCATGGCATTTGAAGTTGCTGCTAATCTCCTGATTTGCTAAATCCACAGACTCTTGTTCCCGCTGCCAGCTGGGCATTTTCAGAACAGTTCCATCATAACACAGCTGACAGGCTGCTGAGAGCTTCCACAGCCTGGAATAAAGCATGGAAGTGGGATTGAGCCTGCCTGTGTCAGCTCAGGGTCTGAGCCCCTGGCCCAGAGCAGCAGGCACAGCTGTGGCAGCACTCAGGGATCCGTGTGGTCCGTGTTGTATATCCTTCCCTTCATGGCCTCTGTTGAAGCTGGCCCTGCCGGTACCTCAGAGGGAGGTGGCTGGGCAGACAATGACACTTTTCCCTTGCAGGGTCCAAGGGACAGGAGTCCAGCCCTCACTGGGCTCCTTCTACCATTCCTATAGCAGATGGGGAAGGTTGGTGCCAACGTGTTTCCCCACAAAGGCACCCAGCTGGGAGCGCTGGCCACAGGACTATCCTTGGCAGCTGGTTTTTATTACAGACTGCCCCTACAAAGTTTTTATTACAGACTGCCCCCCTTTAATTACAGACTACCCCTACCTTTCCTCCCCTCCCTGCTCTGCTCTGCCATTTGAGCAGCCCCTTCCCTCTTCTCCCCTTCTGCTCTTTATCCTGCTGCTCAAACAGGGAGGGTCAGCGGCCACGGTGCCTGGTCCAGCCAGGCAGCAGGGCAGGACAGGTGTGAGATGTGGTATCACTTTGCCTGAACTCCACACTCAATCTCAGTGAAACAAAACCAGCCTAAGAGTACCTGTGACCAATAAAGAGAATTCTCTCCTCCCAGCTAACTGATAAAGACACTCAGTTCAGAGTAGAGGGAATGGCAGGAGCCTTTGATCTCCTGTTGTGTTTACCTGGCAGTAATAAACGATCATTTATAATCCTTAGCACTGCTTAACCTGCATTTGTTTGGACATAAATAGTACAATCCCAGACCGGTATTTAAGTGATCAGCAGGAACACCCCCACCTCTCCAGCAGTTATTTATTTCCTTGACTCTCCTTCTCTGTATGAAACATTTTAAATTAATGTATCTAACTGCTCTCCCCTGTGCTCCAGGAGCCGTCCCCCGGCCTGTCACTGCCCACAGCACAAAGGTGCTCATTTAGAGCCAGAACATCAACCTGACCCACGTGAATGCAGCCACAGACAAGCGCCGTGCTCGGCATAAATACACCTCTTGTTCTGAGCACGGGGCCGAGTCTGCCAGGCTGCTCTGACCTTCTGCCAGGTGCCCTCAGAGCAAAGGGAGCCAGCACCAGGCAGGATCAGGCCAGCTCGATCCTGTCTGTGTCATTATGGGGTGCTCAGTCTCTGTGGACTTTGGAGACCAGGCTGTAATCTCAGAGCCTTCTCCTTGCTGTCTGCCCCTCTCTAAGAGCCTTGATGTGCACTCAGCAACTGTGTTTTCCCACTGGGAACTCCTCAGAAGCTGCTGGAAGCCAAGAGGAAGTTCCCAAGAGCCCTGAGAGCCTGCAGAGCCCCCCTGTGCATCCCCAGCCCCTTGTGCCCCTGGTGTGCCCAGCCAGCCTCACCCGTAGGGAGCCAGCTCCCCTGCCTTCAGCACCGCGATCACTCTGCCCCGTTGCGTGCCCGACTCCTTCTCCAGCCCGATAACGATGATGTCCCCTCCTCTCCTGGAAGAGAAATGAGGGAAATGTCACATCCTCAGCACTGGGGATGCTGTCAGCTGAGGATGATCCATGCTGGATATCCATCCTCTGCTCCATGCCCACCTGCAGGCACAGGGAGGGGGCACCGTGATGCCAAGGGGGCATTCTGAATCCAGTGCAGTGAGAGATCCTGTGACAAGCAAAATCAGCTTCCCAGAGGTTCCCATCAGCTCCACAGGAGGCAGCAGGACTTGCCAGGGCTGTGTCCAAGCAAGGAGCCTGCCTGCTGCTCTTTGTTTCCTTTTGTAGCTGGGGAAACACAGCTTGGAGTCTGACCACCCCCTTCTCATTCTGCTGAAACCAACCCAGCAAGGTTTTCCACGTGGCCACTCTGCTCAACACTGCATAATTCCAAAAGGTGTAGAAAATCCATGTTCCATTATACTGGGAACAGAATTTCTCAATGGTAACTTGACTTTCTGGCCAGGTGAATCATACTGGGAATGTAAAAGCTGCTGAATTAGCCTGAGTTAATCTCATGCTCAGCCAGGAGGGATTTTGACTAAGTTGCCTGGTTAAGTGACCCACTTACCTGGGGATCCAGATGAGGTCTTTTACAGGAAGAATCTTGACTGCTTGGAGATGCTCTGTGTTCTCACCCACAGGTGAAGCCTCATGATCCAGGGGAGCCTTCAGCTCGTGGAATTTCTCAGACTCCTCAAAATCCGTGGAGAAGGGTGCACTGGAAGAGCTCAAGGGCGAGCTGGGCAGGCTGGAGGGGCAGCGGGTCACCGCGTTGGGAGGCGAGGAGGAGTAGGAAGACACAGAGCAGTAATCTGTGAGCGAGTCCTGGTGGTTCAGGATCTGGGTGCCCACGTCTGGGCTGTACATGATGCTCACATCCCCTGGAGGGTTGCTCTCCATCGCCCCTTGGCCGATGGGGGCTGTGGCCGGGATGGCAGTCGAGGGTTGCTGGATGGTGAACATGTCCCTGAGGGGGCTGCAGTCCCCGCAGAAGTAGCGAGCACAGAGCTGGTAGCTGGTGGCGTGGTACATCACCAGGAAGTTGCTTTTGTCATCCAGACACCAGAGCACCTCCTCGCCGTGGCACTCGGAGTTGCAGGCGATGGATGTGATGATGGAGGGCGGGCTGAAGGGCTCCAGCCTCCTGCTGATCTCCATGGAGGCGCAGTCGATGACCAGGAGCCCGGGGCCGTTGCTGTACCACACCTCGGCCCCGCCGCTGGTGACCTCCATGGCCCTCACTGGGTACGGGTTCTGCCGCGGGTCGCTGTCCGGGATGTTGAATTTGGACCTGTTGGCTGTGTGGGAGCACAGGTAGGAGCAGTTGTCTCCTGGCAGGCCCTGGGACACTGAGAACACGGCTACCAGTCCATCTGACAAGCCAGCCAGCACCATATATGAGTTCTGTGAGAAAGAGAGAAAAATTTCATGGAATTATAGAATGGTTGGGTTGGAAAGAACCTAAATGATCATCTCATTCCATCCCTCTGCCATGGGCAGGGACACTGTCCATTGGACCAGGCTGCTCCAAGCCCCATCTAACCTGGCCCTGAACACTTCCAGGGATAGAAGTCCACAACCTCTCTGTGCCAGGACCTCACCACCCTCACAGCAAAGAATTTTTTCCTGTTTCTTTACTTCTTTATAATAGAAGAGCTTTCATTCCCAGAAGCTCTGCCTGCTTCTCACATTCTGCAAGAACACCAGTAACTTACCCCAGAACAGCGATAACACAACATAAAAAGGAGTCATTCCCTAGAAGCTGCTGCAGAGCCAGGCTCCTTTCACCCAGTATTACCTCTCTCTTTACTGGCAGGGGCGGACAGACGGACCTGGCAGCCTGCCCTGAAGGTTAACAAATTCAAGCTGGAGTATGTTCAGAGACAGCCATCATGATCCCAGGAATCCAGCTGCAGAAACCCGGCTCACTTCCAAAAAGGAGTAAAGCTATTGCTATCAATGTAGGTAGGAGAGGAATGGAAGAAATGCAGTAAAAATGGAAAGAGGGAGCCAATATTCTCCCAAACAAGAGCATCCAGTGATTGCTCCTCATCCAGAATCTGCTGCTCTGAGAGCTCTGCTCCTCCCAGGGATGAGCTTTGGCTCTGGGATCCCTGGCAGCTCAGACATCCCAGCCCAGGGCACAGAAGCAGCAGCAGCTCAGCAAAGCACCTGCCAAGTGGCACAAACAATTCTGCAGGTGGGTAAAAACCTGTCCCTAAATGTACAGATGTGCTGGACACAGCTCCAGCTCCGGGGCCATGCATCCCTTGTGTCCCAGGGGCAGGAGCTGCTGAGAAGGCCACGGCTCAGCAACTCCTCCAGCTCATCCCAGCGGGGCAAAATGCTGTTAAACAGGCTGGGAAATTGATCTCTTGGGAACAAAACTTCCCGTGACCTTGGGCCTCTACCAGAAACTCCCCCATCTGTGAAGCAGATAAAACAATACTTACCTCAAAGGCCTTTCTATTTCCTCCCTGTGGAGCAATAAATTCTAAATAAAGACCATTTTACCCAGGACTTCTTTGCTGCCTGGACTAAGCACAGCTAACCAAACAGAACCAGACAGAGCAGCACAGAGCTGACACAACCTTGTCCCTCCTCAGCCTCTCACCAGTGGAAAGCCTTTGGCATGCCCAGGATGCCAGTGAGGGGCTGAGGGCTCAGTCACCCTTAGCTGGGAATGCAAAAATTAAATTAAGGCACCCCTGTGCCCTTCCAGGGATCTTGATTCTGCCAGGCCTAGACAATAGTTCCCAGGCAGTAAATGCACATAAAAATCAGTATTCTGACTTTCCCCGGCTATTGAGGGGCAGGTAGTGCAGGGTGAGTGTTATTTAATTGACAGCTCTGCTTGCAAGGCTCATTTTGAGTCCTGGACAAAGAGACACTCTCTGCTTACCAAGTATGAGTAAAACCACGAGAGCACTGAGCCCCTATGACTAATCCAAATCACAGCAGAATTTTACTGTAATGGGAAAAACTAGGAAAGCAAGTGGAAAGTTGTGAAATGGGGCTTGGACTAACTCAGTCCAGTCCCAATTCTCTAACCACTAATTAAAAGAAACCCCAACGACCTGCAGTGCTCAGTGCCATGTTCCTGCTGCCATGTGGATCTGGTGCAAAGGCTCCTGGAAATGCCTTTGCCAAGGAGTTGCATCAGTAAGTTGGATCATGGCACAATGCTTTGCACAAGCTGGGTTTTGGGTTACTTTTTCTTTGGAAGGGAGTTCAATTACTTAAAACTGAATAAAACAAAGCAGAACAGCCCATATTTCTCTGGTAAAAAATGGTCCAACTTTTTCAGTCTGAAGGACCCCGCACAAGAGGCATTTCTTACTAGAAATGGGAAATTTAAATTGAAATGGGAACATCAGACACTAACTGTAATGTATATGTCAACCTGAACTGCTCCTAGCATGACACAGGACACTATAAAAATCTTCAGAGATTATAATTTTGTCTCATTTGATTTGATAACGCTGAATTATCCAAGCATAGTCTTCACAAAAGATTATTTTGAATTCCTTGATTAGTGTCAGCTACTACAGAACAGAATCCCTATTCCCTTTTGAGTTCCACAGGCCAAATTTCCCTGGCACTGAGCAGTCAGCACCATAACCAGGGAGAGGTGGGTCACTGACGCCCTCCTGGTGTTACCAGTAACACCAATGCCAAATCCTGGCCTGTCTGGGATGGAACAATGGTAGAAGCAAATTTGGAAGGTATTTTTTCCATTGGGGTATTTATTGCTTTCTGTCTTGGCTATCAGGACCTGTTTCTATCCAGCCATTACTGTTATCTCTCAGAGAGATAAGAAACAAGGAGCAAATGCTGAGAAATGCCCTTACCCTGCCATCTTCCACTTGACTGAGCTGAGGGAGTGACCAATTCTGCAGAAGACCATGTCAAAAACCACCTCCCCACAGATGCCATAATTAATTCTTGCCAGATTTTACCCAGTGCTGGTGAAGCAAAGCCCCCCTGATCAGGGTATTCCAGCAGCCACCAAAGGCAGGCAGGGCTGCAGCCTCCAGAAACCTTAAGTAACTTTCTCAGAATTCATTTTCAGCATTTGGGCTCCACGAGGAGCCAACAAAAACACACAGCAACAAAAGTGCGTTTGAAGGCCCCGTGCTGCCAGCAGCGGGGCCGTGCCAGGAGGAAGGCCCCGAGCGGGGCCGCAGCGATGAGCGGGGATGAGCCGGCTCCAGACGTCCCGTCCCCCTGCCAGCAGGTCAGCAGGAATGGCAAAAAATCCTGCACCAGGGCCTGGTCACCTCCTCCTCCTCTTGTCCCCACAGGGTCTGGCACTGCTGGCTGCAGCCTTTAAATGCAGCTTTTGTTTCCACGTGTTTCAGGTGTCTGCGCGGGGCCAAAGATTTGCACCCATTCAGGTTTCTGTCTCCCTCCACATCTCTTCCCTCCACTTCTCTTCTACCAAGGCAGAATGTGTCTTGGTTTGCCCTTTTAACCTGCTCATTTGCTAATTTGTTTGCTTTTTTCTGCTGCAAATTGTATTGTTTACCAAAAAGAATCATCCTGGTGACAAAAAGCATGCAACAAAAAGCTTAAATTGTACAAGACTTTTCCTTGGCGGGTGAGTTTCAGATTCTGGGCCCCTCTTGCCTGCTTTCAAATTTCCATGATGCTTCCTTTGGATGAGAAACCAAGTTTTGGAAACTATTTCTTTTGGATCAGCCTTCCCAAGGCAGTCATAAAGAATTCCCCTTCCCAGCAACATCCCTTGGCAATTCTCTGACTAGAAGTTACCTCACATCTCACCAGCTAAAGGGAAATGCAATTCTCTTCTCCACTGGACAGCAGTGACTGTGATAACTCTGATACAGCTTGCTGGCCAGGCAGTGAGTGTGACAAGTGTAAGCTTTCCACATAGGTTTTTTGGAAGAACTGGCTGGTTTAGTTCTTGCCAGCCTGGTCTGCACATCCCCAGGCTGCTGCTCTGGCCATTTCACTGCCAAACTCATTCATAGAAAGGAGAGAGGAAAAAGTAAGTCCAATAAACTAAGAAGGAGTGAGCTGAAGGGAGGTGGATTTCTGGAAGGTTGGGTAGGGTTGGGGGAGGAAGGGAGGTGTCTAGACTCAATATTGCTATTGTAGGGCCTGGCATTATTTATGACATTTTCTAGGCAAGCCACAAACTGGAAATAGAAACCAGGAGACATAAAGCCACTCGTAACCCCTGAGGAATGGCTTTGCAAGCTGTGTGACAGTGGAAAAGCTGAAAGCAAAAGGCTCCTTCCACTGTCCTGGATGGAACATCAACCAGCATGAAAAAGAAATTTGCCCTACACATCAGAAATGAAACTCCACGGTGGACAAATGCGGCAGGTCCGGGAGCCAAGGAAAGCCAACAGATGCAGAGAAATCCAGCCCTGTGCCAACTTTACATCAATGCCCTACTTTAGCTCCACTTACACCATGTTTGGAAGTGCAGCAGCACACCTTACACAAACCATCTGCCTCAGACTCAGCAATCCCAGCAGAAGAGCCAGAAATGGACAATGGCTCAGGACAGGCCTGGTATAAACCAGCAGCTCTGAGAGCTGCCCTGTGCTGAGCTCTCAGACACATCCCAGACTGCTGGCATTTGCAAAGACTACACAGCTACCAGCAATGCTGGAACATAATTACATATTTTCACTTGAGGTGGCTGTAAGCAAACGGAGGTAATTTAGCTGGAAAACAGTTTTTATACATCTCCCAAGGCTTGCCCTCAATAGGCACCCAGGTCAGATCTCTCCTGCCAGAATGGGATGGTGGCAATCCCAGGGCAAGGCAGATAACATAGACCTTGTTTTAATGTCCATAAGAGTAATTATCCCTGTTACCCATAAGAGCATTACCCAAACCAGCTGTATTATCTAAGTGTTCTCATTCAAAACCAAAACAGGAGTGTGGCTGAGCCCAGATAACATTTCAGGATGACTGTGCACACAAATGACAGCACAGCCAGGAAAACAGTGGCTACAAGAGGCCGGATGTGCCCACGTCCTGCATTAGCACTTAACAAATCTCTATTGTAATTATTATTTCATGTCTTCTCCACTTTGTTTGATCAGCCCAAATCTTGTGTTCCAGTGAAGTGGAAACGCAGCTGGAAAACTTCCTTGCTGAGGAATTTGATCTGTTTTGACTATTTTCCCAGCAGGTTTGGAAGTGCCAGCTTTGGTCCCCTGACTCGGGTTCTTGCCCACACCTCTGTCCTCTGGCAGAGGCAGAAAGACCTGGAAACCTTCTCCTTGCAGTGCCAAAATGTTCCTGGGCATTGCAAAGTCCTTCAGCACCAGCTGAGAGTGGCAGCTTGGCTCAGCAGTCTCACTACTGCCCCTTTTCCTTTGGGTTGTTCCTTACCCTTTTCAGAAGAGGCATCACCAGGAAGCAGCTCACAGTGGCAGGAGTGTCTAAACCCTTCAGTGGAGTCTTTAAGGGACACATGCCCTGCAATCCATACACAGAAATCTTCTGGTCCTGTGAAAGAGCACATAAAACTCTATAAATGCAAACCACCCCCCTGCTTTTCATATCTTGATACCTGAGCAAGATCTAATTGGTTCCAAAACTGGGTTTTATTTGTATTTTTTGATATCCAGACAGTAAATTTCTGTTTTTAATGGAGAACCTTTGGCATGTGAGTAGAAAGCAGGTGCTGCATTCCCCAGAACAGGACAATATATGCATTATCCAAAAGTCACCAAAAATCACCAGTGTAGAGATTTTATCACCACATTCAAAAGCAGCATCTGTCAACCCTGAATGCAAAAATCCCAAAGAACAATTGAAGCAGGTTGTATGTTATTTTGCAATTATCTGTCCATTTGAGGGACATTACATTTTATATGAAATCACACCTATCCCACACCTCCTAAATCTACCAGACTGACCAAGAGCATCCAGTTTTGGAACCAGCAAACTTTTGATTCTCATCCAAAAGGTGGAAATTCAATGCTTTAAGATCTTTGAATTTAAATTTTTCTAGACTTTTATTATTATTATTAAAAAGAAAAAAGAAAGAGTATTTGAGCTTTACCTCTATTTGAGAAGAGAAAAAGTCAAAATATTTTATTTTTTTATGGAGAGAAAAAAAGTTCTATACTCACAGCATCCATGCCAGGGCAGAGTGAAATAGCCAACACAAATTATTTACTCAGCAAGTCTGGCCTTTTTTTCCTCCCCACTCTAAAACATTGAACTTCAGGTACATTTAATTTTTTTGCGTTTTTTTTCTTTGTTTTGTGTGAAACGATTGTGTCAGAGTTGGCTGACACTTAACAGCCCTTTTTGATGGGTGGCCAGGGGCTCTGGGGGATAAATCAGCCACTCTCTCTCACTCTTATCTTTTTAGCTGCAATTTTCCACGGTGAACACAAAACTCGGGTACCCATTTCCCACCAACCTTCAAATCCCTCAGGCCTCTTTCAAAACCCCACCCTTAAATGCATGTTTTCTGTCCCTGCCTCCCTTTATCACCCACAGATAAGGACATTTCCCAGATGAACCCCTGGGCACTGATTGCTCCAGCCCAGAGTTTCCCCTCGGGAAGCCGAGGTTCCCACGGTCGCTCTGGGAGGCACAGTCTGGAGCTGTGTGTCAGGTAGAAACAAAACACCTGGAGACAGCAGATGCAAAGTCACTGCTCATCTGAGACGCCCTTTGTCTCACACACTCTTGGCTTTACTAATTTAACAGGCCCTTTCTCTTCGTTAGTGTCACCCCTCTCGAGGGGGCACAGGCAATGCTCACCTCCGTGGCTGCCCACAGCGCATTCTGAAATTTGAGTTGGCAGCACAGCTTCATTCCTGGGCAGCTCATCCTCTGCACTTCCATGACTCCTTTCTCCAGGTTCACCACTGTGTAGTTCCTGAAAGGAGCAAGCAACAATTTCAGACAGCCAACACTCCTCCTGCACGGGGCTGAGGGACTTGAGGCACTTGTGGCCAGGCCATGACAAAACTGCTCAGATGTGGATGATGCTGCAAGGATCTACACCCCTCCTAACTGGAAATACCTCATTTGAAGGAAAAGAAAGATGTGCCCTGGCTCTTGCTGAGGGGCAGATGTGCAATTGCTTCTGTGAGGATTTACACTCAGCTCTCTGACTTTGCACAGGGTTAGCAGGACGTATGTGGTCTGTTCCTGTAATGGAGCTGTGAGACAAACAGATCCAGCTGAACAGCAGTAATTAATAAGTGGGAAGTCTCAGCCCATCTTGCCCATTTGGTTCTCAAGGGAATAGCTGCTCTCCAAGTTCACTACCTTGCTATTATCTGGCTTCATTATTATTCCAGTACATAAACAGAGGAGCATGATTCTACAGAGCAAAGATCTCTAAGTTAATAAAATTATTTATAAATATGACTAATTAGTAGTTTTTTTGTAGCTAAAAGGATTTTGTTTGTTTGGGGAAGTTTATTGAGTTTGGATGTTTGAACAATAACTGGATATTCACAACCACATCTGTGAGTCCCAGATGTTTTACCAACTGTGGCACAAGCAATTACACATCCTGAAATCTGTCACATGTGAGTAAACTTGTTATTCAACAGTCTTCAGCAAGTGGATTGTCCAGTCAGGAAGCAGATTCACTGAGATATATTGCTGTGAATATTTGGACAACATCCATGTATTCAAAATACATCTGGGAGTGCCATGTGCTTCACCAGTTCAGCAGGAAAAGTTACACTGCCTGCACTGAACAACTGACCAGGGACCACAAATGGCAAAGCAAATAGTTCAGCAACAAATCATGTGCCTTCCCCATTAGCTTAATGGTTACAAATAATGAACACAATAATATAAAATTCAGATCAGTTTGTGAATGTTTCCAAATAAGACTGAGGCTATAAAAATCAGCAGCATCCATAAAAATGAACCTAACTAGCCACAGGTCACGTGTGGCTGAGCAAAATGCCATCACCTCAGTCACAATTTAATAACATTTTAAGCACATGCCTTCAGTCCAGAACACATTTTACTGGCAGTGCACACTTGGATGCACACACAGCTCCAGGCATGTGGTTAACTCCCCATGATTGCAATAGGATTTAAGCATGTGCTTAATTGCTTTGCAGAAGAGAGATGGAACTGCAGCCTCAATTAGGAAAGGTTTAGTGTTAAATGGCCTCATTAGGAAAGGCAGAACACGTCTGTTCTCATGTGCAAATGCTTCATCCTGTGTGTGTGAATCATTACACTGCCCTAATCTTCTCCCCATATTAACTGAAGCAGAGTTAAGCTCATTAAATATCCTTTATAAAGCAACCACTGTTCCCAATTAAAAGAGTTTGGGAAAACAGTGTTCACTGTATTCTTGGCGTTCATCCAAGCTCACTTTCACCTTCTCTACCTCCCTCCCAGAGGCAGAAGCGAGGATGCTGAAGGATTTTTTACTTAAAAAGGAAAAAGAAAAAAAGAGGAATTGCTAATGTGAGCTGTCTCACCTGGTGTCCTCCTTCCCATCCCAGAGCACCACGGTGTACTCCTGCCCCGGGGAGCAGAAGAAGGAAGACTGCTTCCCACAGGGCAGCAGGTACATAAACGTTGCAAAGGTTGGGTCTTTCATCTGCCCCACCACAGAGATGGCCAGGGGACGCTGAGGGGGGAGGAAAAGAGAAAGACAAGTCACACAAGATGAAACAGGAGAACCATAATAAACAGGAGGCTCAACAAGGCCAGGCACAAGGTCCTGCACCTGGATCGGGGCAATCCCTAGCACAAGCACAGGCTGGGTGTCCCTGGAATTGGATTCCAACCCAAACCATTTTCTGATTCTATGAATATTTATTAAAGCTTGGTCTGTCATTCTCTTACACATTTTACTGATTAATTTCCTCAGGCTTATGAATTTTGGAAGCTGACCCATTGCATGACAGTGTAGAGACGTTTGAGAGTCAGGCTGACCTTTGTTTGAAGGACAGCAGCTCCAAAACACCAACTGAAATTAATGAAGAATGCAATGCAGCATAATCCTTTTCTTGCACTTTGAAGCTTTTTCTTCCTCATACCTCCTTTTATAATCTTGGGGATTTTGAAGTCTTTGTAGTTGCACTCACAGCGTGACACTGGAGCTGTTTCTAGAAATTATGGGTAATGTCTTGCCCTGGTGAAATCAGCAGCCTAACTGCCACGGACATCAAGGGACCCTCAAGCCACCACAGATGTCTAAGGCCACAAATCTGTCATCATTTCATTCATAAAACTCTCGTTTAAGTCAACAGAAATTCTGGGCCAAATCAGCAGGAGGGGTAAATGGGCAATGGAGCTGTTGTGCTGCACCAGGAGCAAGCTCAGCCCTCCTGCACAAAGAGGGCAGCAGCTCAGAGAACACAGCTCAGGAGGGTGGTTTTGTACCTTCTCTGGCTTAGTATCCCAGCACTCCATCATGAGTGCCTGCATCCTGTAGAGCTGCACCTCCTCGGGCTGCCCCAGGACAGGACGGATCCCTTTGGACAGCTTCTTTGCAATCTGGAGCTGGTGGTGTCCCAGCACAGGCCTCTGCCCGGACAGCAGCTCGTACAGGACCATCCCATAGGAGAACATGTCCACCTAGAGCCAGAAACAGACAGAAAATCAGGGCAGGGCTCTGCTGGGGGATGGAGAGGAGAGCAAGGAAGGCACAGTGGGAAAGCCAGTGCCAGCCCTCATGCACGGAGAAGGGAATTGAGCCATGGGACGGTGCCAGCCCCCTCAGTGCCACCACAGGGCAGCCCCACAGCCTCCCCTGGTCACCTTCTCATCGTAGACGATGCGGGGCCGGATCTCGGGGGCCTGGTACCCCGGCGTGCCCTCCACGCCCAGCGCGCCCTCGTGGAACGACTGCCGCGAGATGCCGTAGTCGGAGAGCTTGATGTTCACGTGCTCCCTGACGTCCAGGGACCACACCAGGATGTTGTCCGACTTGAGGTCGCAGAAGATGATGTTCTTCTTGTGCAGGTAGGCCAGGCCTGTGGCGATCTGGTAGGCTATTTTGTGCGTCAGCATGTGTCCCAGCGGCACAAAGGAGGAACCTGGCACAAAGGAACAGCCCGTCTCCAGCTCCTGTAATTGCCATAACTGCTGCTTCTTCCCCCTCTCTCCTTCTCTTTTTAACTCCAGAGCAATAGCTGACAACCTTTTGAAACATCACTCAATGCCACCATTTGAAAAGACACTGTTTATTTTACTGTACATGTCTGACAGTCCTATTAGATTCTTTTTTTAAACCCTTTCACTTCTAGGCCACTAAATCTTCGGGTGAAAATCAGTGTTTGACTGAAAGTTGACATGAAGCCAAGGTGCCAAGAGGGTCAGATGGCCTCAACTTATCTTGGAATTAGTGTTGTTCATTTGACAATGACAGCAATACAGATAATAATGAGATAATTTAGAGTACCAGACACCCATCTGCAGGGGGAAAACCACAGCACCATCCACGCAGCACTGAAGAGAGATGCACTCCGTATTCATTTGCAGAAAAATTGAAAATCCAGGTCTCCAAAGTAGCTTTGAGAATCCCGAGCATCAATTTTACTAGGTTCCCAAAAGCACAATATAAGAACAATTCCATCCCTCCCACTTCCCTTAGTCTGGGGAAAAAAAAAAAAAATCCCCTCCAGCAAATCAAGCAGTAATTTAAACACCACTGAACACTTGTCAGTGGGAGAGGGGTGGGGGAGAGGCTGGCTTTACCTTTGGAGTTCTCAGCCAGGACGGTGGTGAGGCTGCCCAGCGGGGCCAGCTCCAGGGCGAAGCAGAGCGGGTGGATGCTGATGCCGATGAGGGACACGATGCAGGGGTGCTGCAGGGAGTGCAGCATGCTGGCCTCCTGGCGGAACTCCGAGAAGTTCTTCATGGCATCCATGGCCCGCAGGTGCTTCAGCATGGTATCTGGCAAGACACACAACCCCCCCTCCTCACTGCCCAGCTCAGGAAACGAGTCACGAACTCTTTGGGAGGTGATCACTGAGCAAGGGCTGCAGCTGGTGGGATTGTGTAGACAGCAAGGCTTTAAGTTGAATCCTTTTGCTGATGCATGAGCCACTAAGAGACACTGGCTATAAGCAGGATCTGTCTGGTGCCTCAGGAAGCAAGAGCTCTCTTGGTCCTTAAACACCAGGCTCAGGTGTGCCTGGCACATGCTGTTCTCACACATCCCCTGATGACTTTGGAGAAGCCCATGCTATGCTTCTCCCAGCAGGGGCTCTGTGCAGATGGCACACTGCAGCCCCTTTGCTGGAAGGGCTCTTCCCTACAGTTTCCAAGCCTCCCTGCCAGAAGAGACCCATCACAGTAATGGTCCTGCTGCCACAGCACACCCCAGGCTGCTCAGGCAGGTCGGCTCTTCCCGAAGGTGATTTGTCACTGGGACAGCAGCTGGCCTCCTCCCCAGCTCAGGGATTCACCACATCCTCCCCTGACAAAAATGAGGAATGTGAGGCACTTTCCCCTTTCCTCTGTCCGCAGACTGAGGCTCTGCTGGAAAGCTGGACTCCACAGGAGCCCATCCCTGCCTGGAGAAGCTGGTGGGCTCAGGATTCCCAGTTTGCTTTCTCCAGCTGATGGCACAGAGTGGGTAAAACACAAATTCAGAGGTGGAAACTCACAAGTCCTCAGTGCAAACCCAAGCAAACCCACATTTCTCATGGTCAAATAGTATTGAAACAGGAGCTGAAATCTCACCTCCCTTCCCAACCAAGGGAAATCCAACCTTTAAATCCAACCTTTGATCTGCAGGAGAGAAGCCTCATGCAGAGCCAGTGACCTTCATCACTACAAATGCTCATGAAGAACTCTCAGATGCATCCTCCTCCTCCACTGAAACCCATCAGTTTTGCTATCTATTTCCATGCTGTGTTTAATCAGGTGCTGTCAGCACTTTGCAGACTCTTTGGTCTTAGCTTAGGATCCCAGATTCCCAGATTCCTGACACCAAATCTGTGCACTGTACCTGCAGCTGAAGTGGGAGAACCCTTGCATTTTTTAATCTGAAATCTCTTCACAGCCACTGGTTTTCCTTGGTATCGTGCCCGATATATAACAGTTCCACTTCCACCCTGGCCAAGAACGTTGTTTTCATTTTCACTGCATTCCAGTTTGCTATTTTCCAGGAACAGTCTGCCAAACAGAAATTGGGGTTTTTTAATTAAAGTTTCAAAGATGTGGTAAATTAATGTTTTTAATGTGATTTCCATTTTCACAAATGCCTAATAGGCTCTTGCCTTATCTACCAAGAGGACTGGGTCGCCTGAACTACCTTGGTCATCTCAGTGCACTCCATGCTGGCTCACATTGTACAACAGATCTCTCACAGAAAATAGTAATTTGAGCAAAGAAGCACAAAAGGCTTTTTACTAATTTATCCCATAAGAATCAAACAGATCTGGAAAGCACATAAGCTCCTTTTCCAAGCAGATGACACAGGTACTGATACTTGTACTACTTATCTGTATTAATTATTTTTTTTTTTGCTTCATTTACCTCCTGTTCCTCTTTCTTTCCACCGAGGCAGGACAGGATGTTTATGAACAGCCCCACACTCTGAAACCTGATTATTCAAATCAGCTTACTGTTCCCAGGCTGCAATTCATCATTTCCCCACTCTCCCAGAGACTACTTTTACAGCTGTTCACACTTCAAACATCTCCACTCGCCTCACACCTGCCAAATAAATCTGCAGGAGATAACAGTGTGAGGAGGGATGGTGTGATGAGCTGATGGGGTGTTTGCCCAGAAAAATGACCCCAACAAAGCAACAGGGGCCAGTGAGAGCACAGAGAGCTCTGACAGCAGCCAACAGGACAGTCTGATCCAGAGGTCCTGTGATTCTGCCTTGGGCACTCAGAGGTCTGAGAGAGCAGGAGCCAAAGGGGACATTGCTCTCCTGTCCTGCCTGCTCTCGGGTCTGCTCTGCACACTGAGTAATGAGGGGTATAAGACAGCCCATCTGGGAATGCAGTTAAGCAGCTTAAAGATTTGGCAATGCTGCAGTGGGCAGGGAAGAGCTCCTTCAGCTGTTCAGGGCTGCCACACACTCAACACATCCAGCAGCTCTCAGCCGAGCAGGAGCCCCAGCTCAGTGTGAGTCCCCCTGTGGTGTCCATAAACTCATTCACCTACAGGCCCTTACAAAATTAGAGCCATTTCAGTGCCAATTTTGTGATGCAGCAGCACTTCCTTTTTGTTTTGCCACATTAAAATCTCCTTTTGTGGGATCCCAGAAAGGCTCCAACTACAGAAAGTCCTGGCCAGAGTTCTGGGCAATGCAGGACAGCTGTGGCTTTAAAAAGGACTTTGACATTGCACCACAGTGATCTCAAAGGACCCCTGGTGTGGTGACTCGGTCAGCACACAGATATTGTCTAAGCAAGCTGCTGAACACCAGGGGTGCAGCTCAGGATGAACTGCCAGAGCACGGATGGAGAGCAGATGGATTTGTTTCCTGTGGTCAGCACATCCCTCCAGCAGAGGCGACTTGGGAAAAGTGCCCAACCAAATCACGCAGGTTCACTGAAACTCAACCAAAGGCTATCACACGTTACCTGGCAGGAAAATCAGTCATGAAAAGCTCTGGGACCAGCTCTTGGAGCGACACGGGGATGTCAGGGTGGTTAGGACATGTGATGTAGTCCAGCTCGATGGCGGTCAGGACACAATCCTCCATGTTGAAGTACTGCGCGTCCTCCACCCTCTCGCCGCCCTCGCGCTGCTCGGGCCTGGCAGCTGCACAGATGTGGCAGGGCACATACTGCTCCATCAGCAACGTGCCATCGCTCTCCGTGGCTGTGAGGGCTGCAGAGAGAGCAAACAAACAGGAAACCACGTCACCACGGCAGCTGAGAGGGAACAACAGCTCCGAGTGCATTCCAGTGTCCGCGGCACGACCTGGATCCGCCGGCTGGGGATGGTCACGCTCACACAGAGCAGTTTGCTGCAGGGTACTGACTGGAATGGAAAATAGCTCTGCAAAGTAGACAGGGACAGTGCTGGGGAGACAGGGCTGTGGACATAACCCAACGCTCACCCTGCTCTGGTCACAGGTAATGCACAGGCCTGTGAGGCAGGTGTACTCAGGACTAGCAAAAATTGGAAGTATGTGAATAAAGGAATGGAGAGACCCTTCTGCTTGCTGAGTGCCTCTGTCTGCCCAGGCTGCAAACTGCCAGATTGTTTGAGGTGGGAATGGGGTTGTGAGCAGGCTGGCAGGCACAGCACACTGAGCTTGGGCTCAGCACTCACCTGCAGCACCCAGGCTGGGAACACAGGTCCTGCGGGCTCCCTCATGGGCAATGTGTTCAGCCCCTCCAGGGGAAACTTGGATTCTACCACGACTAAGCCTTTGGGAGGTTCACACCTCTCCCATAACTACAGAGAGATTTTGTGGTGACAGGCTCTTTTAAATGCCCACAATTAGTCAGGGTGAACACAGGCTGCAGCCTTTGAAGTCGTGGCTCTTCTCAAGCTTCACTGATTAACTTTAGCATTATTTTAATCCAAAGGCAAATAAAATGTTCTTTAAGCTTCAGAACACGCAGAACGTGAGTATGTGAGAGTGCACCACTGTTTCCTCCACAGAGCCTCCAATTAAGAGACTTTGGCACTGCTTTCTAGACCAGGGTAGGACGACAAAGA
This sequence comes from Agelaius phoeniceus, assembly GCF_051311805.1. Lineage (NCBI taxonomy): Eukaryota > Metazoa > Chordata > Aves > Passeriformes > Icteridae > Agelaius > Agelaius phoeniceus. The sequence continues at coordinate 3,009,233 of NC_135277.1, forward strand.
GCACTTCAGATTTTGTTTTGGTTTCAAACAAAGTGTCTTGGGGTTGCAAAGAGCCTGCTGGGTAACAGCAGGATCTGTGCTGAGCACAGGAAAAGCAGCTGCAGGAGTCAAGGAAGTTACCTTGGCATGGAGTCTTGGTACCATATTCACTCAAGCCTCTCACATCAGAATTTTGTAACTCACAGAAAGTTAGAAATGATGGGCAAATCCTCCTCCCAGAGGATGCCAAAATGAGTTCAAGGGACAGGACCAAGCAGTCTGGGCCAAATCCTGCCCCCACTGGATGAATCTCTTGAACTCCTGCAGGTCCTGTCTGAACTGCAATGTTTCACCTGTGCTGCTGTGACAGACAGACTGGAAGACACAATGTCTAGACCAAAGGGTGTTGGCAACTAATCTTGATCTGTCTGCAGGTTTATTAGCTTTTATCAAATGTTATTGGCTTCAGACTGTCAGAGCCTGAGGGGTCTTCAATTAACACACAATATTGTGCACCTGGAGAGCTCTGTCAAAGAACCCTCTGTTGAAAAGATGTAACACTGCACAGAAAATTAGAGTTGTTCTCTTACCAGGGAACCACTGGTCTATCAAAGAGTTGACATGATCCGTGATGAACGCCATGGCTGAAAAGTCTCTCACTTCTGACTGGGAAATTATTTTAATTCCACCACTTTTTTTCTTTTTCCAGTTCACATCAGAAGACTCGACGCTGTGTGAGAAAGCCAAAAGACAGACCTGTGAAGCTTTTCTGCAGTATCAGTGTCAACAAACTTTCTTTCTGGCAGGAAACCTGAGTTACATAATAACACACAGTTCATGAGTCATCGAAACACAAAGCAATCTAGCTTTGAGGGTGATTTTCAACTCAGTCTGTTCTGAAGAGAATTCTTGCACAGAAATGCCAGTTCCTCACAAAGGGTAAGTGCTATAGAAGGTCAGGACTAGGGAAAACTGTGGCCCCTAAGCAAGCTGAGTATGACAGAGAGCTTTGACAGAAATGCCCTATACAGAATGATGGAAGGTTGGGAGTTGTAAAATCAGTAATAAAACTCCAGTGGAATAATAATGGTATTTCCAGAAACCGTTAGGAAAAGTTTATGAATATCATTTTTGCACAATTCCCATGAAAGTGTAACTCCTTGAAATACATGGGGAGCTAAAAGCATGACCACTACTAGAGTCCAGAATTCAGGATTCCAGCCTGTGGTTTGCAGGGTCTGGGTTCAAGTCTCTACTGAGCTTGGAAACTTGGGAAGGTCACTGCTCCCTTCTGGCCTCCAACCATGCAACAGCACCAATGGTTCCTCCCTGTCTTGCCAGGGACTGAAGGAGCAAAAGCCTTAAATGTCTGCATTTGTGAAACAACATGGACAGGAGGTTTTCCCCAGGCTTGCAGCCAGCAGACACTCTGCCTTGGCCAGGCTGAGGCACTTGCCCACAGTCCCTGCTGCACAGAAGCACCTCCATTGACCTGGATTACTGCCACGCAGTGGTGAAGTTTTAGGATTCAGTGGAAAACTCATTGAGGTAAGGAAATCTTTGCATGTGAAAATGCATGATTTTAAGCTGCCAGAGCCCCACTCTGAATTTCACTTTCTGTTCTCAGTCCTCTTTCAATTTGTGGCTGCAACAGCAGATAAGCTTGATACATTCAGACCTGCCAAATAATCAGTTATTCATCACTTTTGTCAGCAATTGTTACCAGGTGAGTTATGTCCATTAGAAGAGCCTCCTCTTCTCCTGATGAGTGAGCACACGGCCTGGGTCAGGCCCATTCATCTCCATTCAGCTGATGAGTCTCATACACTCTATTAGTCCCCTGTCACACATGCTGCATTATGAACACAAATTACCTAAGATAGCCTCCATCAAAGGTAACGAACAGACCTTCCTGCCAGTAAACCGTGTGAGTCCTTTTGACTCGGAACGTGCTGCAGCGGTTCCTTTGTGTGCCTGTGAAGCTGTAGATGGTCACCTTTTTGTTCCTTGTCTTGGTGTTCTTCTTGTTTTCAAAGAGCTGAAACAAGCAGAAAAGCATGAAAATCATGCTGAAGTTTCTCGTAAGGATGTTTCAATCAGGCAAGAAAGTGATTTCTTTTTTTGGCTTTCACAGGTGCTGTTGTACCTTTTCCAGTAAAAGTGACTTGTGCTCATATAAAATTTTGCGATGGAATGGAAATACACGTGGTAAAATTGATTTTTCCACAGTGGAAATCTTTTTCATGCCACTCAAAAAAGAACAATTTCATATCAGTGCACAAAGCTAATTCTGTAACTGTGACATTTGCCATATTTATTCTGCATTCACAAAAGTCTTATAAACCAAAAGCACTAAATGTTCTAGTGAATGATGAAGTCTGCCCTCAATGGAGAGAGTTAACTTTTCCACCTGTTTTAGTAGGAGGAAGATGGCTCTTCTCCAAGACACTTGAAACCAGCAAAATGTATTTCTGTTTTAAAACCAAGAAGTTAATCTGCAGGACTCCGCTGTACTCATTGCTCCAACATTTATTTGCCTGCAGACAGGTCTGACGCCTGGCATCCTTTCCACTCCCTTCATGAGGACTGGATGAAGCCCCTAGGAAAGGTGCTTTAGGATTATGTAGTGCCCAGGAGGATGTAAGCATGGGGTTGCCAAGACACCCCGTTAAAAGAGGTAAAGTTATTACATGGCTTGAGAAGCCTGGAACACAGAGGACCTTCCAAAAACAGGCATCATGTTTTCCATGTTCTGTACATCACTGACAGACCACAGTTTAACGGAGAGCTGCTAAGAAGATACCAGAGCAGTACTATAAATATTTTGCAGATATTTATTACAGTTTCAAATAGAAACTGCTGCAAACAACATCAAAATTCACTGGGCTCTCAGAACCTTGCAAACACTACTTTAATGTCACTCACAGCACTCGCACTAATGGGGTGCCTCATTAAGGCAACAGTCCTGTAATTTTCTTCTCATTTAAACCCATAGAGATTCAGATATTTGGCTCGGCTGGAGCTATTCCAGATCTCCTCTGGCAAAGCTGTGAGGGAGTCTGCCCTGGTGGAATGGTCATGGACAAGAGCCGCAGGCAGAACTCCAATTACTTGTAATTGGAAGATGCTGGAGGAACTGAGACCTTCCAGGGGGTCACGTTATAAAGAGACTGTGGAGAACTCAGGTTTTCTCCCCCAGTGCCAATTTGTCGTTCTCAATGACACCTACTGCAAAAACAGAGTCAGGCTTTGAGTGCAGAGCCTCACTTCTCCCTGCTTACTCAAACAATGCTACTGCAGTCTGTGACAGAAGCGAGCGGGATGTGAACAGACATCCCACTTACTCTGAACCCCCTCAGCTGTCTGCTTTTGTTTGCAGACAGACACAGTAACCTACCTGGAGGTCCATCTCTGCCAGGCTAATTAACATTCGAGCTATGAACCTCTGCCAGAAGCCAACGGGGACAAAGCTCATCTTGAAGACCCTCTGGACCGTGTTTGCAGTCTGGTGGCAGAGCCCGTGGATATCTAACGCCGGCTTGGTAGGAAGCAGATGAGGGAGGAGGTAGCTGAAACACATCAAGTTCAACAGCTCAGATTTTAGCTACAGCTTTTAACACTGAGTACATTGTTACCAGATAATAAGGCGATTCAGTCTCCAAAGAGATTTTTAATGGCACAGCCTACTGCATATAAAAAAGCTTTTAGACTAAAACGCTGCAGCAATACATGGAGAAATTAATTTACACTATGAAAGCAAGCAGAGGCAAAACAGACATTACATAATTCAGCCAGGGCTATTGGAAAGGGCTAAAATTGATGTAATGAGCATTTGTGTACTCACAAATTAAATGCATTAAAATATAAGAGTCATTAGAACAGCTGTGATGTCGGGACTCATTTTTTTGGTACTATTTTGCCCTGGTAGTAAGCAGGGAATTAGAGCTATGGAACAGGAGATCAGGGCAAAAACAACCTCCAGTAGCTCGGGTTCTGTAAGCCCAGAAGTGGGGGAAAGGAGTTTCATGCTGCAGGGACTGGGCTCTGCCCTCAACCCAGCCCCAGAATGAGAGCACCCCATGGGTCAGCATGACAGGGATTCCTGCTGCCCCATCCTGCAGCTGGTGGATCCCTGTCACATCCCTGACAAACCTCCAGAGCAAGAGCTCACTTTGCCAGGCTGTTGCCAGCAGAGAAATCACTTGTCTAGCTCAGATTCCTCTGCAATCAGATTATTAGGTACTTTGCCCAAGTGTGAAGGAGACTTGATGTTATCTGTGCCTGACCAGCCAGCAGTAACGGGGTTATGCTGGTGTAGGGGACCACAACGTTTTCAAATTATTTTCAGATCTCCCAGTAATCCCAGAATATTCATTTGTCCTGATCTTTCATATTTGGGAAGTTAAACGTCCTGGAACACTGCAACTGTTTTGAAAACCATGAGCTTATGGCTTTCAATACTTGCCAGTAAATCTCCTGTCAGTGATACTCTTCTGTACCAAACACATCCCAGGATGCCTATACAATCTAAAATGTTATTTGCTTATAAGCAGACACACTGCTGTTTTATCAGTGCTGAGCCTGAGAAAATGTGTTGGCATCTGGGGCTCATCATTGACGGGCACAACGACAGCAGCAAGGCACGTGGCCAAGAGACCTGACCAAAATAACACTGGCAGGGACTAGACACAACCAGAACTAATGCTGGGTCAGAATCCACTGCTTTAAAGAATCCACTGCCTCTCATATTTTCTCTCTAGCAGCTGCAGCATTCTGTACAATTTGAAACATCAGCTCAGAAAAAAAACGGCCATGATTAGACAACAGCTCTCTCCATATGTCACACGTGATGACATATTACATGATCAAATTATCTGTTCCATGAAACATCTTTGGAATGTAAAACTGGCAAAAGTTTCAATTATAAATTCCAGTAAGAATGGTCACGCTTTTAAGTGTATTTTAAGAAGCAGAACACAGCTAAGTTATGTGCACCTTAGGCAGAAAAGCAGAGTGCGACAAACTAAAACTTCTTGCTCTATAAAAGTAGTGGATGCATCATCAGAGAGGCAATAAATTTTCCACAGCACATCCAAGAAAAGGTCTAGGAGTGTAAGAAGGGCCAGTGAGGCCCTTCTGGGCCACAACTATCTAGTGGATTATAACACAGATGGTGATTCGACGCTCTTGAACAACAGCCAATGCAAATTTTGAAAATATGTGAAACATGCCCCCATCCACCCTTTCAGAACAGAAACTGGCAGCTGCTTTCTCTACTGACTGCACAGAAACCCTATCTGGCAATCTAGACAATAATTGCAGCAGCACAGTAACAAATAACTGCTCTGTGTCTGGCTAGTACATTAAATTAATCCAACCTGCTATAGCTACAGCCCGTCAGTGGGAAGAATATTCTGCTAATGTGGCTTGGATCGCTCAGAAAAACATTGGGCAGGCCATGAAAAAGCAGTTTCCTTGTTCCTGAGGCACAGACAATGTAATTGCCCTGGTGAAAAATGGCAGATAGTGACAAGGAGTCCAAAAGGCATTTTGGACTGAGCAGAAACATTGCTGCTTTATCTGTGTTAAGCCTGAGAAAATTTGTTGGCATCCGGGACTGGATAAGTGACAGGCATAATGACAGCACAGAGAATGCTGCACTTGTGCTGGCATTGAGAGCTCCCCCGAGGCTCAGGGCGATGCGGCCGCGCTGTCCTGCAAGGGCAAGGAAGTGAAATGCAAATGCCACATCAAAAGTGCAGCACAGCTCCGGGCTCACCGCTAGCCCAACAACAGGCTGTCGCCAAGCAGATGGCAGAGAGAAAAATCGCAGGGAACTCTGCCCAGAGGAAAAGGGACCGGGGGGCAGAGGGGAGGAGGACTCATTAACATTTAAAGAGAGTGAGGTTTCTTAGACCATTTCTAGGAAAACTATTGATCAACACCTATTGAAGTTAAAAATCAAGTAAATCACGTTGCTGCTGCAGCTACGCTTTCCTGATTTCACCAGGAATAAAATGTTGCTACTTTCAGGGCTGACACAAGTACTGATTACCCAAAGTTTTCTGCCGTGCTGAAGTGAGGATCCTTCACTGGAAACAGATGACTCCAGCCCATCTATATTTCAGGCCTGGCAGCCGTGGCCTCACATCCTCTCCCAGCTGCAGCTGCGCCGGCTGAGCCCTTACAGCTTCCACCTGCTCATGGCCACAGCCCCGGCGGTGTCACTGCCCCTCCGGGCTGGTGGCTGAGCCTGTCACAGCCTCAATGCACCCAGTGGACAAAGACTGCTCTGGGAAAGCTTTCACACAGGCTGGTTTGGCCCAGAGGATGCTCAGTTCAGGAAATACAGCCCAAATGGATGGGTGCCTTCCATGACACTGCTGAATGCTCTCAGATATTTTCTCAGCACAAGAATCCTGTCAAGACAACCACTTGGAGTGGCAAAGCCTGTTAATATCCACTGACTAAAAGGTCATTTTTCTCCAGCCTGACTAAATCTCTCTCGTTATCAACATACCTGTTATTGGCCACAGGCAGGGCGATCTCAAACTTGGCCAAGAACTGGAAGTACTGCTCTTCGGTCTGCTCGGTGAAACCCGTCCCAACCAGCAGCATCCTGAGGTCCTCTGCTCTGATGACTCCATTCTTAGCTACAGACTTGGAGCTCTTGATGTTGAAAATCCTCTGTAGACACTCTGAGAGCCAGACAGGGTCAAGGAAGTAAAGGTTCCTCAGGCCATGGCTCGTGTCTGGGAAGTGCAGTAGTGTCCCTGTTTCTATGAGAAAATTAATGGCTGCAAAAAAGTAAAGAATTGGGGATTAGCAATAGATCAGCATTAGGAAACCACAGAAGTGCAGAAGAGTAGGACTACGAGGCACTTTGTGCAGTTTTATGCATTCCAGACACAGCCAGCACGCAGCCAAGCCAAGAGAGTAACATCTATCTGAGGAGTGCTGCTATCTGACACTCCACTTGTAAAACCCACATCTCACTTCTTCACAGCCAGTACTTCTGTCCCCATGACACCTCCCCTTCACCCTCCTCCTGTCATCTTCACAGGGAAAGGGCTCTCCCTGCCTCCTGCAGAGCAAGGCCTCCATAAAGATCACAAGACTGGGGACCTACAGAGAAGCCAGACTTGAAACTATGGCAACCTTCACTCTACACAGACTAGAAATGAGACACAGCTTGTTAAAAAAAAAAAAAAGAATGAAATCAGTAACCTCAAACCACCTTAGAAAATTCCTAGTCCTGTCCCCAAAGCCCCACTACTAATTTTATATTTTACCAATTTCCAAAGTCACCTCTACACTGGTGGAATTTGTGTTTACTATTTGTGGAACATTTCAATTGGACGTACCTATCAATTTCCAAGAAATGACGGGTCTGCTCTGACCTACCAGTTTGCAAGTCTTCATAGTCCTTGATGTCATTTCCAGGTGTCTGCTCGATCATCAGCTCTATTTGTCTGTCTGTTAAATACTGCACATCATCATTTTGACTTCTTCTATGCTGTTCTGCAAGGACAGCTTCTTGGAGGCTGAGGTAACTCCTTGGTATCTGCAAGCCATGTGAGAAAACCAGCAGGATCAGGATCAGCCAGCAAGGAATGAACTGGCTGCCACCTTCCTTTCACAGGGGTTTTTCAGTGCTGTCTCTTCCCAGAGCCAGACTGCCATCTTAAATATTCACATGGCTCCTGCACCAACCCCTTACTCCAGTAACTCCTAAAGGTGACCTCCCAAGCCTCCCAAAAGCCCTGCTTTGGCAAGGATCACCAAGACAGCCCAGTTCTCACCAATCTCCCTGCAAGTTTCTGGGAGCAAATTGAGCTGCCAACATCCTTCATGTTGCAGGTGACGTGAAAAATCAGCTGCCGCAGTCCCTCGAGGCCTTCCAGAGTCTTACACGAGAGCTCACTGCAAAAGCCATTCAAGGGGGAAGGTTATCAATCCTTATCAGCACACTGGCTTCCTTTCCAGCCTCACTTTCTCTTATCACTGACTGTAAATTTCCTGTGTCAGCTGAATGGGAGGAAGGCTGTCAGTGAGTATTTTTAGAATACTTTGGAGACAACACAGAGTTGCCTGGAAAAGATGTATCAGGCCACATCTGTATTAGCCCAACCTCTGCTCTGCCTGCTTCACTGCCTGCACTGCTGTCCCCTGTGCACTGGGATGTCTGGGGACATCCCTGGCAGCCTGACCAAAGTCATCCCCCTCTGTCCCTCCAGAGCCACACACATCCTGGAAGGGGCTGTGGGGAGGATGAGAACTCTGTGCCCCAGCAGCCTCTAGAGACAGGTCCAGTCCTCCCTGCCCAGATCAAAGAGGCAGAATGATGACTACCAGACACCTTTTCCACCCTCATTCCGGCCCTTGATCAGCTGGATCCTGCAATCTGGGAATTGATGCTTAGATCCTAAAAGCTGGCCTTCATTATCTCTTCAACAGCTAAAAACCTGCCCTCTTCAACTCCTACTAGTTTTAATCTCTTTGTGGGCTGGATAAGAACAGTTCTGTTCCACTTTCCCCAACAAAGGGTCTTTCTAACTGATCCTACACATGTTCCCATGGCAGACAGAAAACCCTTCTCTAATGAAAATATGCTTCATCTTAAACCTCAGCCCTGCATGGCACTGGGAAGTGTGCAACTCACTGGGATGCTGGATGACCCTGACCATGACAGAAGCACCCAGGGTCACCCACACAGTGATTTCACACTCCTCCAGCCCCAGAGCTTAATACCATGCTTATTCCAGGTGGATGATGGAGTGTGGAGAGGCACAGGAGGAAAGAGGCTGGTAAGAAATGCAAGGGGAAAGGAAGGTGAAGAGAAATGTTCAGGATGCCTGTCAGGGTGAAAGAAAGTCCCCTTGAGAAAGAATGACAGAAATTATGTTGTGATGCTCGGAGGTGATGGCAAAAGAGGCTTGAGGTGACACAAAGTATTCTCCTTCTCATGATGAGTCTTTGAGCCTCACAGTGGGTCCCTGGTGCTTCTTCTAATGGGGAAGAGCTGGCTGGGATGCCTGACATGGACAGGGATGCCTGACATGGACAGGGATGCCTGACATGGACTGGGATGCCTGACATGGACTGAGATGCCTGACATGGACTGAGATGCCTGACATGGACTGGGATGCCTGACATGAGCTGGGATGCCTGACATGAGCTGGGATGCCTGACATGGGCTGGGATGCCTGACATGGACTGGGATGCCTGACATGGACTGGGATGCCTGACATGGACTGGGATGCCTGACATGGACTGGGATGCCTGGCAGTGCCTGGGATGCCTGACATGGGCTGGGATGCCTGACAGTGCCTGCAGAGCAGTGTGTGGGAGGTCGGCTGATGCCTTTGCCAGGCAGCAGATGGGAAGTGCTGGGGACATCACAGTGCCCTTCCTCATTTGCCAGCTGCCACCTGCTCCTGCCCCAGGCAGATATTTTCACGTTGTTTGGTGCCAGCCTGCTGCACCCCCTGGCTCACAGCACGCTCCGTTCCCAGCTGGAGCAGCCTCCTCTTCCCAAGGGCATTCTCTTGGAGCAGTGTCAGACTGCGTGGCCTGAGGGACACCCCCCTCCCAGGCAGCCCCAGCCCCCTGTTGTGACACCTGGAGATGGATGGGACAGGTTTGGACTGCCAGAGGCTCAGGGGAGTGACCCCTCCTTGCCCAGCCGCGTGAGCCATGTTCCCACGTCAGGTACCACCCACAGCCTCCCCTCAGCAAAGCCCCTGGCACCCCCCTGTGACAGTCACGCTCCCACAGCATTAATTAGTCAATCTGCACCTTCTCCCCTTGTGACTAATGTGTCACCATCAAACAGTGAGAAACCTGAGTGAAGGGGGAGCAGTAAACAGGCTGGTCAAGGTCATGACTTTGGAGCTTCCAGCTCTCAGACTCATCATCAGCCCCCTGAGCAACACTGACCTTCTCTCTCATTATAATACATTATCTCAGTCAAAAATAGATGAAATGCAATGCTGACGAGCCTCTAAATTGGTTCCGTTGCCAAGGAGATCAAGTATCTCAAAATTGTTAAAAGTGTCATAAAATAAAGAGTGAGTGACTGAACTTCACAAAGGCACAAGGACTCACTGCAGGTGCTTGAAGGTGATATCTGGGAAGCCAGTTGCTCTGGATCCAGAGGGAGAGCGACACAGAGCCAGGACATAGGCCCTCAGGGTTGCTATCCTCTCCACACGGAATTTTGTCTCAATCAAATCAAGGTGTGTTCCTACCACCAACACCACTGAGTTTGGAGCCTTGGCCTGCAAGAGAAAACAGTGGCAGTGATCTCATCCAGATTACATCAGGGAGGACAGATGAAAAGTGTAGTATTTAAGAGGAGGGAGTCACACATATCAATAAAATGGAATACCTATATATATATTTATAAAATAAAGGCAACATATTGTGGCAGCTTGACAACTGCTGCAGGTGATCTGGGCATCACAGAAGCTCTGCAGAGCATGGCTTAATCACCTGCTGCTACTGCAGAGCAGGAAACTGTCACTTTGTGTTTTTACATCAGGGTTTAACATAAAAGGAGTTGCTCTAAGTCAGTGAAATGAAGGGAACCATGTCTGCCCAGACAAAGTTAACTTAACCTGCAGCCAGAAGATCTGACATCATGAACAAGGATAATCTGGAATGGATACCTGGGGAAGTCACACACACTTTCTCACTGAAGGTACATGGAGAGAACTCCCTGGTGTGTTCTCCCAGTACCCAGCAGCCTGCAGCTCACTGACTTCCTCAGCATGAGGGAGTATCTCAGAATTAACAGCATTTGATGGAGTTTGCATTCACCAGTTTGTCTTTCCCATTTCTGGTACCCCCAGTACACTTTATTTCCAGTAAACTCCACAGGTTAGGCATCCAGTGTGTTTAAGATACTTCCCATTGTGTGCTTCAAAGCTACAATTTCACTTCTTCTCTCCCAATTCTATTGTAAAGGGTCATGAACAAAGACTCTCTTGTGGTTTTCTCCTTTTTAGACACAGCACTCTTCATTTCCCCTTTTTTTAACCATCACGATCACATTTCTCTGCATTTTTCCTGATGTTACTGTGTGCTTGCTGGGATGTATTAAGGACACATCAGACATTTTGGAAATCTAATAATTTTCCTTTCAGCTTTGTTACCTAGTTTGGGTTTTTGATTGCTGCGCCCATTAATATTTCGATAATTACAAGATGTTTGCTTTTCAAGAGGCACCCATTTTTGTGCATTTAATGTTAAAACAGTTATAAAATAATAAAGAGTTACAGACAATTATGAACATGGTGTTGGAAAAATGCAATGAATTCACTGCAGCTCTGAGTCTAAATGAGAGCTGGTTTGGAAATACTCTCCATCTTACCTGAATCTAAAGTGTTAAAAATATAACCTCAAGACTAATGTGCGTCTAACCCACAGAAGAAAGAAAATGCTTCAAACCCCCCTTGGAGCACAGTGTGGTCAAACACTAATTCCAAAATAAGTATGTTCAGCCTTACTTAGCAAGGGTTTATAAATCAGCTTTTGTTTCGCTCTCTGCTGTGTGTGAGGGAGAACAAAGCAAATGATAAATTTAAACCATTAAATATAGAGCGATACGCCTACAGCGTAATGGAAAATGAATCCCAAATGCTGTGCAAAATTCATAGCTTGGGGAGCTTTTAAAAGCAGAGCAAAAAGAATCTGCAATATCACATATCTGTGTGCTGAGCTGCTGCTTGATAAATAGATATCCCAGAGCCCACCAGTGACTTCTTACCTCAATGTTCAGCAACCAGAACTGTAAGTTTGCCACAGCTTCTTCCCCCAGTGCCAAGTTCCAGACCACTATGTACAATGCTTTGTCTGTGAAGAAACACTGATTGACTGTAGACATGCTCGCTGGGCCTCCGATATCCCAGACATTGAACTCCACTGAATCAACCTACTTAGACAAAGAGAAGTGTTCAAATCAAACCGTGGCAGTAAATCACTGGGAGATAATAGCTGAAGTATAAACCTACGCCTGCATAATGTATGACACAAGAAGGGGTTCAATGTCCTAATTGTGCCTCCAGGAAAGATAAATCAACAAGCAATTGTTAAGCATGGCTACCACTTCCCCACAGGAAATCAAGACTAATTACTTGCTGCTAAAACGATAGAGGTGCCCTTGATGCTGGTAAAACTCCAGTTAATGCTGTGGATTCTCCAGTCCAAACAAGGGTCTCATTCTGAGCCCTGCATTTCACTGCATCTGTAAATGAAACTGTTTCATCCTTGCCTGTGCCACAAGACCATTGAAGCTGCTTATCTGCCTCTGCTGTGGGGAACAGGAAACCCCTGCTGAAATCACTTCCACTGAGCTCAGACCGAGCTGAGCCAAGCAGAAGGGAGATGCTCAGGAGATGGGAAGCTTCTCAGGCTTCCATAAACACCTCCTACACTTTGCTCCCAGGCTTCTGACGCCTGTGCCACGCCAGAGATGGGCCAGAATCACAATTGCTGTGAATCAGACTCACTGATTTCTGGGGGAATGCTTAAATGGAGGCCTCTCCAGTTCTGGCTCTCTTCCCAGTATCCCTGCATCCATTCCTCTGTGCAGCCCCATGACAGCACTAAGAGGGAGCCTGGCTCTCTGCTTCAATGGCATTCAGGCTCTCAGTTGCAGCAGGAAGTACCAGCAAACCTGGGAAGATCTGTCCCTAAATCACTTGGCCCTGGAGAGTCAAAAAACCTGAGACTGAACACAAAACCAGACCTTCCTCCTCAGAGGAAGCCACCATCCTCAGAGCATCACATAACACCCAGTGGGCTCTGTTTAGGGGGCTGGGGCCAGGTACTGACTGATCCCATGTGGAAGTTACCCTATCAGAGTTCAGCCAGGAGCTCAGCATCTCAGCAGGGCTCTGATTCTGTGCAATCCGTGTGAAGTCTCCCAAAAACAGCTGGAAGAACTTCCAATTGTTGAAACCAAGCCCTAACCAGCACAAGGACTGCTTTGTTCATCCAGAAGACCTTCAGCTGGGAATGTGTGTGTGGACAGACAGACTCAGAGATGGAGATAAAAGCCTATTCATTGTTTTGATTCCACTCCAGGTCCCTGGTGCTGTCTACACTTTTATTTTATTCAATTGCTCTTCAACACAAAATGCACAAATCCCTTCTCCCACCAAAGTCTACCCTTCAAGGAGTCAGCCTGTGTTGCTCTTTTCTTTCTGTCTCTGGCCTGGCACTCTTTGTTGTGGAACAGCTGAACTCAGCAGGCTCCTTTCCCCTTTCCAAAACAGTCTGGTGGTCATGGCTCTCATCTGGGAAGGGGGAGTGATGTGTTTGCACCCCCTCAGCTCTGACAAGACTTCAGGACAAATTCTGCATCCCCCATTCCCTAGGCTACTCTGCAGGCAGCGGACAGGACCACCTACAAATGCTTGGATTAAATCAGCACTCTCCAAATTACTTTAGTGTGACACACTCCATGGATGAGCCATCTGAGATTTGGGTGTTTAAGGTGTGATCCACATCTCTGGATCACACCTTCCACCCACATGCCCCACCCAGGACAGGTCTGGTATCAAGGAAGTCCAGCTTTAGGTACTGATGTCCCAAATGAAAACCCAATCTGCTGCAGAGAAGCTGATTTAAAGCACTCTCTCAAAATTAGTGTCCACTGAGGTGGGAGAGCCAGAATTTCAGCCTAGCCAACACTCTTTAGAATACAGTCAGGAAAACAGAACTGCCCTCTAGTTCTGGAAATGAAAGAATTGCAACGGGTCTAAAACCACATCCCACTTGTAAGGCAATGCAAACTGCTCTTTGCAAAAGGACAATTTCAAATTTCAGCCCACAGGACCCTGCAGGGCTCCCACATCCCACTGGTCCTGCAGATCTCCGACCGCTTTTCACCTTCGCCTTGTGCCCCACGGGCTTGGGCAGCTCCCACTTGGTTGTGCGGATGGTGGCCTCGCTGTGCATCATCTGGGGCACCTTCCCTGTCTGCAGGATCTCCACCAGCGTGGACTTGCCCTGCCGGGGGGGCCCAATGACAATCATCTTCATCAGCTTGCACTTCTCTGCCCGCCGCAGCTGCGCTCGTAAATACGCCAGCACCGTCTTGGGGCCTGGGAGCAGGACAGAACAGGGTGGGCACTGCAGCCAGCAGCACCCAGGGACAGCACAAACCCCACTCTGCACACACACATCCCATGGCTGGGAACTCCTGCTTGCCCTGCAGCCTGGCTGTGGGCTGAGAATAAACAAAGAAACCTCCAGCGGACAAACCTGAGACAGAGACCCCAGGAAAAGGTCACTGCTCGGAGGCTCCACAATGGAGCACTGTAAGGAGAAACAAATGCTGGGGCTCCTATGCTTCAGAAGCTGAAAGGAAACATAAAATACTAATTCAGTATTGGAAAAATACTCAGTTTTTCCCTCTGCTTTTATGCTTCCAGTTAAAGTGAGATTGAGGTTTCAACAGTATACTGCTGGAGCAGGAATAATTCCTAATAACTTTGTTCCCACAGGATTTTCTGATTAAAATGAAAAAAAAAAAAAAAAAAAAAAAAAAAAAGACAGCATTGTAATGGATCCAAAAACCTAGCAGCTCACAATAAAGTCACTTCAATGGGACTGTCTGTGACTGCTGATCCTAAACACTTCAGTCTTTAGAGAGACCATCTAAATATCCTAAACTATCCACATTCAGGAAGCAAGCCACAGAATTTATGCATACTGCAAATGAAATACTGCATTTATAAGTCATCATTTTAAATTGTGATCTCTTTTAAATTGATCATTGCAGCCAGAGCTTAGCGCTGATTATCAAATTTGTAAATAGGAGTAGGAAGTTTCCCTGTGCAATTCCAGTTAACCCCACGAGGGCTCAGGCAGTCACTGTCTGTTCCTGCTCTTGACCATTAAAAGGAAGAGATTTTATTGCATGTTCAGTCAATTTAATAAAGAATACACAGCATCAGCCTTACCCTCTTTTCTGATCTCTGCAGGAACGTTACTGATATTTAGTTCCTCGATATCCAGCTGCCAGAGATTAGCCAGCTGTCCAAGTTCTGGAGGAAGCTCTCGGATACCAGGGTTACTGTACAAAAACAAATAAATCTACCAACAACCAGGCTTTGTGTGTAAGTAGCTGCTCTCATGGACTCTCAGATTACGCTATTCTATCCTTGCAGAAATCTTCCATTAACATTTTAATAAGACTACTCAGCACTTTAATAGCAATTTCCATCCTAAAAGTGATGTATAACCTCAATTTATCCTCTGAGGCAGACAAATGTAATCATCTTTGCTGGATAGTTGAGGAAATAAAGGCAAAAATGATGAGTTATTGAATGTAGCACTACAGAAAATGACAGCAAAAAGCCAGAATGAACTAGAGGCACATTAGATTCCCAGGCCTGTGTTCAAAGCATTAGATCATCTTCCCTGACTCAAAAGACCAGTCTCCTCCTTATCTAAAGCAAACCATGGGCACAGCTCTAACAAGGGGCTGACAATTTCCAGCTTTCTGACTTCAAAAGCACTGGACATCTGGGGTGGGGCTCCACAGAAGACTGGTCACTAAAACAACATGGAAATAACACTGCAAAGCTTTTCCAGGACACGGACTTACTTTCCTAAATAAAGCTCTGTTAAACCTTTCAGGAGGCAAACGGACTGAGGGACAGAGTCCAGCTGATTGTCGTTCAGATAAAGAACCTCCAGAGAATCACTCAGAAATGCTGGAAACTCCAAAAAAGGACCTGGAACGAGACAGAACACAAAATGCACCTTTAAAAAAAGAAACAACAAAACAGGCATCAAGGCTCTGAACCAAGAGCTTCACCTGAACTTTGCAGGCAGGACATGAGGTCATGTCCATTGGCAGGGGCCAGCACCAAGCAAGAGCAGAAAAGCAAATGGCCTTCAGTGACAATCAAACATCAATGTTCACATCTCAATGTCCTAAAGTCACAGTGCTGGAAGGTGACAGTGTCCAGGACTTATGGGGTGCTGAGGGAGGAACTCCAAGCCTGCCAAAACAGCTCAGGGGATGAGTGGCACATTGTCTCCTGCTCTTGAATACATGGTAATATCTTGTGAACTGCCCCTATTGCAGCCTGACAGCTGGCACTGAGAGGGCATCCCACGGGTACAACTGGTTCTTAACATGGCACTGAAAGGGCACACCCAGGGCACAGCTGGTTCTCAATGTTATCTGAGAAAAGCCAGTCAGAATTCATGTTCAGGCCCCCATGTTGCATCCCACAGTAACTGATGGTGGATCAAAGTCAGTAACAACAGAGAAGAAAACCCAAACTGGAGCTGAGAGATTGACCTATGCTGTCTCCAAAACATGCTGGTGTTTACTCCTCTGTTCTGTTTTAGAGAAGGACTCAGGGAACTTCCTCCATGCCTGAGGAGCATCTTGGGTATTTTGGGAGCAACCCAAGCAGCAGGACCATCAACTGCATGGCTGAGTTGCTGTTGCTGGAGAGGTTCAAAGAAAGGAAAGCTCTTCAGGTCCCAAAGAGCACCATTTCACTCCAGAAATAGCATCTGGGATAGCGGCACAAAAACTGCCATGGATTGTGTTGCTGTATTGAGGTTTGACATTTATCTCCCAAAGAGCATCCTGAAATGAAGGAAAACCAGGCGGGTTTGGAGTCTCAATAGGAAAGTACAACCAGCACCATCTGCTGCCTCTATGGTCAATCAAAGCAACCCCCTGAGATGCAAGACTGTCCCTTCCTGAGGGATGGGACAGTTCCACTTCCACCAAGATCTTCCTTTACAGAGAAGACGTGAGGAACTGTAACTATACTCAGTCAAAAAGAGGAAAAAAAACTGGAAGAGGTTTTCTCAGGAGAAAACTCCCCAGTTCTAATATTAACAGCACTTGCAGCCCGAGCTGTGATCAGAAAAGGAGCAAGATGGAGTCCCACTATCTGCAGGGGTGTTTCATATACGTGACAGGACTGTCTGGTGTGGGCAGTGTCACAGTCTGCCTTTTGAGTCTTCAAATTGAAAAAATCATCTTTGAGATTATTTTAGGAGAACAGCAGGCTTATTCAGGGATGCAATTCACTTCCTTTCTGGCTCATTGCTGAATTTTACATTGTTGCTCTTCAGTAGGTACCTGGGCACAGACAGATTTAGTCCCTCTTGGACACGTAGGAGCAAACTCCTAAAATAGCAGCAATACTCTGAATTCACCAAGGAGTCCCAGGTGGAAAGGAGTGTACTATATTGGAAGCAAGCTTGAGGTGTTTATGAATTGTAATTATTTATTCATGAGTTATTTATGATTTCTCTGGCTTCGTCTCAAATTTTCTTTTAAAGAACTGTAGAAAAATTAAAACAAATCCCATCTTGAAAATGTATTTTTGGATGAATAAACGCTACCAACACCACACATGCATGTGCAAGAAGTTATTCTGAGACTTATCAATCAAGTATAGTGAGCACCATAAATTATTCTCTTTAAATAACCTAGACTTAAGTAAACAGCTTTGTTGGTAAATCATATGAAAACCTGTCCACCCCCACCTCACCAGGAGACTTCTGTGAGCAGCTGATGTACTCCAGCTTCTGTTTTCTCTTGATGTTTAAATTCTTGGCCTCATCCTCTCGTCTCACCAAGCTACACTTGGCAGAGGAACAGAGAGAAAAGGATGAGCTGCCTCTGCTCTGTCTCTGTGGCTGCTCACCCGTGGCACCAGCCAGGTGGGCTGCTCTGTGCCCCCGGCTACCTGAGGCCACCCGAGGCAGCTCCAGGTTGCACCAGGGTGCAAAGTGGCTGTTCAAATGTCACTGCTGCAGAGCTCACCCTCTCCTGCTTTCTGCAGAGGGTGATGCTGGGTTTGCAGCATGTAGAGATTTCCATTAGGACAGCAATTCCCTTTTAGAACTGGTTGTAGCTGCCTTTGCCTGCTGCTCCTGCCCTTCTCTCCCCTTTGGGAAATGCTGCTGCAGCACTTTACAGCAAAGCTCTGAGGCTATGTCAGACTCCACAAGGTTCAGACTCCTTTTCCAGTTGTTCCGTAGTCCAACAATGTCACAGCATTTCCATTTCCATTTCCTGCTGTGAAACAGCACAGACCAACCTCCTCTCCCCCTGGGGGGCACACACACCTCAGCCAGCACAGCAGCCTCCACTGCCATGGACAGGAAAACGAGGCAGGACCAGCCTGGCCTGCAGGTCCAGGTAGAGCTCCTGCCTCCCAGAGGAGCAGCTGGAGGTGAGGACCTCCAGCCCTAACCTACAGCTATGGCTGTACATGGTTCATTTACCAACTTCACCTCAGGCACAGTTTTCAGGGGAACTGAGGGAAGGATTTGCTGCAGGAGGGCCTCTTCCTGCCACGAGCAGTCCAGGGCTGCTGGGATGTGATGCTGGCTCTGTCCCACTCTGTGACTGGCAAGGAATGCTTAGAGCCAGGCATTCTGCAGGCAGCCAGAATGAGAAAACTCCCCAAGTGCTTTAAAATAAAACAACAAACAAAAGAAATGCAGATGAATCCCACAGAGAGCAGGAAGCAGTGCAGTATCTTCAGATATCCCTTTGTTCTCTCTGGGATTTCACATGCATTTCATCAGCTCTGCCCCAAACTGAGGGTGCAAATCACAGGCAGGGGAAAATGTGCCATTTATAAAGTCAGCAATCAAAACAATCCTAAGAGTCACAGGGATAATTATGGGTTAATTTCCCTTCAACATGCCACTTAATGCTCTGGCTAAAAGGCATAACCTTCACGAAAGAGCAAAAGAAACAGGTTTCACACCATCTTTCTATGTTGGTGGTACCAACCAGCTGCATAATTTCTTTAGAAACATTTTATCTGAACATATTTCCTCTTAATGAAATGCAGTTGCACTTTAAATTGCAGAGGAATTTCCTCTGCTTTCCCTCCAGCCAAACTGCAGACTCCTGCTGCTTCCCAGCTCTCCTGGCATTGCCAGCACTCGCTGTGTGCCTTACCTGCCTCGGGGCCACCACGCACCCTGTTCTTGGTGGTGAAAAAGGGGATCCTCTTCGTTTTAAACCCCTCATCGTTCCTGTGGGCCAAACAAAACAGGGACTCGTGGGGAAAAGATCTTGGAAAGCTGCTGAGCTACATGGGGAAGAGCCTGACCATGCACTCACAGGATCCCACCTGCTCTGGAGAGATGGGAGTGAAACCTGCTGTGCAATCAGACTCCACCAACACTTGTCCAGCCCAGTGGTTTTCTCCTGGCAAATCAACAGAGCTCCTCAAGCAGCTCTCCCAGCTCCCAGGGCAGGAGCACTTGACCCCTGGCTTTATGGGTGTCAGGGTTAAGTGGTTGTCAAACAGCAGATTGAAGGAGTTTCACCAGAAGTGCTGGAGAACCGACCTGCTGCCACTGCCGCCCTCCCTAGGGAGGCTCAGAGAAGATGACCCACCAGCATGACTCTGGAAATGCACTGGGACATTCAAAAAGGGGTAATCTGTCTTTTGCAACTGACACAGAAACTCCTAAGGACTCCAAAAACTGTGTTGGACAGGCACCCAAATGAGAAGATAGCACGACACAATTCAGCGCAATTTTGGAGATGATAAAGGACCTTTAACTTTCTATGTTAAACATCTCTATTGGAATTTCTAAACAGAAGAACATCACTCATTTATTGGACGATCTTATTAACATCAGCCTTAGAATCACAGAATCCTTTAGGCTGGAAATCTCTACGAACTGGCAGCTGGTTATACTTCCATTTAAAAAACAAAGACTTTTCATTTTTTCCATAACAATACTCCCACACTAACTAATAACTGCAGTCCAGCCAGATGGTTTATGGTTAAGATATGCTCCCCACAAACTTGTATTTGTAGTGATGAACCACACAGTGGGCTGAAGAAATTCCTACATGCTCAGAAATTAAACTGCCATTATCAATAATCTATCCATTTAATAAATGATACAGTGTGCTAAATGCCCAAAGAATTCAGCAAAGGATAATTCGTCACTGTCACAGACACACAATGTACTTGGGGACATGGTATGTGGGTATCAATGCCTTCTATGCAGGTGATTAATTCTCTCCTGACATCCTTTGTGTTACATGAGGCATTGGGTTTGCTATTATTTCTTCAGCTTTTGTTTTCTTAGCCAAAACTTGAAAGCAACACTTACTTCCCAAGCTGGTTTTTTGAAAGATCCAGCGACTTAAGTTGTTTGCAATTCCACTTATCCTGTGAAGGCAACATAACTAACTGATTTCCCAGCAGCTTCAGGGACACCAAAGCCTAGGAGAGGAACAGCCTGGAGTTAGGGAGCACCAAACACACAGAAGGAGCTTTTTAAGCATGGCTATTAAATAACAGCAACACGAAGAAAGTACATCTTATTCATCAGAACATCCTGTCCGTGCTGCCCAGCATGCAAACATTTCCTCCCTGTCCCCAGCAAGTTCTGCACGGAGCAGCACCACTCACTCCAGGGAGATTATTGCTCCACTTGCTGACAGATGCACTTGGAAACAGCCCATGCAAGAGGACATCTTACTTCTTAGTGAGGAAACCTTTCCAAGTGGGAAAGAGCAGTCTGATTTACCAACACAGGATGCCACGTATGGACTGTATATGTAATAACTGTGTGTCTGCACAAAGTGGGCTTACACCTGCAGTGCATGCACAAAATCAAGGTGCAAAACATGAGCCACTTCACACAAGGAAAAGTTTTGATTGCTTTTTTTATGACATCTCTATTAAAATGGACAGGATTTGTATTCACTTTCTGTGATTTATACAAGTTACACATCTCCTTGGTTTTTCCCCCCTCCCAGCAGAAACAGGAATTTTAAAAACAAGTGAAACTGATTGTGATGCAGTTAACACCACACAGATAGGACTCAGCTGGAAATACCAAGCTAAACATAAGATCTCCTTTGAATTTAACAGAAATATAAAAGAAAAAATGCAGTTCCCATTCAACTTTGTAAAGTTTGTGCTCCTCCATCTGCCCTTAATAATGTTGAGGCTGAAATGATCATTTTCATTTGGCTGAAAATCCAATTTTCCACTGAAAAACAGTGCTGTCCGTAGAGTTTCCAACCAGGTTTATTCAGCAAGTCCCCCCACCATGAAAAACTGAGATAAAGCAGAATGTCAGCTGAATTATCTCCTGCCAGAAGTACAGCAATATTAATGAATTATACCCCATGGAAATCATGTTTTACCAGCAGAGACTTCAGTGTCAAGTGTATTAAATGTTTTATGTGCTCCACGTTAATAAAAAAGGTTTATGCCCCTTTTCATCAAGCAGGATTAACGGGGCCTCACAAAGCAGTTTGTTGGCCTTCCTCCCCTTTTTTAGATTGGAAAAATATGAGGTGTCCATGTGACATAAGTGATGGACAAGCAGCAGTGGCTGGAACGGGAATTACCGTGCAAAACGCTCCCTCTAGTGATGGAGAGGGGCAGAGCTGGGCTCTGCTGGGATTTGGGGAAGGTGAAGGGAATACAGAACTGCAGACAGAGTGAGCCACCCAAGGAAAGGGAAAACTGGAAAACTGAGAACTGAAAACTGACAGAAAATGCTTTTACCATCATTCATGCTCCCCTGGGAGGAGGGCCCAGCCTGCCCCTGGCTCCTGGTGTGGGGCTCTCTCCAATGTCAGCATGGGGCTGTGCAAGGACAATGCCTCAGACTTCTCCCCAAAACACCCCTGGGCAGGGGGAGGGAGCAGAGGGAGGCTGCACATCCCAGAATTAGCACAAACTGTGCTCTAGGGGCTCTAACTGGGGTGATTCTTTTTCAGTCACTGTGTCTGTGTCCCCGCAAACACTGACCAAGGCCACTCTCCAGGGAGCTGAGAGCCTGGGCAGCTTCTCTCCAGTGGTTCTGTGCATGGGGGAAATCAGTGACTGCCAGCTGGCTGTGGTTCTTCATGACTGAAACTCTGGAGACCTCTAGTCCTTTAAAATTGCCTCTTGTCTCTAACTTCTCCATTTTTACTGCCTTTCAGTGTGAGAATGGGGGCCTCCAGAAGGGACACAATGGCAGCGGCAGACAAACTGCCTCCAAAGCTGCTGCCACAGCATGCCAAAGGGTGTGAGATGACACCTGAGTGAAGGGACTGCAGCATCAGATTAAGGTGCCTCAGTCAAGGTCATGATGTGGAAAAGCTGACCAGAGTCTAAACTGAATTATTCCATCCAGAGGGGGCCAGGTGTCTCCAGGAGAAGCAAAGCAGGGAGAAGCCAAGTAGTCTAGAGAATTAAGACATGGCTTGGTTGGTTCCTTTAGAAGGCAGCAGCCAGGAAAGCTGAGGAGGTTCCTGTTTCTCTCAACACCACATTTCTGGAGTACACATGGTATTATTAAGGACTGAGCTGGTCCCAGTCTTGCAAACCATGCAAAGGCCAGTGATAAACTACACTGCACTGCAGCTACAGTGACAAATGGCTGTCCTATGACATGTGCTTTCAAGTCACAGGCCTCCTCTGCTTTCTGCTTTTCCCAGGGAGAAATCAGTTCACTGCTGTTCCTACATAAAAATAATACATTATCTGTAGGAACACTTCACTTCCCATTTCTCCCCCTTCCCACATCTGCTTCTGGAGAGGGCTGGAGCATGAGCACAGCCCTGTTCACCCACACCAACTCTACAATCAAGGAATAGCCCAAGCCAGGGCTCCTCCAGGCATGGGGTTTTACCTTCTATTTGCTCACCACACTCTGGCCCTCAGGGCACTGAAAATATTTTATATTTATTTCTTATATGAATAAAATGCTGAAGAGATACAGATAAGAGCTGACACTAATTAGGGCAGCCAAGGCTCACTGACTTTGAAAACATCAGCAAAGTTTGTGCTGAGGTCTCTCCCTTTGCACCCTCTGAGCAGCAGCACCTAAGAACTGTGCCCTGGAAGCACCATCTAGTGTTTAATATCTGCCATGCTGGCTCCCACCCCCTGGGATGGCTCTCAATGCATTCAGAAAAACCAAGTTTTGGAGACAATAGTCCATAGGATTCGTTCTGCTTCAGGAGAAATGCCAACTGGAAACAAACAGCCACCAGAGAGCAAAGCCAAATGTGCTGGGATGACTGGAAAGAACTGAGGGAATTCAACCCTCTTGTTCCAGCAGGAGGAAAAATCACCTTTGCAGCACATCCTGAGATCAGGACAGGACATGGAAATGAACCATCACTTCTGCATCTTTCCCCAAGAGGCCAGCAGGGAAAAGCATGGAACTTCTGCCCAGATTCACCTCTGTTTCTCTGTTTTTCTCTGAGTTTCACAATCTTGCAGGGAAGCTTGGAGGAAACCCCAAGTTCTGCTTGGTTTCATGTGAACACCATATGAAAGCAGAAATTCTGAAGAATTTTAACATAAACCCATGGATCTGTGGTGTCCACAGGAAAGAATTATTTAATCTACAACCTTTAAGATTACAGAGGTCCCAGGCAGCACTGTTTAGGGCATTCAAACATGCTATTTTCAGCACAGAAAGACTAACTCCTAATTACACAACTCTTTTTTTCAAGAAAAAGCACAACTATTTGTGAGTGTACTTGATTACATCAATATTTCAATGGCTGGAGCTTGGAGCTACAATGCAGGGCTTGTCTTCCAAACTGTGCTCCCAAATTCTGCAAACCACAGACATCCAGAGAGTTCTCAGAAGACCTGTGTCAGAAACTAGATACATCTCACTGGGTGAGGGCCTGAATGTGCTGATTCAGGGGGTGACAGCCTGCTCAGGGGCTCTGTGCAACTGCACCAGCTCAAACCAGCACGAGGGCTCCGACCTTGCCCGGGCAGCCAGTCTGAGGTCTGAGTCAGAGCTAGGAAAAATAATGTGAGAACTAGGAAGAAATGACACTTACCTCAAGCTGGAAGAGTCCTGTTGGAACTTCTTTCAGTGAATTCTCAGAAAAATCCACTTCTCTCAGGTGATTTTTCCAGAACACAGTCAATGCATCAGGTAGGAATTCCAGTGCGTTTCTAGAGGCTTTACAACATTTCTGGAAAACATAAAAAGCCCCACACTTACAGAGCAGTAATCATCTCTTTAAATAATGTGGTAGATCAGCTGTCAGGTGTCAAAAGCTTTAATAAATTAATTCTAGGTGGTCTCTTTAGATACCTTGATCTAGATAAATTATTGGCCATGCAGGCACATAGGGTTTGCTAAGGAGATCCACTCAACTGCTGGTCAAATTCCTTGGTGGGCAAAAAGTATTCCAAAAATTATTTTGAAAATCACCCACCCCTATTTGCTTTTCAACCATAAACAAACACTTCCCCAAAGGATACTGTTCCCCTGCTGTCCCTGTAAAAATGAGGAATAAAGCCACAGTGATAGGTGTGGATACAGATGTCCTAGTTTGCCATGGGTTTGGGCAAAGTTACCCCTGGTGAAAGTTGGGTGTTTTGTAAAATGATCCTAACAATGCTTCTGCACAGAGGAACCACAGAGAAAATGAACACATCCATGTAAGACACATTTCTAAAACTTTACCACCAATGCCATCAACATGGTGAGAACAGGGTGGAACCTCAGAAAGACTGGATATAAAACCCATAAACCAAATTTGGCAAGGGCACTCCTACAGAACAGCCTTTTAAGCATCTGACAGCTTTTTAAGCATTACAGTCAATTTTTTTTTTTGCATTGTTTCAACAGTTTTTTCAACCTCTGACTTTGTCAGAGCAGTTCAACTTACCAGGGGGCAGGCCCAGGGGTCTGGAAACACTTTCAGCTGATTTCTGGAAACATTCAGTATGTTTAGGGACTTGAAGCAGTATAGAAAAACCGTTGGAAGTTCCACCAACCTGTTGTCAGAGACGTCAAGCTCCTGCAGCTTCCTTAAACCAATCCAATTAGTTGCTGGAAAACATGAAACATTGTGGCCTTGGTATAAGCATGAGAGCTTTTTAAAGCCATTATTTAAGCCATTATTTTAACATTTGGGGTTCTTCCCTAGAGCCCAGCCTTGAAATACAAGCCCAGCACTGGACTGTACGTACTGTTTTCCTCGTCAAACAACTTCTCCAGAGAGTTTTTGGAAGCAATGAGTTTTTTAAGGTTTTTAAGATGTAGGAATCCAGTAGGGAGAGTGGAGAGCCTGTTGCTGGATACATCAACCTCGAGTAACCTGTGAGTACAGAACAATCTCAGTCAGGCATCAGTGAAACACTAGCAAAGCCTCCTGTTGCCACAGACATCTGTTTTACCAGGACAGTTTCAGTTCTGAATGAAAGCAGCTGAAGTGTGCCTCACAAGGCAAAGCATAAAACCCTAATTAGAAAATTAACCCTTCCAGGGAGCAGGGAGAGGTGCTCTGGGTAGACAGCAATTCAAATAATTGGTCTCAGCCAGTAAATGTCACTCTGAGCCAGCTTAGAGGAGTGGGGCTCACCAGAGCTGGAGAAAAGCAGAGGCAACATGAGACAGCACAGCAATAAAAGTTCCCACAACTGTCCTGACAACAAACTTGGAAACCCTGAGAATGAAGAGGGGCAAAGACCAAGAAGCTCCTGCAATGTGCTCTCCCCTTACAGTCTCCCTTCAGCCCAGTTTGAGCTGCTCTCCCTGCAGGCTCAGCTTTGTGGGGAGCACACACACCTTGTACAAATGATCTCATCAGAGGACTGCACACTGGGTAACTCTGTCAGCTGGTTGTCAGCCAGGCTGAGCTTCCTCAGGTTGATCAGCCCCCACGGGATCACGGAGGGGAGGGACACCAGGCAGTTGGCAGAGAGATCCAGCTCAGTTATCTGACAGGAGATATCGATCAGCCAGTCTAGATCCACCCAGGGCAGTTTGAGGTTTGACCAGTTCACACACAAAGCCTGCATGTGTCAGAGAGAGAAGAGAAAACCACATCAGTGGAATCCCAGTTGGTCTCAGCCTGTGCTACACCACTGGGAATCTGGCAGAGCAGAGCACAGGCCATAAACATTTTGCTCACTTTCCAATCTGCTTCTAGGAATTAAACTGACTCAGAGATGAAATCATGCCTGGATATCAGCAGCCCCTGCTGTATCTGCTCCAGGATTTCACTCCAAAGACCATGAACAAGCTCAAGCAGGGGACCTGCACCTCTTCACCAGTTCATATTATTCAGGGTCCAGCATGGACAGAAGAAAGTGTGAACACATAGTTTTCATCAATGCAAGGAAACAACCCAAGGCTTCATTTTCAAGATCACCTCATTGCATTCCAATCCTTGTCCTGAAACGCACATTTAAAAATTATACTCCCAAAATGTTTTCATAAGCTTGTTGTTTTTGACATAACTCATCCCAAAACCAGCCTCAATGGAATGATTGTTAATTCTCCACCAGGAGGCAGCAAGAACCCGACAGCAAATTTCATTTGCTTTCCAATGCTCAGTATTTAGCTCTTTGGACTTTAACCCCAAATTAAGAATTAAAAGGAATGTGTTTGGGAAAAGGAGAGAAAGAAAAGGGAAACAAAGGAGAGTGCTTATCTCAAATGCTTATCTGAGACTCAGGACTGATCATGTAGATCTGACAGTTCAAATGTTTTGGAGAATGGAACAAAGGATAAGTACAAACAGATACACATTTTAGATACTGACAGTAGTTGTACTTAGTGTAGACACTGTGCTTTTCAAACCTTCACTCGTGATGCCTCAGGACAGCCCTGCAAATATGAATGGAAATATTATGCCCATTGTGCCACTGGGGAAACCAAGGCAGGGAGCTCCAGCTGTTTGTTCAAAGCTACATCCACTGCCATGCCACAAGGCACCCCTGTAAAACACAGCAAGCCAGCAGCAACAAGAAATCAAATTAAGCAGAGTCCCCACTGCTACTGCAAAGTGCACAGCACCCAATGGGAGCTGACCTGCAAAGCTTCCACTCTCACACCAAACACACCCTGCTTTACTGCCAGATTTCCCATTCTGCATATTTAACAGCTTCCTGCTTAGAAACTCTGGTTTTAAATTCAGTATTCAGTTTTCTGAACTTTTCTCTCACCTGTAACACGTACCACAAATCCCTTGGCTTAGGAAAAATGTACTTGTCCTTGAGTACACCAAACAGTGCAGTAATAATAAACCTTACAGCCTTCTTTTAGGGGCTGCAAGCAGGACCTTGTGTCTGTGCTGCAGAGTGATAAACCATCTCTACTTTGCATTTAGATTGCTGTGTATCATTCCCCTCAAAAATGCAGAGGCATGGCCTCAGGGTAGTTAATGTGATAAGGAGATACCTGTAGAATGCAGATAATGACTTCTCAAACCACAGACAAGATTGTGAAATCCAGCACCTGCTATCAGTGCTGTGGGTTGGTGTCCTGTATCCAAGGCAGTTTTTGAATCCCAGCAATCAGTACCCTCCTTCCCATGCAGAGACAAGGACTGACAGTGTCTCTGCAAACTGGAGGACCAGCCAAACCCCTCTATCTGATTTAGAGACAGGGGACCAAATTCAGCAGGTACCACTAACCTGGTATCAGTGGAGGTACCTTAGGGGTTTGGTTGGTTCAGGACTCTGCAGTGAAAATGTTAATTAAGTGAAAGAAATCCCGACAGCAGTGCCACAAAGAGGGGATTTACTCCCAACTCATACTTCTTCATCTGCACTGTTTTCCCAGAAAAGCTGGTTCTCTGATGCCAAAGGTCTGTGATGCCAACAGAGTCAGCCCAACCCTTCTCAGTTTGGGGCTGGTGGCGAACTCTGTGCTAAACCAGGGACAGAGTTCAGAGGATGTTAGCTCAGGGCTGACTGCAGGCAGCTCACTGCTCCTCAGAAGGCCAAGGAAAACCTCTGCAGACTCCCCTCTCCTGCCAAAGGAAGAATTTCCCAATACAAGCCCTGAAGACTAAATTGAAATCTACTGCAGCAATGTCAGGGGATGCACTGAAGCAAAGGACTGGAAATTGTGCAGGAGCAAAAAACCCCGCTGCTCTTGGGCAAAGGATCAACTATAAATATGAAAAATATTTACTTAAATCTGAGGCTGTCTGGTAAGGAGATTAAGAGAGGCTGTTGTGCTTTTCTCCTAAAAGACGTGACGTGCTCCAGAACCTCACTCCTGCTGTAGATGGGATAATCTGAGGACAGGGATCTGCTCCCTCCATCAACAGCTCTGCTCTGAATCTTGTGTGGGACTGCTGCAGGGCTCTGGTGATGTAAGTGAGATTACCAGGATAAAGAAATGAGAGGAGGATCCCACACACACACATACATTTGTATGCTTGAATATAAAAGTATTGGTAAAATATTTCCTAGGGAAGATACAGCAGACAAAGCTCTTCTCTGGCCCGTAATGGAAAAATTAAATATATCTCACACAGCACACATTGGAAAGTTACATTTATCTCCCTGCTGGCTTCATCTATTGAAGTCTGGAATCTGTGCCTGGCCACTTCATTGCAAAGGCTCTCTTTGGCACTTGTTACCTGTTCCTGTAAAAATGGACCACTTCCCCTCTTTAGCAAAGCTGTGG